>NC_064640.1:1086379556-1086682586 GCF_023864345.2 Schistocerca serialis cubense | reverse complement strand
ATTTTGAACTTAAGTCGGCATTGTGCATTTTGTGTTTAATTCCGATGCAATTTCTGTCTTTCATCGTCAATAAGAAGGTCCAAGGGATACAGTAAACCTGAAGTGAAGCATCGGAATCTATAACTAGTGTCACAGGAATGGCTCAAAACATAGACAGTAAGAAGAGTCAGTCTTCTTGTACTTAAGTCGGCATTGTGCCTTTTGTATTTAATTCCGATGCAATTTCTGTGTTTCTTCGTCAATAAGAAGGTCCAAGAAATACAGTAAACCTGAAGTGAAGCATCGGAATCTATAACTAGTGTCACAGGAGAGTTTCAAAACATAGACAGTAAGAAGAGTCAGTCTTCTTGTACTTAAGTCGGCATTATGCCTTTTCTATTTAATTCCGATGCAATATCTGTGTTTCATCGTCAATAAGAAGTTCCAGGGGATACAGTATACCTGAAGTGAAGCATCGGAATCTAAAACTAGTGTCACAGGAATGGTTCAAAACATAGTCAGCAAGAAGAGTCTGTCTTCTTGTACTAAGTCGGCATTGTGCCTTTTGTATTTAATTGCGATGCAATTTGTGTGTTTCATCGTCAATACGAACGGCAGAGGGTTACAGTAAACCTGAAGTGAAGCATCGGAATCTATAACTAGTGTCACAGGAACGGTTCAAAACATAGACAGTAGGAAGAGTCAGTCTTCTTGTACTTAAGTCGGCATTGTGCCTTTTGTATTTAATTCCGATGCAATTTCTGTGTTTCATCGTCAATAAGAACGTCCAAGGGATACAGTAAACCTGAAATGAGGCATCGGAATCTATAACTAGTGTCACAGGAATGGTTCAAAACATAGACAGTAAGAAAAGTCAGTCGTCTTGTACTTAAGTCGGCAATGTGCTTTTCTATTTAATTCCGATGCAATTTCTGTGTTTCATCGTCAATAAGAAGGTCCAAGGGATACAGTAAACCTGAAGTGAAGCATCGGAATCTATAGCTAGTGTCACAGGAATGGTTCAAAACATAGACAGTAGGAAGAGTCAGTCTTCTTGTACTTAAGTCGTCATTGTGCCTTTTGTATTTAATTCCGATGCAATTTGTGTGTTTCATGGTCAATAAGATGGTCCAAGGGATACAGTAATCCTGGAGTGTAGCATCGGAATCTGTAACTAGTGTCAAAGGAATGGTTCAAAATATAGACATTAAGAAGAGTCAGTCTTCATGTACTTAAGTCGGCATTTTGCCTTTTATAATAAACTCCGATGCAATTTCTGTTTTTCATCGTCAATAAGAAGGTCCAAGAGATACAATAAACCTGAACTGAAGCATCGGAATCTAAAACTAGTGTCACAGGAATGGTTCAAAACATAGTCAGTAAGAAGAGTCAGTCTACTTGTACTTAAGTCGGCATTGTGCCTTTTGTATTTAATTCCGATGCAATTTCTGTGATTCATCGTCAACAAGAATGTCCCAGGGATACAGTAAACCTGACGTGAAGCATCGGACTCAATAACTAGTGTCACAGAAATGGTTCAAAACATAGACAGTAGGAAGAGTCAGTCTGCTTGTACTTAAGTCGGCATTGTGCCTTTTGTATTTAATTCCGATGCAATTTCTGTGTTTCATCGTCAATAAGAAGGTCCAAGGGAAACAGTAAACCTGAAGTGAATCATCGGAATCTATAACTAGTGTCACAGGAATGGTTCAAAACATAGTCAGTAAAAACAGTCAGTCTTCTTGTACTTAAGTCGGCATTGTGCCATTTCTATTTAATTCCGAGGCAATTTCTGTGTTTCATCGTCAGTAAGAAGGTCCAAAGGATACAGTATACCTGAAGTGAAGCATCGGAATCTATAACTAGTGTTACAGGAATGGTTCAAAACATAGACAGTAGGAAGAGTCAGTCTTCTTGTACTTAAGTCGACATTGTGCCTTCTGTATATAATTCCGATGCAATTTGTGTGTTTCATCGTCAATAAGATGGTCCAAGGGATACAGTAAACCTAGAGTGTAGCATCGGAATCTATAACTAGTGTCACAGGAATGGTTCAAAATATAGACAGTAGGAAGAGTCAGTCTTCTTGTACTTAAGTCGGCATTGTGCATTTTCTATTTAATTCCGATGCAATTTCTGTGTTTCATCGTCAATAAGGAGGTCATAGGGATACAGTATACCTGAAGTGAAGCATCCGAATCTATAACTAGTGTCACAGGAATGGTTCAAAACATAGTCAGTAAAAAGAGTCAGCCTTCTTGTACTTATGTCGACATAGTGCCTTTTGTATTCAATTCCGATGCAATTTCTGTGTTTCATCGTCAATAAGAAGGTCAGAGGGATATAGTAAACCTGAAGTGAATCATCGGAATCTATAACTAGTGCCACAGGAATGGTTCAAAACGTAGTCAGTAAGAAGTGTCAGTCATTTTGAACTTAAGTCGGCATTGTGCATTTTGTGTTTAATTCCGATGCAATTTCTGTCTTTCATCGTCAATAAGAAGGTCCAAGGGATACAGTAAACCTGAAGTGAAGCATCGGAATCTATAACTAGTGTCACAGGAATGGCTCAAAACATAGACAGTAAGAAGAGTCAGTCTTCTTGTACTTAAGTCGGCATTGTGCCTTTTGTATTTAATTCCGATGCAATTTCTGTGTTTCTTCGTCAATAAGAAGGTCCAAGAAATACAGTAAACCTGAAGTGAAGCATCGGAATCTATAACTAGTGTCACAGGAGAGTTTCAAACATAGACAGTAAGAAGAGTCAGTCTTCTTGTACTTAAGTCGGCATTATGCCTTTTCTATTTAATTCCGATGCAATATCTGTGTTTCATCGTCAATAAGAAGTTCCAGGGGATACAGTATACCTGAAGTGAAGCATCGGAATCTAAAACTAGTGTCACAGGAATGGTTCAAAACATAGTCAGCAAGAAGAGTCTGTCTTCTTGTACTAAGTCGGCATTGTGCCTTTTGTATTTAATTGCGATGCAATTTGTGTGTTTCATCGTCAATACGAAGGGCAGAGGGTTACAGTAAACCTGAAGTGAAGCATCGGAATCTATAACTAGTGTCACAGGAACGGTTCAAAACATAGACAGTAGGAAGAGTCAGTCTTCTTGTACTTAAGTCGGCATTGTGCCTTTTGTATTTAATTCCGATGCAATTTCTGTGTTTCATCGTCAATAAGAACGTCCAAGGGATACAGTAAACCTGAAATGAGGCATCGGAATCTATAACTAGTGTCACAGGAATGGTTCAAAACATAGACAGTAAGAAAAGTCAGTCGTCTTGTACTTAAGTCGGCAATGTGCTTTTCTATTTAATTCCGATGCAATTTCTGTGTTTCATCGTCAATAAGAAGGTCCCAGGGATACAGTAAACCTGAAGTGAAGCATCGGAATCTATAGCTAGTGTCACAGGAATGGTTCAAAACATAGACAGTAGGAAGAGTCAGTCTTCTTGTACTTAAGTCGTCATTGTGCCTTTTGTATTTAATTCCGATGCAATTTGTGTGTTTCATGGTCAATAAGATGGTCCAAGGGATACAGTAATCCTGGAGTGTAGCATCGGAATCTGTAACTAGTGTCAAAGGAATGGTTCAAAATATAGACATTAAGAAGAGTCAGTCTTCATGTACTTAAGTCGGCATTTTGCCTTTTATAATAAACTCCGATGCAATTTCTGTTTTTCATCGTCAATAAGAAGGTCCAAGAGATACAATAAACCTGAACTGAAGCATCGGAATCTAAAACTAGTGTCACAGGAATGGTTCAAAACATAGTCAGTAAGAAGAGTCAGTCTACTTGTACTTAAGTCGGCATTGTGCCTTTTGTATTTAATTCCGATGCAATTTCTGTGATTCATCGTCAACAAGAATGTCCCAGGGATACAGTAAACCTGAAGTGAAGCATCGGACTCAATAACTAGTGTCACAGAAATGGTTCAAAACATAGACAGTAGGAAGAGTCAGTCTGCTTGTACTTAAGTCGGCATTGTGCCTTTTGTATTTAATTCCGATGCAATTTCTGTGTTTCATCGTCAATAAGAAGGTCCAAGGGAAACAGTAAACCTGAAGTGAATCATCGGAATCTATAACTAGTGTCACAGGAATGGTTCAAAACATAGTCAGTAAAAACAGTCAGTCTTCTTGTACTTAAGTCGGCATTGTGCATTTTGTATTCAATTCCGATGCAATTACTGTGTTTCATCGTCAAAAAGAAGGTCTGAGGGATACAGTAAACCTGAAGTTAATCATCGGAATCTATAAGTAGTGTCACAGGAATGGTTCAAAACATAGTCAGTAAGAGGTGTTAGTCATTTTGAACTTAAGTCGGCATTGTGCCTTTTGTGTTTAATTCCGATGCAATTTCTGTGTTTCATCGTCAATAGGAAGGTCCAAGGGATACAGTAAACCTGAAGTGAAGCATCGTAATCTATAGCTAGTGTCACAGGAATGGTTCAAAACATAGACAGTAGGAAGAGTCGGTCTTCTTGTACTTAAGTCGTCATAGTGCCTTTTGTATTTAATTCCGATGCAATTAGTGTGTTTCATCGTCAATAAGATGGTGTAAGGGATACAGTAAACCTGGAGTGTAGCATCGGAATCTATAACTAGTGTCACAGGAATGGTTCAAAACATAGTCAGTAAGAAGTGTTAGTCATTTTGAACTTAAGTCGGCATTGTGCCTTTTGTGTTTAATTCCGATGCAATTTCTGTGTTTCATCGTCAATAGGAAGGTCCAAGGGATACAGTAAACCTGAAGTGAAGCATCGGAATCTATAGCTAGTGTCACAGGAATGGTTCAAAACATAGACAGTAGGAAGAATCAGTCTTCATGTACTTAAGTCGGCATTTTGCCTTTTATAATAAACTCCGATGCAATTTCTGTGTTTCATCGTCAATAAGATGGTCCAAGAAATACAGTAAACCTGAAGTGAAGCATCGGAATCTATAACTAGTGTCACAGGAATGTTTCAGACATAGACAGTAAGAAGAGTCAGTCTTCTTGTACTTAAGTCGGCATTGTGCCTTTTCTATTTGATTCCGATGCAATTTCTGTGTTTCATCGTCAATAAGAAGTTCCAAGGGATACAGTAATCCTGAAGTTAAGCATCGGAATCTAAAACTAGTGTCACAGGAATGGTTCAAAACATAGTCAGTAAGAGGAGTCAGTCTTCTTGTATTAAGTCCGCTTTGTGCCTTTTGTATTTAATTCCGATGCCATTTCTGTGTTTCATCGTCAATAAGAAGGTCAGAGGGATACAGTATACCTGAAGTGAAGCATCCGAATCTATAACTAGTGTCGCAGGAATGGTTCAAAACATAGTCAGTAAGAAGTGTCAGTCATTTTGAACTTAAGTCGGCATTGTGCATTTTGTGTTTAATTCCGATGCAATTTCTGTGTTTCATCGTCAATAAGATGGTCCAAGGGATACAGTAAACCTGAAGTGAAGCATCGGAATCTATAACTAGTGTCACAGGAATGGTTCAAAACATAGACAGTAAGAAGAGTCAGTCTTCTTGTACTTAAGTCGGCATTGTGCCTTTTGTATTAAATTCCGATGCAATTTCTGTGTTTCATCGTCAATAACAAGATCAGAGGGATACAGAAAACCTGAAGTGAAGCATCGGAATCTATAACTAGTGTCACAGGAATGGTTCCAAACATAGACAATAGGAAGAGTCAGTCTTCTTGTACTTAAGTCGGCATTGTGCCTTTTGTATTTAATTCCGAAGCAATTTCTGTGTTTCATCGTCAATAAGAAGGTCAGAGGGATACAGTATACCTGAAGTGAAGCATCCGAATCTATAACTAGTGTCACAGGAATGGTTCAAAACATAGTCAGTAAAAAGTGTCAGCCTTCTTGTACTTAAGTCGGCATTGTGCCTTTTGTATTCATTTCCGACGCAATTTCTGTGTTTCATCGTCAATAACAAGGTCAGAGGGATACAGTAAACCTGAAGTGAATCATCGGAATCTATAACTAGTGCCACAGGAATGGTTCAAAACATAGTCAGTAAGAAGTGTCAGTCATTTTGAACTTAAGTCGGCATTGTGCATTTTGTGTTTAATTCCGATGCAATTTCTGTGTTTCATCGTCAATAAGAAGGTCCAAGGGATACAGTAAACCTGAAGTGAAGCATCGGAATCTATAACTAGTGTCACAGGAATGGTTCAAAACATAGACAGTAAGAAGAGTCAGTCTTCTTGTACTTAAGTCGGCATTGTGCCTTTTGTATTTAATTCCGATGCAATTTCTGTGTTTCATCGTCAATAACAAGATCAGAGGGATACAGTAAACCTGAAGTGAAGCATCGGAATCTATAACTAGTGTCACAGGAATGGCTCAAAACATTGACAGTGGGAAGAGTCAGTCTTCTTGTACTTAAGTCGGCTTTGTGCCTTTTGTATTTAATTCCGATGCAATTTCTGTGTTTCATCGACAATAAGAAGGTCCAAGGGATACAGTAAACCAGAAGTGAAGCATCGGAATCCATAACTAGTGTCACAGGAATAGTTCATAACATAGACAGTAAGAAGAGTCAGTCTTCTTGTACTATAGTCGGTATTGTGCCTTTTGTATTTAATTCCGATGCAATTTCTGTGTTTCATCGTCAATACGAAGGGCAGAGGGATACAGTAAACCTGAAGTGAAGCATCGGAATCTATAACTAGTGTCACAGGAAAGGTTCAAAACATAGACAGTAGGAAGAGTCAGTCTTCTTGTACTTAAGTCGGCATTGTGCCTTTTGTATTTAATCCCGATGCAATTTCCGTGTTTCATCTTCAATAAGATGGTCCAAGGGATACAGTAAACCTGAAGTGAAGCATCAGAATCTATAGCAAGTGTCACAGGAATGGTTCAAGGAATAGTCAGTAAAAAGAGTCAGTCTTCATGTACTTAAGTCGGCATTGTGCCTTTTGTATTTAATTCCGATGCAATTTCTGTGATTCATCGTCAATAAGAAGGTCCAAGGGATACAGTAAACCTGGAGTGAAGCATCGGAATCTATAACTAGTATCACAGGAATGGTCAAAACATAGACGGTAAGAAGGAACAGTCTTTTTGTACTTAAGTCGGCATTGTGCCTTTTGTATTTAATCCCGATGCAATTTCTGTGTTTCATCGTCAATAAGAAGTTCAGAGGGATACAGTAAACCTGCAGTGAAGCATCGGAATCTATAACTAGTGTCACAGGAATTTTTCAAAACATAGTCAGTAAGAAGAGTCAGTCTTCTTGTCCTTAAGTCAGCATTGTGCCGTTTGTATTTAATTCCGATGCAATTTCTGTGTTTCTATGTGAATACGAAGGTCAGAGGGATACAGTGACAATGAAGTGAAGCATCGGAATCTATAACTAGTGTCACAGAAATGGTTCAAAGCATAGTCAGTAAGATGAGTCAGTCTTCTTGTACTCAAGTCGGCGTTGTGCCTTTTGTATTTGATTCCGATGCAATTTCTGTGTTTCATCGTCATTAAGAAGGTCAGAGGGATACAGTAAACCTGAAGTGAAGCATCGGAATCTATAACTAGTGTCACAGGAATGGTTCAAAACATAAACAGGAAGAAGAGTCAGTCTTCTTGTACTTGAGTCGGCATTGTGCATTTTGTATTAAATTCAGATGCAATTTCTGTGTTTCATCGTCAATAAGAAGGTCCAAGGGACACAGTAAACCTGAAGTGAAGCATCGGAATCTATAACAAGTGTCACAGGAATGGTTCAAGGCATAGTCAGCAAGAATAGTCAGTCTTCATGTACTTAAGTCGGCATTGTGCCTTTTGTATTTAATTCCGATGCAATTTCTGTGTTTCATCGTCAATAAGAAGGTCCATGGGATACAGTAAACCTGAAGTGAAGCATCGGAATCTATAACTAGTGTCACAGGAATGGTTCAAATCATAGTCACTAAGAAGAGTCGGTCTTCATGTACTTAAGTCGGCATTGTGCCTTTTGTATTTAATCCAGGTGCAATTTCTGTGTTTCATCGTCAAAAAGAAGGTCAGAGGGATACAGCAAACCTGAAGTGAAGCATCGGAATCTATAACTAGTGTCACAGTAATGGTTCAAAACATAGTCAGTAAGAAGAGTCAGTCTTCTTGTCCTTATGTCGGCATTGTGCCTTTTGTATTTAATTCCGATGCAATTTTTGTGTTTCATCGTGAACAAGATGGTCAGAGGGATACAGTAACCCTGAATTGAAGCATCGGAATCTATAACTAGTGTCACAGAAATGGTTCAAAACATAGTCAGTAAGAAGAGTCCGTCTTCTTGTACTTAAGTCTTCATTGTGCCTTTTGTATTTAATTCCGATGCAATTTCCGTGTTTCATCGTCAATAAGAAGGTCAGAGGGATACAGTAAACCTGAAGTGAAGCGTCGGAATCAATAACTAGTGTCACAGGAATGGTTCCAAACATAGACAGGATGGAGAGTCAGTCTTCTTGTACTTGTGTCGGCATTGTGCCTTTTGTATTAAATTCCGATGCCATTTCTGTGTTTCATCGTCAATAAGAAGGTCCTACGGATACAGTAAACCTGAAGTCAAGCATCGGAATCTATAACTAGTGTCACAGGAATGGTTCAAATCATAGACAGTAAGAAGAGACAGTCTTCTTGTACTTTAGTCGGCATTGGGCCTTTTCTATTTCATTCCGATGCAATTTCTGTGTTTCATCGTCAATAAGAATTTCAGAGGGATACAGTAAACCTGAAGTGAAGCATCGGAATCTATTACTAGTGTCAAAGGAATGGTTCAAAACATAGTCAGAAAGAAAGGTCAGTCTTCTTGTCCTTAAGTCGGCATTGTGCCTTTTGTATTTAATTCCGGTGCAATTTCTGTGTTGCATCGTCAATAAGAAGGTGCAAGGGATACAGTAAACCTGGAGTGTAGCATCGGAATCTATAACTGGTGTCACAGGAATTGTTGAAAACATAGTCAGTAAGAGGAGTCAGTCTTCTTGTCCTTAAGTCGGCATTGTGCATTTTGTATTTAATTCCGATGCAATTTCTGTGTTTCATCGTAAATAAGAAGGTCCAAGGGACACAGTAAACCAAGAGTGTAGCATCGGAATCTATAACTAGTGTCACAGGAATGGTTCAAAATATAGAAAGTAAGAAGAGTCAGTCTTCATGTACCTATGTCGGCATTGTGCCTTTTGTATTGAATTCCGATACAATTTCTGTGTTTCATCGTCAATAAGAAGGTCCAAGGTATACAGTAAACCTGAAGTGAAGCATCGGAATCTATAACTAGTGTCACAGGAATGGTTCAAAACATAGTCAGAAAGAAGGGTCAGTCTTCTTGTCCTTAAGTCGGCATTGTGCCTTTTGTATTTAATTCCGATGCAATTTCTGTGTTGCATCGTAAATAAGAAGGTCTAAGGGATACAGTAAACCTGGAGGGTAGCATCGGAATCTATAACTAGTGTCACACGAATGGTTCAAAGCATAGTCACTAAGAAGAGTCGGTCTTCATGTACTTAAGTCGGCATTGTGCCTTTTGTATTTAATCCCGGTGCAATTTCTGTGTTTCATCGTCAATAAGAAGGTCAGAGGGATACAGTAAACCTGAGGTGAATCATCGGGATCTATAACTAGTGTCACTGGAATGGTTCAATACATGGTCAGCAAGAAGTGTCAGTCATATTAAACTTAAGTCGGCATTGTGCTTTTGTGTTTAATTCCGATGCAATTTCTGTGTTTCATCGTCAATAAGAAGGTCCAAGGGATACAGTAAACCTGAAGTGGAGCATCGGAATCTATAACTAGTGTCACAGGAATGGTACAAAACATTGACAGTAGGAAGAGTCAGTCTTCTTGTACTTAAGTCGGCATTGTGCCTTTTGTATTTAATTCCGATGCAATTTCTGTGTTTCATCGTCAATAAGAAGGTCAGAGGGATACAGTATACCTGAAGTGAAGCATCCGAATCTATAACTAGTGTCACAGGAATGGTTCAAAACATAGTCAGTAAACACAGTCAGTCTTCTAGTACTTAAGTCGACATCGTGCCTTTTGAATTTAATTCCGAAGCCATTTCTGTGTTTCATCGTCTATAAGAAAGTCAGAGGGATACACTAAACCTGAAGTGAAGCATCGGAATCTATAAATAGTGTCACAGGAATGGTTCAAAACATTGACAGTAGGAAGAGTCAGTCTTCTTGTACTTAAGTCGGCATTGTGCCTTTTGTATTTAATTCCGATGCAATTTCTCTGTTTCATCGTCAATAAGAAGGTCCGAGGGATACAGTAAACCTGAAGTGAAGCATCGGAATCTATAACTAGTGTCACAGGAATAGTTCAAATCATAGACAGTAAGAAGAGTCAGTCTTCTTGTACTTAAGTCGGTATTGTGCCTTTTGTATTTAATTCCGATGCCATTTCTCTGTTTCATCGTCAATAAGAAGGTCCAAGGGATACAGTAAACCTGAAGTGAAGCATCGGAATCTATAACTAGTGTCACAGGAATGGTTCAAAACATAGTCAGAAAGAAAGGTCAGTCTTCTTGTCCTTAAGTCGGCATTGTGCCTTTTGTATTTAATTCCGATGCAATTTCTGTGTTTCATCGTCAATAAGAAGGTCAGAGGGATACAGTATACCTGATGTGAAGCATCCGAATCTATAACTAGTGTCACAGGAATGGTTCAAAACATAGTCAGTAAACACAGTCAGTCTTCTTGTACTTAAGTCGGCATCGTGCCTTTTGAATTTAATTCCGAAGCCATTTCTGTGTTTCATCGTCTATAAGAAAGTCAGAGGGATACACTAAACCAGAAGTGAAGCATCGGAATCTATAAATAGTGTCACAGGAATGGTTCAAAACATTGACAGTAGGAAGAGTCAGTCTTCTTGTACTTAAGTCGGCATTGTGCCTTTTGTATTTAATTCCGATGCAATTTCTCTGTTTCATCGGCAATGAGAAGGTCCTAGGGACACAGTAAACCTCACGTGAAGCTTCGGAATCTATAACTAGTCTCACAGGAATGGTTCAAACATAGACAGTAGGAAGAGTCAGTCTTCTTGTACTTAAGTCGGAATTGTGCCTTTTGTATTCAGTTCCGACGTAATTTCTGTGTTTCGTCGTCAATAAGAAGGTCAGAGGGATACAGTAAACCTGAGGTGAATCATCGGGATCTATAACTAGTGTCACTGGAATGGTTCAATACATAGTCAGTAAGAAGTGTCAGTCATATTAAACTTAAGTCGGCATTGTGCTTTTGTGTTTAATTCCGATGCAATTTCTGTGTTTCATCGTCAATAAGAAGGTCCAAGGGATACAGTAAACCTGAAGTGGAGCATCGGAATCTATAACTAGTGTCACAGGAATGGTACAAAACATAGACAGTACCAAGAGTCAGTCTTCTTGTACTTAAGACAGCATTGTGCCTTTTGTATTTAATTCCGATGCAATTTCTGTGTTTCATCGTCAATAACAAGATCAGAGGGATACAGTAGACCTGAAGTGAAGCATCGGAATCTATAAATAGTGTCACAGGAATGGTTCAAAACATTGACATTAGGAAGAGTCAGTCTTCTTGTACTTAAGTCGGCATTGTGCCTTTTGTATTTAATTCCGATGCAATTTCTCTGTTTCATCGTCAATAAGAAGGTCCAAGGGATACAGTAAACCTGAAGTGAAGCATCGGAATCTATAACTAGAGTCTCAGGAATAGTTCAAATCATAGACAGTAAGAAGAGTCAGTCTTCTTGTACTTAAGTCGGTATTGTGCCTTTTGTATTTAATTCCGATGCAATTTCTGTGTTTCATCGTCAATAAGAAGGTCCAAGGGATACAGTAAACCTGAAGTGAAGCATCGGAATCTATAACTAGTGTCACAGGAATGTTTCAAAACATAGACAGTAAGAAGAGTCAGTCTTCTTGTACTTAAGTCGGCATTGTGCCTTTTCTATATAATTACGATGCAATTTCTGTGTTTCATCGTCAATAAGAAGATCCAAAGGATACAGTAAACCTGAAGTGAAGCATCGGAATCTAAAACTAGTGTCACAGGAATGGTTCAAAACCCAGTCAGTAAGAAGAGTCAGTCTTCTTGTACTAAGTCCGCATAGTGCCTTTTTTATTTAATTGCGATGCAATTTCTCTGTTTCATCGTCAATACGAAGGGCAGAGGGATACAGTAAACCTAAAGTGAAGCATCGGAATCTATAACTTGTGTCACAGGAATGGTTCAAAACATAGAAAGTAGGAAGAGTCAGTCTTCTTGGACTTAAGTCGGCATTGTGCCTTTTGTATTTCATTCCGATGCAATTTCTGTGTTTCATCGTCAATAAGAAGGTCCAAGGGATACAGTATACCTGAAGTGAAGCATCGGAATCTATAACTAGTGTCACAGGAATGGTTCAAACATACACAGTAAGAAACGTCAGTCGTCTTGTACTTAAGTCGGCATTGTGCCATTTCTATTTAATTCCGAGGCAATTTCTGTGTTTCATCGTCAATAAGAAGGTCAGAGGGATATAGTAAACCCGAAGTGAATCATCGGAATCTATAACTAGTGCCACAGG
The DNA here is from genome assembly GCF_023864345.2 of Schistocerca serialis cubense. Lineage (NCBI taxonomy): Eukaryota > Metazoa > Arthropoda > Insecta > Orthoptera > Acrididae > Schistocerca > Schistocerca serialis. The sequence continues at coordinate 1,086,670,079 of NC_064640.1, read as the reverse complement.
AATGGTTCAAAACGTAGTCAGTAAGAAGTGTCAGTCATTTTGAACTTAAGTCGGCATTGTGCATTTTGTGTTTAATTCCGATGCAATTTCTGTCTTTCATCGTCAATAAGAAGGTCCAAGGGATACAGTAAACCTGAAGTGAAGCATCGGAATCTATAGCTAGTGTCACAGGAATGGTTCAAAACATAGACAGTAGGAAGAGTCAGTCTTCTTGTACTTAAGTCGTCATTGTGCCTTTTGTATTTAATTCCGATGCAATTTGTGTGTTTCATCGTCAATAAGATGGTCCAAGGGATACAGTAAACCTGGAGTGTAGCATCGGAATCTGTAACTAGTGTCAAAGGAATGGTTCAAAATATAGACATTAAGAAGAGTCAGTCTTCATGTACTTAAGTCGGCATTTTGCCTTTTATAATAAACTCCGATGCAATGTCTGTTTTTCATCGTCAATAAGAAGGTCCAAGGGATACAGTAAACCTGAACTGAAGCATCGGAATCTAAAACTAGTGTCACAGGAATGGTTCAAAACATAGTCAGTAAGAAGAGTCAGTCTACTTGTACTTAAGTCGGCATTGTGCCTTTTGTATTTAATTCCGATGCAATTTCTGTGATTCATCGTCAACAAGAATGTCCAAGGGATACAGTAAACCTGAAGTGAAGCATCGGACTCTATAACTAGTGTCACAGAAATGGTTCAAAACATAGACAGTAGGAAGGGTCAGTCTGCTTGTACTTAAGTCGGCATTGTGCCTTTTGTATTTAATTCCGATGCAATTTCTGTGTTTCATCGTCAATAAGAAGGTCCAAGGGAAACAATAAACCTGAAGTGAATCATCGGAATCTATAACTAGTGTCACAGGAATGGTTCAAAACATAGTCAGTAAAAACAGTCAGTCTTCTTGTACTTCAGTCGGCATTGTGCATTTTGTATTCAATTCCGATGCAATTACTGTGTTTCATCGTCAATAACAAGGTCTGAGGGATACAGTAAACCTGAAGTTAATCATCGGAATCTATAACTAGTGTCACAGGAATGGTTCAAAACATAGTCAGTAAGAAGTGTTAGTCATTTTGAACTTAAGTCGGCATTGTGCCTTTTGTGTTTAATTCCGATGCAATTTCTGTGTTTCATCGTCAATAAGAAGGTCCTAGGGATACAGTAAACCTGAAGTGAAGCATCGGAATCTATAGCTACTGTCACAGGAATGGTTCAAAACATAGACAGTAGGAAGAGTCGGTCTTCTTGTACTTAAGTCGTCATTGTGCCTTTTGTATTTAATTCCGATGCAATTTGTGTGTTTCATCGTCAATAAGATGGTGCAAGGGATACAGTAAACCTGGAGTGTAGCATCGGAATCTATAACTAGTGTCACAGGAATGGTTCAAAATATAGACATTAAGAAGAGTCAGTCTTCATGTACTTAAGTCGGCATTTTGCCTTTTATAATAAACTCCGATGCAATTTCTGTGTTTCATCGTCAATAAGATGGTCCAAGAAATACAGTAATCCTGAAGTGAAGCATCGGAATCTATAACTAGTGTCACAGGAATGTTTCAAAACATAGACAGTAAGAAGAGTCAGTCTTCTTGTACTTAAGTCGGCATTGTGCCTTTTCTATTTAATTCCGATGCAATTTCTGTGTTTCATCGTCAATAAGAAGTTCCAAGGGATACAGTAAACCTGAAGTTAAGCATCGGAATCTAAAACTAGTGTCACAGGAATGGTTCAAAACATAGTCAGTAAGAAGAGTCAGTCTTCTTGTATTAAGTACGCATTGTGCCTTTTGTATTTAATTCCGATGCCATTTCTGTGTTTCATCGTCAATAAGAAGGTCAGAGGGATACAGTATACCTGAAGTGAAGCATCCGAATCAATAACTAGTGTCGCAGGAATGGTTCAAATCATAGTCAGTAAGAAGTGTCAGTCATTTTAACTTAAGTCGGCATTGTGCATTTTGTGTTTAATTCCGATGCAATTTCTGTGTTTCATCGTCAATAAGATGGTCCAAGGGATACAGTAAACCTGAAGTGAAGCATCGGAATCTATAACTAGTGTCACAGGAATGGTTCAAATCATAGACAGTAAGAAGAGTCAGTCTTCTTGTACTTAAGTAGCATTGTGCCTTTTGTATTAATTTCCGATGCAATTTCTGTGTTTCATCGTCAATAACAAGATCAGAGGGATACAGAAAACCTGAAGTGAAGCATCGGAATCTATAACTAGTGTCACAGGAATGGTTCAAAACATAGACAGTAGGAAGAGTCAGTCTTCTTGTACTTAAGTCGGCATTGTGCCTTTTGTATTTAATTCCGATGCAATTTCTGTGTTTCATCGTCAATAAGAAGGTCAGAGGGATAGAGTATACCTGAAGTGAAGCATCCGAATCTATAACTAGTGTCACAGGAATGGTTCAAAACATAGTCAGTAAAAAGAGTCAGCCTTCTTGTACTTAAGTCGGCATTGTGCCTTTTGTATTCAATTCCGATGCAATCTCTGTGTTTCATCGTCAATAACAAGGTCAGAGGGATACAGTAAACCTGAAGTGAATCATCGGAATCTATAACTAGTGTCACAGGAATGGTTCAAAACATAGTCAGTAAAAAGTGTCAGTCATTTTGAACTTAAGTCGGCATTGTGCATTTTGTGTTTAATTCCGATGCAATTTCTGTGTTTCATCGTCAATAAGAAGGTCCAAGGGATACACTAAACCTGAAGTGAAGCATCGGAATCTATAACTAGTGTCACAGGAATGGTTCAAAACATTGACAGTGGGAAGAGTCAGTCTTCTTGTACTTAAGTCGGCTTTGTGCCTTTTGTATTTAATTCCGATGCAATTTCTGTGTTTCATCGACAATAAGAAGGTCCAAGGGATACAGTAAACCAGAAGTAAAGCATCGGAATCCATAACTAGTGTCACAGGAATAGTTCATAACATAGACAGTAAGAAGAGTCAGTCTTCTTGTACTTAAGTCGGTATTGTGCCTTTTGTATTTAATTCCGATGCAATATCTGTGTTTCATCGTAAATAAGAAGGTCCAAGGGATACAGTAAACCTGAAGTGAAGCATCGGAATTTATAACTAGTGTCACAGGAATGGATCAATACATAGACAGTAAGAAAAGTCAGTCGTCTTGTACTTAAGTCAGCAATGTGCTTTTCTATTTAATTCCGATCAAATTTCTGTGTTTCATCGTCAATAAGAAGGTTCAAGGGATGCAGTAAACCTGAAGTGAAGCATCGGAATCTATAGCTAGTGTCACAGGAATGGTCAAAACATAGACGGTAAGAAGGTACAGTCTTTTTGTACTTAAGTCGGCATTGTGCCTTTTGTATTTAATCCCCATGCAATTTCCGTGTTTCATCGTCAATAAGATGGTCGAAGGGATACACTAAACCTGAAGTGAAGCATCGGAATCTATAACTAGTGTCACAGGAATGGTTCAAAACATTGACAGTGGGAAGAGTCAGTCTTCATGTACTTAAGTCGGCATTGTGCCTTTTGTATTTAATTCCGATGCAATTTCTGTGATTCATCGTCAATAAGAAGGTCCAAGGGAAACAGTAAACATGGAGTGAAGCATCGGAATCTATAACTAGTATCACAGGAATGGTCAAAACATAGACGGTAAGAAGGAACAGTCTTTTTGTACTTAAGTCGGCATTGTGCCTTTTGTATTTAATCCCGATGCAATTTCTGTGTTTCATCGTCAATAAGAAGTTCAGAGGGATACAGTAAACCTGAAGTGAAGCATCGGAATCTATAACTAGTGCCACAGGAATGGTTCCAAGCATAGTCAGTAAGAAGAGTCAGTCTTCTTGTCCTTAAGTCAGCATTGTGCCGTTTGTATTTAATTCCGATGCAATTTCTGTGTTTCTATGTGAATAAGAAGGTCAGAGGGATACAGTAACAATGAAGTGAAGCATCGGAATCTATAACTAGTGTCACAGAAATGGTTCAAAACATAGTCAGTAAGATGAGTCAGTCTTCTTGTACTTAAGTCGGCGTTGTCCCTTTTGTATTTAATTCCGATGCAATTTCTGTGTTTCATCGTCAATAAGAAGGTCAGAGGGATATAGTAAACCTGAAGTGAAGCACCGGAATCTATAACTAGTGTCACAGGAATGGTTCAAAACATAAACAGGAAGAAGAGTCAGTCTTCTTGTACTTGTGTCGGCATTGTGCCTTTTGTATTGAATTCCGATGCCATTTCTGTGTTTCATCGTCAATAAGAAGGTCCTACGGATACAGTAAACCTGAAGTCAAGCATCGGAATCTATAACTAGTGTCACAGGAATGGTTCAAATCATAGACAGTAAGAAGAGACAGTCTTCTTGTACTTAAGTCGGCATTGTGCCGTTTGTATTTAATTCCGATGCAATTTCTGTGTTTCTATGTGAATACGAAGGTCAGAGGGATACAGTAACAATGAAGTGAAGCATCGGAATCTATAACTAGTGTCACAGAAATGGTTCAAAGCATAGTCAGTAAGATGAGTCAGTCTTCTTGTACTTAAGTCGGCATTGTGCCTTGTGTTTTTAATTCCGATGCAATTTCTGTGTTTCATCGTCAATAAGAAGGTCAGAGGGATACAGTAAACCTGAAGTGAAGCATCGGAATCTATAACAAGTGTCACAGGAATGGTTCAAGGCATAGTCAGCAAGAATAGTCAGTCTTCATGTACTTAAGTCGGCATTGTGCCTTTTGTATTTAATTCCGATGCAATTTCTGTGTTTCATCGTCAATAAGAAGGTCCATGGGATACAGTAAACCTGAAGTTAAGCATCGGAATCTATAACTAGTGTCACAGGAATGGTTCAAATCATAGTCACTAAGAAGAGTCGGTCTTCATGTACTTAAGTCGGCATTGTGCCTTTTGTATTTAATCCCGGTGCAATTTCTGTGTTTCATCGTCAAAAAGAAGGTCAGAGGGATACAGCAAACCTGCAGTGAAGCATCGGAATCTATAACTAGTGTCACAGGAATGGTTCAAAACATAGTCAGTAAGAAGAGTCAGTCTTCTTGTCCTTATGTCGGCATTGTGCCTTTTGTATTTAATTCCGATGCAATTTTTGTGTTTCATCGTGAACAAGATGGTCAGAGGGATACAGTAACCCTGAATTGAAGCATCGGAATCTATAACTAGTGTCACAGAAATGGTTCAAAACATAGTCAGTAAGAAGAGTCAGTCTTCTTGTACTTAAGTCTGCAATGTGCCTTTTGTATTTAATTCCGATGCAATTTCCGTGTTTCATCGTCAATAAGAAGGTCAGAGGGATACAGTAAACCTGAAGTGAAGCGTCGGAATCTATAACTAGTGTCAAAGGAATGGTTCCAAACATAGACAGGATGAAGAGTCAGTCTTCTTGTACTTGTGTCGGCATTGTGCCTTTTGTATTGAATTCCGATGCCATTTCTGTGTTTCATCGTCAATAAGAAGGTCCTACGGATACAGTAAACCTGAAGTCAAGCATCGGAATCTATAACTAGTGTCACAGGAATGGTTCAAATCATAGACAGTAAGAAGAGATAGTCTTCTTGTACTTAAGTCGGCATTGTGCCTTTTCTATTTCATTCCGATGCAATTTCTGTGTTTCATCGTCAATTAGAATTTCAGAGGGATACAGTAAACCTGAAGTGAAGCATCGGAATCTATAACTAGTGTCACAGGAATGGTTCAAAACATAGTCAGAAAGAAAGGTCAGTCTTCTTGTCCTTAAGTCGGCATTGTGCCTTTTGTAATTAATTCCGGTGCAATTTCTGTGTTGCATCGTCAATAAGAAGGTGCAAGGGATACAGTAAACCTGGAGTGTAGCATCGGAATCTATAACTGGTGTCACAGGAATTGTTGAAAACATAGTCAGTAAGAGGAGTCAGTCTTCTTGTCCTTAAGTCGGCATTGTGCATTTTGTATTTAATTCCGATGCAATTTCTGTGTTTCATCGTCAATAAGAAGGTCCAAGGTATACAGTAAACCTGAAGTGAAGCATCGGAATCTATAACTAGTGTCACAGGAATGGTTCAAAACATAGTCAGAAAGGAGGGTCAGTATTCTTGTCCTTAAGTCGGCATTGTGCCTTTTGTATTTAATTCCGATGCAATTTCTGTGTTGCATCGTCAATAAGAAGGTCCAAGGGATACAGTAAACCTGGAGTGTAGCATCGGAATCTATAACTAGTGTCACACGAATGGTTCAAAGCATAGTCACTAAGAAGAGTCGGTCTTCATGTACTTTAGTCTGCATTGTGCCTTTTGTATTTAATCCCGGTGCAATTTCTGTGTTTCATCGTCAATAAGAAGGTCAGAGGGATACAGTAACAATGAAGTGAGGCATCGGAATCTATAACTAGTGTCACAGGAATGGTTCAAAACATAGTCAGAAAGAAGGGTCAGTCTTCTTGTCCTTAAGTCGGCATTGTGCATTTTGTATTTAATTCCGATGCAATTTCTGTGTTTCATCGTCAATAAGAAGGTCAGAGGGATACAGTAAACCTGAAGTGAAGCATCGGAATCTATAACTAGTGTCACAGGAATGGTTCAAACATAGACAGGAAGAAGATTCAGTCTTCTTGTACCTGAGTCGGCATTGTGCCTTTTGTATTATATTCCGATGCAATATCTGTGTTTCATCGTCAATTACAAGGTCCAAGGGATACAGTAAACCTGGAGTGAAGCATCAGAATCTATAACTAGTGTCACAGGAATGGTTCAAAACATAGACGGTAAGAAGATACAGTCATTTTGTACTTAAGTCGGCATTGTGCCTTTTGTATTTAATTCCGATGCAATTTCTGTGTTGCATCGTCAATAAGAAGGTCCAAGGAATACAGTAAACCTGGAGTGTAGCATCGGAATCTATAACAAGTGTCACAGGAATGGTTCAAGGCATAGTCAGTAAGAAGGGTCAGTCATCATGTACTTAAGTCGGCATTGTGCCTTCTGTATTTAATTCCGATGCAATTTCTGTGTTTCATCGCCAATAAGAAGGTCCAAGTGATACAGTAAACCTGGAGTGAAGCATCGGAATCTATAGCTAGTGTCAGACGAATGGTTCAAAACATAGACGGTAAGAAGATACAGTCTTTTTGTACTTAAGTCGGCATTGTGCCTTTTGTATTTAATTCCGATGCCATTTCTGTGTTTCATCGTCAATAAGAAGGTCAGAGGGATACAGTAAACCTGAAGTGAAGCATCGGAATCTATAACTAGTGTCACAGGAATGGTTCAAAACATAGGCAGTAAGAAGAGTCAGTCTTCTTGTCCTTAAGTCGGCATTGTGCCGTTTGAATTTAATTCCGATGCAATTTCTGTGTTTCATCGTGAATAAGAAGGTCAGAGGGAGACAGCAACCCTGAAGTGAAGCATCGGAGTCTATAACTAGTGTCACAGAAATGGTTCAAAACATAGTCAGTAAGAAGAGTCATTCTTCTTGTACTTAAGTCGCTATTGTGCTTTTTCTATTTGATTCCGATGCAATTTCTGTGTTTCATCGTCAATAAGAAGGTCAGAGGGATACAGTAAACCTGGAGTGAAGCATCGGAATCAATAACTAGTGTCACAGGAATGGTTCAAGGCATAGTCAGTAAGAAGGGTTAGTCATCATGTACTTAAGTCGGCATTGTGCCTTCTGTATTTAATTCCGATGCAATTTCTGTGTTTCATCGCCAATAAGAAGGTCCAAGGGATACAGTAAACCTGGAGTGAAGCATCGGAATCTATAGCTAGTGTCAGACGAATGGTTCAAAACATAGACCGTAAGAAGATACAGTCCTTTTGTACTTAAGTCGGCATTGTGCCCTTTGTATTTAGTTCCGATGCCATTACTGTGTTTCATCGTCAATAAGAAGGTCCAAATGATACAGTAAACCTGAAGTGAAGAATCGGAATCTATAACTAGTGTCACAGGAATGGTAAAAAACATAGTCAGTAAGAAGAGTCAGTCTTCATGTACTTAAGTCGGCATTGTGCCTTTTGTATTTAATTCCGATGCAATTTCTGTGTTTCATAATCAATAAGAATGTCCAAGGGATACAGTAAACCCGAAGTGAAGCATCGGAATCTATAACTAGTGTCACAGGAATGGTTCAAAACATAGTCGGTAAGAAGAGTCAGTCTCCTTGTCCTTAAGTCGGCATTGTGCCGTTTGTATTTAATTCCGATGCTATTTCTGTGTTTCATCGTGAATAATAAGGACAGAGGGATACAGTAACCCTGAAGTGAAGCATCGGAGTCTATAACTAGTGTCACAGAAATGGTTCAAAACATAGTCAGTAAGAAGAGTCAGTCTTTTTGTACTTAAGTCGGCATTGTGCCTTTGTATTTAATTCCGATGTAATTTCTGGGTTTCATCGACAATAAGGAGGTCCAAATGATACAGTAAACCTGAAGTGAAGCATCGGAATCTATAACTAGTGTCACAGGAATGGTACAAAACATAGTCAGTAAGAAGAGTCAGTCTTAATGTACTTAACTCGGCATTGTGACTTTTGTATTTAATTCCGATACAATTTCTGTGTTTCATCGCCAATAAGAATGTCCAAGGGATACAGTAAACCCGAAGTGAAGCATCGGAATCTATAACTAGTGTCACAGGAATGGTTCAAAGCATAGTCAGCAAGACGAGGGAGTATTCTTGTACTTAAGTCGGCATTGTGCCTTTTGTATTTAATTCCGGTGCAATTTCTGTGTTTCATCGTCAATACGAAGGTCAGAGGGATACAATATACTTGAAGTGAAGCATCGGAATCTATAACTAGTGTCACAGGAATCGTTCAAAACATAGTCAGTAAGAAGAGTCAGTCTTCATGTACTTAAGTCGGCATTGTGCTTTTGTATTTAATTCCGATGCAATTTCTGTGTTTCATCGTCAATAAGAAGGTCCAAGGGATACAGTAAACCTGAAGTGAAGCATCGGAATCTATAACTAGTATCACAGGAATGGTTGAAAACATACTCAGTAAGAAAAGTCAGTCTTCTTGTACTTAAGTCGGCATATTTGCCTAATCTATTAAATTCCAATGCAATTTCAGTGTTTCATCGTAAATAAGAAGGTCCAAGGGATACGGTAAACCTGTAGTGAAGCATCGGAATCTATAACTAGTGTCAATGGAATGGTTCAAAACATAGACAGTAAGAAGAGTCAGTCTTCTTGTACTTAGGTCGGCATTGTGCCTTTTGGGTTTAATTCCGGTGCAATTTCTGTGTTTCGTCGTCAATAAAAAGGTCAAAGGGATACAGTAAACCTGAATTAAAGCATCGGAATCTATAACTAGTGTCACAGGAATGGTTCAAAACATAGTCAGTAAGAAGAGTCAGTCTTCTTGTCCTTAAGTCGGCATTGTGCAGTTTGTATTTAATTCCGATGCAATTTCTGTGTTTCATCATGAATAAGAAGGTCAGATGGATACAGCAACCCTGAAGTGAAGCATCGGAGTCTATAACTAGTGTCACAGAAATGGTTCAAAACATAGTCAGTAAGAAGAGTCAGTCTTCTTGTACCTAAGTGGCTATTGTGCTTTTTCTATTTGATTCCGATGCAATATCTGTGTTTCATCGTCAATAAGAAGGACAGAGGGATACAGTAAACCTGGAGTGAAGCATCGGAATATATAACTAGTGTCACAGGAATGGTTCAAAACATAGTCAGTAACAAGAGTCAGTCTTTTTGTACTTAAGTCGGCATTGTGCCTATGTATTTAATTCCGATGTAATTTCTGTGTTTCATCGTCAATAAGAAGGTCAGAGGCATACAATATACCTGAAGTGAAGCATCGGAATCTATAACTAGTGTCACAGGAATGGTTCAAAACATAGTCAGTAAGAAGAGTCAGTCTTCTTGTCCTTAAGCGGATTTGTAGCTTTTGTATTTAATTCCGATGCTATATCTGTGTTTCATCGTCAATACGAAGGTCCAAGGGATACAGTTAACCTGGAGTGAAGCATCGGAATCTATAACTAGTGTCACAGGAATGGTTCAAACATAGACAGTACTTAAGACGGCATTGTGCCTTTTGTATTTAATTCCGATGCAATTTCTGTGTTTCATCGTCAATAAGAAGGTCCACGGGAAACAGTAAACCTGAAGTCAAGCATCGGAATCTATAACTAGTGTCACAGGAATGGTTCAAAACATAGTCAGTAAGAAGAGTCGGCCTTCATGTACTTAAGTCGGCATTGTGCCTTTTGTATTTAAATCCGATGCAATTTCTGTGTTTCATCGTCATTAAGAAGGTCCAAGGGATACAGTAGACCGGAAGTGAAACATCGGAATCTATAACTAGTATCACAGGAATGGTTCAAAACATAGTCAGTAAGAAGAGTCGGCCTCCATGTACTTAAGTCGGCATTGTGCCTTTGGTATTTAATTCCGATGCAATTTCTGTGTTTCATCGTCAATAAGAAGGTCCAAGGGATACAGTAAACCTGGAGTGAAGCATCGGAATCTATAACTAGTGTCACAGGAATGGTTCAAAACATAGTCAGTAACAAGAGTCAGTCTTTTTGTACTTAAGTCGGCATTGTGCCTTTGTATTTAATTCCGATGTAATTTCTGTGTTTCATCGTCAATAAGAAGGTCCAAATGATACAGTAAACCTGAAGTGAAGCGTCGGAATCTATAACTAGTGTCACAGGAATCGTTCCAAACATAGACACGAAGAAGAGTCAGTCTTCTTATACTTGTGTCGGCATTGTGCCTTTTGTATTAAATTCCGATGCCATTTCTGTGTTTCATCGTCAATAAGAAGGTCCTAGGGATACAGTAAACCTGAAGTCAAGCATCGGAATCTATAACTAGTGTCACAGGAATGGTTCAAATAATAGACAGTAAGAAGAGACAGTCTTCTTGTACTTAAGTCGGCATTGTGCCTTTTCTATATCATTCCAATGCAATTTCTGTGTTTCATCGTCAATAAGAATTTCAGAGGGATACAGTAAACCTGAAGTGAAGCATCGGAATCTATAACTAGAGTCACAGGAATGGTTCAAAACATAGTCAGAAAGAAGGGTCATTCTTCTTGTCCTTCAGTCGGCATTGTGCCTTTTGTATTTAATTCCGAAGCAATTTCTGTGTTGCATCGTCAATAAGAAGGTCCAAGGGATACAGTAAACCTGGAGTGTAGCATCGGAATCTATAACTGGTGTCACAGGAATTGTTGAAACATAGTCAGTAAGAGGAGTCAGTCTTCTTGTCCTTAAGTCGGCATTGTGCCTTTTGTATTCAATTCCGATGCAATTTCTGTGTTTCATCGTAAATAAGAAGGTCCAAGGGACACAGTAAACCAAGAGTGTAGCATCGGAATCTGTAACTAGTGTCACAGGAATGGTTCAAAACATAGACGGTAAGAAGATACAGTCTTTTTGTACTTAAGTCGGCATTGTGCCTTTTGTATTTAATTCCGATGCAATTTCTGTGTTGCATCGTCAACAAGAAGATCCAAGGGATACAGTAAACCTGAAGTGAGGCATCGGAATCTATAACTAGTGTCACAGGAATGGTTCAAACCATAGTCAGAAAGAAGGGACAGTCTTCTTGTCCTTAAGTCGGCATTGTGCGTATGGTATTTAATTCCGATGCAATTTCTGTGTTGCATCGTCAATAAGAAGGTCCAAGGGATACAGTAAACCTGGAGTGTAGCATCGGAATCTATAACTAGTGTCACAGGAATGGTTCAAAACATAGTCACTAAGAAGAGTCGGTCTTCATGTACTTAAGACGGCATTGATCCTTTTGTATTTAATTCCGGTGCAATTTCTGTGTTTCATCGTCAATAAGAAGGTCAGAGGGATACAGTAACAATGTAGTGAAGCATCGGAATCTATAACTAGTGTCACAGAAATGGTTCAAAGCATAGTCAGTTAGAAGAGTCAGTCTTCTTGTACTTAAGTCGGAGTTGTGCCTTTTGTATTTAATTCCGATGCAATTTCTGTGTTTCATCGTCAATATGAAGGTCAGAGAGATACAGTAAACCTGAAATAAAGCATCGGAATCTATAACTAGTGTCACAGGAATGGTTCAAAACATAGTCGGTAAGAAGAGTCAGTCTTCTTGTCCTTAAGTCGGCATTGTGCCGTTTGTATTTAATTTCGATGCTTTTTCTGTGTTTCATCGTGAATAAGAAGGACAGAGGGACACAGTAACCCTGAAGTGAAGCATCGGAGTCCATAACTAGTGTCACAGAAATGGTTCAAAACATAGTCAGTAAGAAGAGTCAGTCTTCTTGTACTTAAGGAGGCATTGTGCTTTTTCTATTTGATTCCGATGCAATATCTGTGTTACATCGTCAATAAGAAGGTCAGAGGGATACAGTAAACCTGGAGTGAAGCATCGGAATCTGTAACTAGTGTCACAGGAATGGTTCAAAACATAGTCAGTAACAAGAGTCAGTCTTTTTGTACTTAAGTCGGCATTGTGCCTTTGTATTTAATTCCGATGTAATTTCTGGGTTTCATCGACAATAAGGAGGTCCAAATGATACAGTAAACCTGAAGTGAAGCATCGGAATCTATAACTAGTGTCACAGGAATGGTACAAAACATAGTCAGTAAGAAGAGTCAGTCTTAATGTACTTAACTCGGCATTGTGACTTTTGTATTTAATTCCGATACAATTTCTGTGTTTCATCGCCAATAAGAATGTCCAAGGGATACAGTAAACCCGAAGTGAAGCATCGGAATCTATAACTAGTGTCACAGGAATGGTTAAAAACATAGTCAGCAAGACGAGGGAGTATTCTTGTACTTAAGTCGGCATTGTGCCTTTTGTATTTAATTCCGGTGCAATTTCTGTGTTTCATCGTCAATAAGAAGGTCAGAGGGATACAATATACTTGAAGTGAAGCATCGGAATCTATAACTAGTGTCACAGGAATGGTTCAAAACATAGTCAGTAAGAAGAGTCAGTCTTCATGTACTTAAGTCGGCATTGTGCTTTTGTATTTAATTCCGATGCAATTTCTGTGTTTCATCGTCAATAAGAAGGTCCAAGGGATACAGTAAACCTGGAGTGAAGCATCGGAATCTATAACTAGTGTCACACGAATGGTTCAAAACATAGACGGTAAGAGGATACAGTCTTTTTGTACTTAAGTCGGCATTGTGCCTTGTGTTTTTAATTCCGATGCAATTTCTGTGTTTCATCGTCAATAAGAAGGTCAGAGGGATACAGTAAACCTGAAGTGAAGCATCGGAATCTATTACTAGTGTCACAGGAATGGTTCAAATCATAGGCAGTTGGAAGAGTCAGTCTTCTTGTCCTTAAGTCGGCATTGTGCCGTTTGTATTTAATTCCGATGCAATTTCTGTGTTTCATCGTGAATAAGAAGGTCAGAGGGATACAGCAACCCTGAAGTGAAGCATCGGAGTCTATAACTAGTGTCACAGAAATGGTTCAAAACATAGTCAGTAAGAAGAGTCAGTCTTCTTGTACTTAAGTGGCTATTGTGCTTTTTCTATTTGATTCCGATGCAATATCTGTGTTTCATCGTCAATAAGAAGGACAGAGGGATACAGTAAACCTGGAGTGAAGCATCGGAATATATAACTAGTGTCACAGGAATGGTTCAAAACATAGTCAGTAACAAGAGTCAGTCTTTTTGTACTTAAGTCGGCATTGTGCCTATGTATTTAATTCCGATGTAATTTCTGTGTTTCATCGTCAATAAGAAGGTCAGAGGCATACAATATACCTGAAGTGAAGCATCGGAATCTATAACTAGTGTCACAGGAATGGTTCAAAACATAGTCAGTAAGAAGAGTCAGTCTTCTTGTCCTTAAGTCGGCATTGTGCCGTTTGTATTTAATTCCGATGCAATTTCTGTGTTTCATCGTGAATAAGAAGGTCAGATGGATACAGCAACCCTGAAGTGAAGCATCGGAGTCTATAACTAGTGTCACAGAAATGGTTCAAAACATAGTCAGTAAGAAGAGTCAGTCTTCTTGTACCTAAGTGGCTATTGTGCTTTTTCTATTTGATTCCGATGCAATATCTGTGTTTCATCGTCAATAAGAAGGACAGAGGGATACAGTAAACCTGGAGTGAAGCATCGGAATATATAACTAGTGTCACAGGAATGGTTCAAAACATAGTCAGTAACAAGAGTCAGTCTTCTTGTCCTTAAGCGGATTTGTAGCTTTTGTATTTAATTCCGATGCTATATCTGTGTTTCATCGTCAATACGAAGGTCCAAGGGATACAGTTAACCTGGAGTGAAGCATCGGAATCTATAACTAGTGTCACAGGAATGGTTCAAACATAGACAGTACTTAAGACGGCATTGTGCCTTTTGTATTTAATTCCGATGCAATTTCTGTGTTTCATCGTCAATAAGAAGGTCCACGGGAAACAGTAAACCTGAAGTCAAGCATCGGAATCTATAACTAGTGTCACAGGAATGGTTCAAAACATAGTCAGTAAGAAGAGTCGGCCTTCATGTACTTAAGTCGGCATTGTGCCTTTTGTATTTAAATCCGATGCAATTTCTGTGTTTCATCGTCATTAAGAAGGTCCAAGGGATACAGTAGACCGGAAGTGAAACATCGGAATCTATAACTAGTATCACAGGAATGGTTCAAAACATAGTCAGTAAGAAGAGTCGGCCTCCATGTACTTAAGTCGGCATTGTGCCTTTGGTATTTAATTCCGATGCAATTTCTGTGTTTCATCGTCAATAAGAAGGTCCAAGGGATACAGTAAACCTGGAGTGAAGCATCGGAATCTATAACTAGTGTCACAGGAATGGTTCAAAACATAGTCAGTAACAAGAGTCAGTCTTTTTGTACTTAAGTCGGCATTGTGCCTTTGTATTTAATTCCGATGTAATTTCTGTGTTTCATCGTCAATAAGAAGGTCCAAATGATACAGTAAACCTGAAGTGAAGCGTCGGAATCTATAACTAGTGTCACAGGAATCGTTCCAAACATAGACACGAAGAAGAGTCAGTCTTCTTATACTTGTGTCGGCATTGTGCCTTTTGTATTAAATTCCGATGCCATTTCTGTGTTTCATCGTCAATAAGAAGGTCCTAGGGATACAGTAAACCTGAAGTCAAGCATCGGAATCTATAACTAGTGTCACAGGAATGGTTCAAATCATAGACAGTAAGAAGAGACAGTCTTCTTGTACTTAAGTCGGCATTGTGCCTTTTCTATATCATTCCAATGCAATTTCTGTGTTTCATCGTCAATAAGAATTTCAGAGGGATACAGTAAACCTGAAGTGAAGCATCGGAATCTATAACTAGAGTCACAGGAATGGTTCAAAACATAGTCAGAAAGAAGGGTCATTCTTCTTGTCCTTCAGTCGGCATTGTGCCTTTTGTATTTAATTCCGAAGCAATTTCTGTGTTGCATCGTCAATAAGAAGGTCCAAGGGATACAGTAAACCTGGAGTGTAGCATCGGAATCTATAACTGGTGTCACAGGAATTGTTGAAACATAGTCAGTAAGAGGAGTCAGTCATCTTGTCCTTAAGTCGGCATTGTGCCTTTTGTATTTAATTCCGATGCAATTTCTGTGTTTCATCGTAAATAAGAAGGTCCAAGGGACACAGTAAACCAAGAGTGTAGCATCGGAATCTATAACTAGTGTCACAGGAATGGTTCAAAACATAGACGGTAAGAAGATACAGTCTTTTTGTACTTAAGTCGGCATTGTGCCTTTTGTATTTAATTCCGATGCAATTTCTGTGTTGCATCGTCAACAAGAAGATCCAAGGGATACAGTAAACCTGAAGTGAGGCATCGGAATCTATAACTAGTGTCACAGGAATGGTTCAAACCATAGTCAGAAAGAAGGGACAGTCTTCTTGTCCTTAAGTCGGCATTGTGCGTATGGTATTTAATTCCGATGCAATTTCTGTGTTGCATCGTCAATAAGAAGGTCCAAGGGATACAGTAAACCTGGAGTGTAGCATCGGAATCTATAACTAGTGTCACAGGAATGGTTCAAAACATAGTCACTAAGAAGAGTCGGTCTTCATGTACTTAAGACGGCATTGTTCCTTTTGTATTTAATTCCGGTGCAATTTCTGTGTTTCATCGTCAATAAGAAGGTCAGAGGGATACAGTAACAATGTAGTGAAGCATCGGAATCTATAACTAGTGTCACAGAAATGGTTCAAAGCATAGTCAGTTAGAAGAGTCAGTCTTCTTGTACTTAAGTCGGAGTTGTGCCTTTTGTATTTAATTCCGATGCAATTTCTGTGTTTCATCGTCAATATGAAGGTCAGAGAGATACAGTAAACCTGAAATAAAGCATCGGAATCTATAACTAGTGTCACAGGAATGGTTCAAAACATAGTCGGTAAGAAGAGTCAGTCTTCTTGTCCTTAAGTCGGCATTGTGCCGTTTGTATTTAATTTCGATGCTTTTTCTGTGTTTCATCGTGAATAAGAAGGACAGAGGGACACAGTAACCCTGAAGTGAAGCATCGGAGTCCATAACTAGTGTCACAGAAATGGTTCAAAACATAGTCAGTAAGAAGAGTCAGTCTTCTTGTACTTAAGGAGGCATTGTGCTTTTTCTATTTGATTCCGATGCAATATCTGTGTTACATCGTCAATAAGAAGGTCAGAGGGATACAGTAAACCTGGAGTGAAGCATCGGAATCTGTAACTAGTGTCACAGGAATGGTTCAAAACATAGTCAGTAACAAGAGTCAGTCTTTTTGTACTTAAGTCGGCATTGTGCCTTTGTATTTAATTCCGATGTAATTTCTGGGTTTCATCGACAATAAGGAGGTCCAAATGATACAGTAAACCTGAAGTGAAGCATCGGAATCTATAACTAGTGTCACAGGAATGGTACAAAACATAGTCAGTAAGAAGAGTCAGTCTTAATGTACTTAACTCGGCATTGTGACTTTTGTATTTAATTCCGATACAATTTCTGTGTTTCATCGCCAATAAGAATGTCCAAGGGATACAGTAAACCCGAAGTGAAGCATCGGAATCTATAACTAGTGTCACAGGAATGGTTAAAAACATAGTCAGCAAGACGAGGGAGTATTCTTGTACTTAAGTCGGCATTGTGCCTTTTGTATTTAATTCCGGTGCAATTTCTGTGTTTCATCGTCAATAAGAAGGTCAGAGGGATACAATATACTTGAAGTGAAGCATCGGAATCTATAACTAGTGTCACAGGAATGGTTCAAAACATAGTCAGTAAGAAGAGTCAGTCTTCATGTACTTAAGTCGGCATTGTGCTTTTGTATTTAATTCCGATGCAATTTCTGTGTTTCATCGTCAATAAGAAGGTCCAAGGGATACAGTAAACCTGGAGTGAAGCATCGGAATCTATAACTAGTGTCACACGAATGGTTCAAAACATAGACGGTAAGAGGATACAGTCTTTTTGTACTTAAGTCGGCATTGTGCCTTGTGTTTTTAATTCCGATGCAATTTCTGTGTTTCATCGTCAATAAGAAGGTCAGAGGGATACAGTAAACCTGAAGTGAAGCATCGGAATCTATAACTAGTGTCACAGGAATGGTTCAAATCATAGGCAGTAGGAAGAGTCAGTCTTCTTGTCCTTAAGTCGGCATTGTGCCGTTTGTATTTAATTCCGATGCAATTTCTGTGTTTCATCGTGAATAAGAAGGTCAGAGGGATACAGCAACCCTGAAGTGAAGCATCGGAGTCTATAACTAGTGTCACAGAAATGGTTCAAAACATAGTCAGTAAGAAGAGTCAGTCTTCTTGTACTTAAGTGGCTATTGTGCTTTTTCTATTTGATTCCGATGCAATATCTGTGTTTCATCGTCAATAAGAAGGACAGAGGGATACAGTAAACCTGGAGTGAAGCATCGGAATATATAACTAGTGTCACAGGAATGGTTCAAAACATAGTCGGTAACAAGAGTCAGTCTTTTTGTACTTAAGTCGGCATTGTGCCTATGTATTTAATTCCGATGTAATTTCTGTGTTTCATCGTCAATAAGAAGGTCAGAGGCATACAATATACCTGAAGTGAAGCATCGGAATCTATAACTAGTGTCACAGGAATGGTTCAAAACATAGTCAGTAAGAAGAGTCAGTCTTCTTGTCCTTAAGCGGATTTGTAGCTTTTGTATTTAATTCCGATGCTATATCTGTGTTTCATCGTCAATACGAAGGTCCAAGGGATACAGTTAACCTGGAGTGAAGCATCGGAATCTATAACTAGTGTCACAGGAATGGTTCAAACATAGACAGTACTTAAGACGGCATTGTGCCTTTTGTATTTAATTCCGATGCAATTTCTGTGTTTCATCGTCAATAAGAAGGTCCACGGGAAACAGTAAACCTGAAGTCAAGCATCGGAATCTATAACTAGTGTCACAGGAATGGTTCAAAACATAGTCAGTAAGAAGAGTCGGCCTTCATGTACTTAAGTCGGCATTGTGCCTTTTGTATTTAAATCCGATGCAATTTCTGTGTTTCATCGTCATTAAGAAGGTCCAAGGGATACAGTAGACCTGAAGTGAAACATCGGAATCTATTACTAGTATCACAGGAATGGTTCAAAACATAGTCAGTAAGAAGAGTCGGCCTCCATGTACTTAAGTCGGCATTGTGCCTTTTGTATTTAATTCCGATGCAATTTCTGTGTTTCATCGTCAATAAGAAGGTCCAAGGGATACAGTAAACCTGGAGTGAAGCATCGGAATCTATAACTAGTGTCACAGGAATGGTTCAAAACATAGTCAGTAACAAGAGTCAGTCTTTTTGTACTTAAGTCGGCATTGTGCCTTTGTATTTAATTCCGATGTAATTTCTGTGTTTCATCGTCAATAAGATGGTCCAAATGATACAGTAAACCTGAAGTGAAGCGTCGGAATCTATAACTAGTGTCACAGGAATCGTTCCAAACATAGACACGAAGAAGAGTCAGTCTTCTTATACTTGTGTCGGCATTGTGCCTTTTGTATTAAATTCCGATGCCATTTCTGTGTTTCATCGTCAATAAGAAGGTCCTAGGGATACAGTAAACCTGAAGTCAAGCATCGGAATCTATAACTAGTGTCACAGGAATGGTTCAAATCATAGACAGTAAGAAGAGACAGTCTTCTTGCACTTAAGTCGGCATTGTGCTTTTTCTATTTGATTCCGATGCAATATCTGTGTTACATCGTCAATAAGAAGGTCAGAGGGATACAGTAAACCTGGAGTGAAGCATCGGAATCTGTAACTAGTGTCACAGGAATGGTTCAAAACATAGTCAGTAACAAGAGTCAGTCTTTTTGTACTTAAGTCGGCATTGTGCCTTTGTATTTAATTCCGATGTAATTTCTGGGTTTCATCGACAATAAGGAGGTCCAAATGATACAGTAAACCTGAAGTGAAGCATCGGAATCTATAACTAGTGTCACAGGAATGGTACAAAACATAGTCAGTAAGAAGAATCAGTCTTAATGTACTTAACTCGGCATTGTGACTTTTGTATTTAATTCCGATACAATGTCTGTGTTTCATCGCCAATAAGAATGTCCAAGGGATACAGTAAACCCGAAGTGAAGCATCGGAATCTATAACTAGTGTCACAGGAATGGTTCAAAACATAGTCAGTAAGAAGAGTCAGTCATCATGTACTTAAGTCGGCATTGTGCTTTTGTATTTAATTCCGATGCAATATCTGTGTTTCATCGTCAATAAGAAGGTCCAAGGGATACAGTAAACCTGGAGTGAAGCATCGGAATCTATAACTAGTGTCAATGGAATGGTTCAAAACATAGACAGTAAGAAGAGTCAGTCCTCTTGTACTTAGGTCGGCATTGTGCCTTTTGGGTTTAATTCCGGTGCAATTTCTGTGTTTCGTCGTCAATAAGAAGGTCAGAGGGATACAGTAAACCTGAATTAAAGCATCGGAATCTATAACTAGTGTCACAGGAATTGTTCAAAACATAGTCAGTAAGAAGAGTCAGTCTTCTTGTCCTTAAGTCGGCTTTATGCCTTTTGTATTCAATTCCGATTCAATTTCTATGTTTCATCGTCAATAAGATGGTCCAAGGGATACAGTAAACTAGGAGTGAAGCATCGGAATCTATAACTAGTGTCACAGCAATGGTTCAAAGCATAGACAGTAAGAAGAAACAGTCTTGTTGTACTTAAGTCAGCATTGTGCATTTTGTATTTAATTCCGATGCAATCTCTGTGTTTCATCGTCAATAAGAAGGTCCAAGGGATACAGTAAACCTGGAGTGAAGCATCGGAATCTATAGCTAGTGTCACACGAATGGTTCAAAACATAGACGGTAAGAAGATACAGTCTTTTTGTACTTAAGTCGGCATTGTGCCTTTTGTATTTAATCCCGATGCAATTTCTGTGTTTCATCGTCAATAAGAAGGTCAGAGGGATACAGTAAACCTGAAGTGAAGCATCGGAATCTATAACTAGTGTCACAGGAATGGTTCCAAACATAGACACGAAGAAGAGTCAGTCTTCTTATACTTGTGTCGGCATTGTGCCTTTTGTATTAAATTCCGATGCCATTTCTGTGTTTCATCGTCAATAAGAAGGTCCTAGGGATACAGTAAACCTGAAGGCAAGCATCGGAATCTATAACTAGTGTCACAGGAATGGTTCAAATCATAGACAGTAAGAAGAGACAGTCTTCTTGTACTTAAGTCGGCATTGTGCCTTTTCTATTTCATTCCAATGCAATTTCTGTGTTTCATCGTCAATAAGAATTTCAGAGGGTTACAGTAAACCTGAAGTGAAGCATCGGAATCTATACCTAGTGTCACAGGAATGGTTCAAAACATAGTCTGAAAGAAGGGTCATTCTTCTTGTCCTTAAGTCGGAATTGTGCCTTTTGTATTTAATTCCGATGCAATTTCTGTGTTTCATCGTAAATAAGAAGGTCCAAGGGACACAGTAAACCAAGAGTGTAGCATCGGAATCTATAACTAGTGTCACAGGAATGGTTCAAAACATAGACGGTAAGAAGATACAGTCTTTTTGTACTTAAGTCGGCATTGTGCCTTTTGTATTTAATTCCGATGCAATTTCTGTGTTGCATCGTCAACAAGAAGAACCAAGGGATACAGTAAACCTGAAGTGAGGCATCGGAATCTATAACTAGTGTCACAGGAATGGGTCAAACCATAGTCAGAAAGAAGGGTCAGCCTTCTTGTCCTTAAGTCGGCATTGTGCGTTTGGTATTTAATTCCGATGCAATTTCTGTGTTGCATCGTCAATAAGAAGGTCCAAAGGATACAGTAAACCTGGAGTGTAGCATCGGAATCTATAACTAGTGTCACAGGAATGGTTCAAAACATAGTCGCTAAGAAGAGTCGGTCTTCATGCACTTAAGACGGCATTGTGCCTTTTGTATGTAATTCCGGTGCAATTTCCGTGTTTCATCGTCAATAGGAAGGTCAGAGGGATACAGTAACAATGTAGTGAAGCATCGAAATCTATAACTAGTGTCACAGAAATGGTTCAAAGCATAGTCAGTTAGAAGAGTCAGTCTTCTTGTACTTAAGTCGGAGTTGTGCCTTTTGTATTTAATTCCGATGCAATTTCTGTGTTTCATCGTCAATATGAAGGTCAGAGGGATACAGTAAACATGAAGTGAAGCATCGGAATCTATAACTAGTGTCACAGGAATGGGTCAAACCATAGTCAGAAAGAAGGGTCAGCCTTCTTGTCCTTAAGTCGGCATTGTGCGTTTGGTATTTAATTCCGATGCAATTTCTATGTTTCATCGTCAATAAGATGGTCCAAGGGATACAGTAAACTAGGAGTGAAGCATCGGAATCTATAACTAGTGTCACAGCAATGGTTCAAAGCATAGACAGTAAGAAGAAACAGTCTTGTTGTACTTAAGTCAGCATTGTGCATTTTGTATTTAATTCCGATGCAATCTCTGTGTTTCATCGTCAATAAGAAGGTCCAAGGGATACAGTAAACCTGGAGTGAAGCATCGGAATCTATAGCTAGTGTCACACGAATGGTTCAAAACATAGACGGTAAGAAGATACAGTCTTTTTGTACTTAAGTCGGCATTGTGCCTTTTGTATTTAATCCCGATGCAATTTCTGTATTTCATCGTCAATAAGAAGGTCAGAGGGATACAGTAAACCTGAAGTGAAGCATCGGAATCTATAACTAGTGTCACAGGAATGGTTCAAATCATAGGCAGTAATAAGAGGCGGTCTTCTTGTCCTTAAGTCGGCATTGTGCTGTTTGTATTTAATTCCGATGAAATTTCTGAGTTTCATCGTGAATAAGATGGTCAGAGGGATACAGCAACCCTGAAGTGAAGCATCGGAGTCTATAACTAGTGTCACAGAAATGGTTCAAAACATAGTCAGTAAGAAGAGTCAGTCTTCTTGTACTTAAGTCGCTATTGTGCTTTTTCTATTTGATTCCGATGCAATTTCTGTGTTTCATCGTCAATAAGAAGGTCAGAGGGATACAGTAAACCTGGAGTGAAGCATCGGAACCTATAACTAGTGTCACAGGAATGGTTCAAAACATAGTCAGTAACAAGAGTCAGTCTTTTTGTACTTAAGTCGGCATTGTGCCTTTTGTATTTAATTCCGATGTAATTTCTGTGTTTCACCGTCAATAAGAAGGTCCAAATGATACAGTAAACCTGAAGTGAAGCGTCGGAATCTATAACTAGTGTCACAGGAATGGTTCCAAACATAGACACGAAGAAGAGTCAGTCTTCTTATACTTGTGTCGGCATTGTGCCTTTTGTATTAAATTCCGATGCCATTTCTGTGTATCATCGTCAATAAGAAGGTCCTAGGGATACAGTAAACCTGAAGTCAAGCATCGGAATCTATAACTAGTGTCACAGGAATGGTTCAAATCATAGACAGTAAGAAGAGACAGTCTTCTTGTACTTAAGTCGGCATTGTGCCTTTTCTATTTCATTCCGATGCAATTTCTGTGTTGCATCGTCAATAAGAAGGTCCAAGGGATACAGTAAACCTTGAGTGTAGCATCGGAATCTATAACTGGTGTCACAGGAATTGTTGAAACATAGTCAGTAAGAGGAGTCAGTCTTCTTGTCCTTAAGTCGGCATTGTGCCTTTTGTATTTAATTCCGATGCAATTTCTGTGTTTCATCGTAAATAAGAAGGTCCAAGGGACACAGTAAACCAAGAGTGTAGCATCGGAATCTATAACTAGTGTCACAGGAATGGTTCAAAACATAGACGGTAAGAAGATACAGTCTTTTTGTACTTAAGTCGGCATTGTGCCTTTTGTATTTAATTCCGATGCAATTTCTGTGTTGCATCGTCAACAAGAAGATCCAAGGGATACAGTAAACCTGAAGTGAGGCATCGGAATCTATAACTAGTGTCACAGGAATGGTTCAAACCATAGTCAGAAAGAAGGGTCAGTCTTCTTGTCCTTAAGTCGGTATTGTGCGTTTGGTATTTAAATCCGATGCAATTTCTGTGTTGCATCGTCAATAAGAAGGTCCAAGGGATACAGTAAACCTGGAGTGTAGCATCGGAATCTATAACTAGTGTCACAGGAATGGTACAAATCATAGTCAGTAAGAAGAGTCAGTCTTAATGTACTTAACTCGGCATTGTGACTTTTGTATTAAATTCCGATACAATTTCTGTGTTTCATCGCCAATAATAATGTCCAAGGGATACAGTAAACCCGAAGTGAAGCATCGGAATCTATAACTAGTGTCACAGGAATGGTTAAAAACATAGTCAGCAAGACGAGGGAGTATTCTTGTACTCAAGTCGGCATTGTGCCTTTTGTATTTAATTCCGGTGCAATTTCTGTGTTTCATCGTCAATAAGAAGGTCAGAGGGATACAATATACTTGAAGTGAAGCATCGGAATCTATAACTAGTGTGACAGGAATGGTTCAAAACATAGTCAGTAAGAAGAGTCAGTCTTCATGTACTTAAGTCGGCATTGTGCTTTTGTATTTAATTCCGATGCAATTTCTGTGTTTCATAGTCAATAAGAAGGTCCAAGGGATACAGTAAACCTGGAGTGAAGCATCGGAATCTATAACTAGTGTCAATGGAATGGTTCAAAACATAGACAGTAAGAAGAGTCAGTCTTCTTGTACTTAGGTCGGCATTGTGCCTTTTGGGTTTAATTCCGGTGCAATTTCTGTGTTTCGTCGTCAATAAGAAGGTCAGAGGGATACAGTAAACCTGAATTAAAGCATCGGAATCTATAACTAGTGTCACAGGAATTGTTCAAAACATAGTCAGTAAGAAGAGTCAGTCTTCTTGTCCTTAAGTCGGCATTATGCCTTTTGTATTTAATTCCGATTCAATTTCTATGTTTCATCGTCAATAAGATGGTCCAAGGGATACAGTAAACTAGGAGTGAAGCATCGGAATCTATAACTAGTGTCACAGCAATGGTTCAAAGCATAGACAGTAAGAAGAAACAGTCTTGTTGTACTTAAGTCAGCATTGTGCATTTTGTATTTAATTCCGATGCAATCTCTGTGTTTCATCGTCAATAAGAAGGTCCAATGGATACAGTAAACCTGGAGTGAAGCATCGGAATCTATAGCTAGTGTCACACGAATGGTTCAAAACATAGACGGTAAGAAGATACAGTCTTTTTGTACTTAAGTCGGCATTGTGCCTTTTGTATTTAATCCCGATGCAATTTCTGTGTTTCATCGTCAATAAGAAGGTCAGAGGGATACAGTAAACCTGAAGTGAAGCATCGGAATCTATAACTAGTGTCACAGGAATGGTTCCAAACATAGACACGAAGAAGAGTCAGTCTTCTTATACTTGTGTCGGCATTGTGCCTTTTGTATTAAATTCCGATGCCATTTCTGTGTTTCATCGTCAATAAGAAGGTCCTAGGGATACAGTAAACCTGAAGTCAAGCATCGGAATCTATAACTAGTGTCACAGGAATGGTTCAAATCATAGACAGTAAGAAGAGACAGTCTTCTTGTACTTAAGTCGGCATTGTGCCTTTTCTATTTCATTCCAATGCAATTTCTGTGTTTCATCGTCAATAAGAATTTCAGAGGGTTACAGTAAACCTGAAGTGAAGCATCGGAATCTATAACTAGTGTCACAGGAATGGTTCAAAACATAGTCTGAAAGAAGGGTCATTCTTCTTGTCCTTAAGTCGGCATTGTGCCTTTTGTATTTAATTCCGATGCAATTTCTGTGTTTCATCGTAAATAAGAAGGTCCAAGGGACACAGTAAACCCAGAGTGTAGCATCGGAATCTATAACTAGTGTCACAGGAATGGTTCAAAACATAGACGGTAAGAAGATACAGTCTTTTTGTACTTAAGTCGGCATTGTGCCTTTTGTATTTAATTCCGATGCAATTTCTGTGTTGCATCGTCAACAAGAAGATCCAAGGGATACAGTAAACCTGAAGTGAGGCATCGGAATCTATAACTAGTGTCACAGGAATGGGTCAAACCATAGTCAGAAAGAAGGGTCAGTCTTCTTGTCCTTAAGTCGGCATTGTGCGTTTGGTATTTAATTCCGATGCAATTTCTGTGTTGCATCGTCAATAAGAAGGTCCAAGGAATACAGTAAACCTGGAGTGTAGCATCGGAATCTATAACTAGTGTCACAGGAATGGTTCAAAACATAGTCACTAAGAAGAGTCGGTCTTCATGTACTTAAGACGGCATTGTGCCTTTTGTATTTAATTCCGGTGCAATTTCCGTGTTTCATCGTCAATAAGAAGGTCAGAGGGATACAGTAACAATGTAGTGAAGCATCGAAATCTATAACTAGTGTCACAGAAATGGTTCAAAGCATAGTCAGTTAGAAGAGTCAGTCTTCTTGTTCTTAAGTCGGAGTTGTGCCTTTTGTATTTAATTCCGATGCAATTTCTGTGTTTCATCGTCAATATGAAGGTCAGAGGGATACAGTAAACATGAAGTGAAGCATCGGAATCTATAACTAGTGTCACAGGAATGGTTCAAACATAGACAGGAAGAAGAGTCAGTCTTCTTGTACTTGAGTCGGCATTGTGCCTTTTGTATTAAATTCCGATGCAATTTCTGTGTTTCAACGCAATAAGAAGGTCCAAGGGACACAGTAAACCTGAAGTGAAGCATCGGAATCTATAACTAGTGTCACAGGAATGGTTCAAAACATAGTCAGTAAGAAGAGTCAATCATCTTGTCCTTAAGTCGGCATTATGCCTTTTGTATTTAATTCCGATTCAATTTCTCTGTTTCATCGTCAATAAGATGGTCCAAGGGATACAGTAAACTAGGAGTGAAGCATCGGATTCTATAACTAGTGTCACAGCAATGGTTCAAAGCATAGACAGTAAGAAGAAACAGTCTTGTTGTACTTAAGTCAGCATTGTGCATTTTGTATTTAATTCCGATGCAATCTCTGTGTTTCATCGTCAATAAGAAGGTCCAAGGGATACAGTAAACCTGGAGTGAAGCATCGGAATCTATAGCTAGTGTCACACGAATGGTTCAAAACATAGACGGTAAGAAGATACAGTCTTTTTGTACTTAAGTCGGCATTGTGCCTTTTGTATTTAATCCCGATGCAATTTCTGTGTTTCATCGTCAATAAGAAGGTCAGAGGGATACAGTAAACCTGAAGTGAAGCATCGGAATCTATAACTAGTGTCACAGGAATGGTTCAAAACATAGGCAGTAATAAGAGTCAGTCTTCTTGTCCTTAAGTCGGCATTGTGCTGTTTGTATTTAATTCCGATGCAATTTCTGAGTTTCATCGTGAATAAGATGGTCAGAGGGATACAGCAACCCTGAAGTGAAGCATCGGAGTCTATAACTAGTGTCACAGAAATGGTTCAAAACATAGTCAGTAAGAAGAGTCAGTCTTCTTGTACTTATGTCGCTATTGTGCTTTTTCTATTTGATTCCGATGCAATTTCTGTGTTTCATCGTCAATAAGAAGGTCAGAGGGATACAGTAAACCTGGAGTGAAGCATCGGAATCTATAACTAGTGTCACAGGAATGGTTCAAAACATAGACACGAAGAAGAGTCAGTCTTCTTATACTTGTGTCGGCATTGTGCCTTTTGTATTAAATTCCGATGCCATTTCTGTGTTTCATCGTCAATACGAAGGTCCTAGGGATACAGTAAACCCAGAGTGTAGCATCGGAATCTATAACTAGTGTCACAGGAATGGTTCAAAACATAGACGGTAAGAAGATACAGTCTTTTTGTACTTAAGTCGGCATTGTGCCTTTTGTATTTAATTCCGATGCAATTTCTGTGTTGCATCGTCAACAAGAAGATCCAAGGGATACAGTAAACCTGAAGTGAGGCATCGGAATCTATAACTAGTGTCACAGGAATGGGTCAAACCATAGTCAGAAAGAAGGGTCAGTCTTCTTGTCCTTAAGTCGGCATTGTGCGTTTGGTATTTAATTCCGATGCAATTTCTGTGTTGCATCGTCAATAAGAAGGTCCAAGGAATACAGTAAACCTGGAGTGTAGCATCGGAATCTATAACTAGTGTCACAGGAATGGTTCAAAACATAGTCACTAAGAAGAGTCGGTCTTCATGTACTTAAGACGGCATTGTGCCTTTTGTATTTAATTCCGGTGCAATTTCCGTGTTTCATCGTCAATAAGAAGGTCAGAGGGATACAGTAACAATGTAGTGAAGCATCGAAATCTATAACTAGTGTCACAGAAATGGTTCAAAGCATAGTCAGTTAGAAGAGTCAGTCTTCTTGTTCTTAAGTCGGAGTTGTGCCTTTTGTATTTAATTCCGATGCAATTTCTGTGTTTCATCGTCAATATGAAGGTCAGAGGGATACAGTAAACATGAAGTGAAGCATCGGAATCTATAACTAGTGTCACAGGAATGGTTCAAACATAGACAGGAAGAAGAGTCAGTCTTCTTGTACTTGAGTCGGCATTGTGCCTTTTGTATTAAATTCCGATGCAATTTCTGTGTTTCATCGCAATAAGAAGGTCCAAGGGACACAGTAAACCTGAAGTGAAGCATCGGAATCTATAACTAGTGTCACAGGAATGGTTCAAAACATAGTCAGTAAGAAGAGTCAATCTTCTTGTCCTTAAGTCGGCATTATGCCTTTTGTATTTAATTCCGATTCAATTTCTCTGTTTCATCGTCAATAAGATGGTCCAAGGGATACAGTAAACTAGGAGTGAAGCATCGGATTCTATAACTAGTGTCACAGCAATGGTTCAAAGCATAGACAGTAAGAAGAAACAGTCTTGTTGTACTTAAGTCAGCATTGTGCATTTTGTATTTAATTCCGATGCAATCTCTGTGTTTCATCGTCAATAAGAAGGTCCAAGGGATACAGTAAACCTGGAGTGAAGCATCGGAATCTATAGCTAGTGTCACACGAATGGTTCAAAACATAGACGGTAAGAAGATACAGTCTTTTTGTACTTAAGTCGGCATTGTGCCTTTTGTATTTAATCCCGATGCAATTTCTGTGTTTCATCGTCAATAAGAAGGTCAGAGGGATACAGTAAACCTGAAGTGAAGCATCGGAATCTATAACTAGTGTCACAGGAATGGTTCAAAACATAGGCAGTAATAAGAGTCAGTCTTCTTGTCCTTAAGTCGGCATTGTGCTGTTTGTATTTAATTCCGATGCAATTTCTGAGTTTCATCGTGAATAAGATGGTCAGAGGGATACAGCAACCCTGAAGTGAAGCATCGGAGTCTATAACTAGTGTCACAGAAATGGTTCAAAACATAGTCAGTAACAAGAGTCAGTCTTTTTGTACTTAAGTCGGCATTGTGCATTTGTATTTAATTCCGATGTAATTTCTGTGTTTCATCGTCAATAAGAAGGTCCAAATGATACAGTAAACCTGAAGTGAAGCGTCGGAATCTATAACTAGTGTCACAGGAATGGTTCCAAACATAGACACGAAGAAGAGTCAGTCTTCTTATACTTGTGTCGGCATTGTGCCTTTTGTATTAAATTCCGATGCCATTTCTGTGTTTCATCGTCAATACGAAGGTCCTAGGGATACAGTAAACCTGAAGTCAAGCATCGGAATCTATAACTAGTGTCACAGGAATGGTTCAAATCATAGACAGTAAGAAGAGACAGTCTTCTTGTACTTAAGTCGGCATTGTGCCTTTTCTATTTCATTCCGATGCAATTTCTGTGTTGCATCGTCAATAAGAAGGTCCAAGGGATACAGTAAACCTGGAGTGTAGCATCGGAATCTATAACTGGTGTCACAGGAATTGTTGAAACATAGTCAGTAAGAGGAGTCAGTCTTCTTGTCCTTAAGTCGGCATTGTGCCTTTTGTATTTAATTCCGATGCAATTTCTGTGTTTCATCGTAAATAAGAAGGTCCAAGGGACACAGTAAACCAAGAGTGTAGCATCGGAATCTATAACTAGTGTCACAGGAATGGTTCAAAACATAGACGGTAAGAAGATACAGTCTTTTTGTGCTTAAGTCGGCATTGTGCCTTTTGTATTTAATTCCGATGCAATTTCTGTGTTGCATCGTCAACAAGAAGATCCAAGGGATACAGTAAACCTGAAGTGAGGCATCGGAATCTATAACTAGTGTCACAGGAATGGTTCAAACCATAGTCAGAAAGAAGGGTCAGTCTTCTTGTCCTTAAGTCGGCATTGTGCGTTTGGTATTTAATTCCGATGCAATTTCTGTGTTGCATCGTCAATAAGAAGGTCCAAGGGATACAGTAAACCTGGAGTGTAGCATCGGAATCTATAACTAGTGTCACAGGAATGGTTCAAAACATAGTCACTAAGAAGAGTCGGTCTTCATGTACTTAAGAGGGCATTGTGCCTTTTGTATTTAATTCCGGTGCAATTTCTGTGTTTCATCGTCAATAAGAAGGTCAGAGGGATACAGTAACAATGTAGTGAAGCATCGAAATCTATAACTAGTGCCACAGAAATGGTTCAAAGCATAGTCAGTTAGAAGAGTCAGTCTTCTTGTACTTAAGTCGGAGTTGTGCCTTTTGTATTTAATTCCGATGCAATTTCTGTGTTTCATCGTCAATATGAAGGTCAGAGGGATACAGTAAACATGAAGTGAAGCTTCGGAATCTATAACTAGTGTCACAGGAATGGTTCAAACATAGACAGGAAGAAGAGTCAGTCTTCTTGTACTTGAGTCGGCATTGTGCCTTTTGTATAAAATTCCGATGCAATTTCTGTGTTTCATCGCAATAAGAAGGTCCAAGGGACACAGTAAACCTGAAGTGAAGCATCGGAATCTATAACAAGTGTCACAGGAATGGTTCAAGGCATTGTCAGCAAGAAGAGTCAGTCTTCATGTACGTAAGTCGGCATTGTGCCTTTTGTATTTAATTCCGATGCAATTTCTGTGTTTCATCGTCAATAATAAGTTCCAAGGGATACAGTAAACCTGGAGTGAAGCATCGGAATCTATAACTAGTGTCACAGGAATGGTTCAAAACATAGACGGTAAGAAGATACAGTCTTTTTGTACTTAAGTCGGCATTGTGCCTTTTGTATTTAATTCCGATGCAATTTCTGTGTTGCATCGTCAACAAGAAGATCCAAGGGATACAGTAAACCTGGAGTGTAGCATCGGAATCTATAACAAGTGTCACAGGAATGGTTCAAGGCATAGTCAGTGAGAAGGGTCAGTCATCATGTACTTAAGTGGGCATTGTGCCTTCTGTATTTAATTCCGATGCAATTTCTGTGTTTCATCGTCAATAAGAAGGTCCAAGGGATACAGTAAACCTGGAGTGAAGCATCGGATTCTATAGCTAGTGTCACACGAATGGTTCAAAACATAGATGGTAAGAAGATACAGTCTTTTTGTACTTAAGTCGGCATTGTGCCTTGTGTATTTAATTCCGATGCAATATCTGTGTTTCATCGTCAATAGGAAGGTCAGAGGGATACAGTAAACCTGAAGTGAAGCATCGGAATCTATAACTAGTGTCACAGGAATGGTTCAAATCATAGGCAGTAGGAAGAGTCAGTTTTCTTGTCCTTAAGTCGGCATTGTGCCGTTTGTATTTAATTCCGATGCAATTTCTGTGTTTCATCGTGAATAAGAAGGTCAGAGGGATACAGCAACCCTGAAGTGAAGCATCGGAGTCTATAACTAGTGTCACAGAAATGGTTCAAAACATAGTCAGTAAGAAGAGTCAGTCTTCTTGTACTTAAGTGGCTATTGTGCTTTTTCTATTTGATTCCGATGCAATATCTGTGTTTCATCGTCAATAAGAAGGACAGAGGGATACAGTAAACCTGGAGTGAAGCATCGGAATCTATAACTAGTGTCACAGGAATGGTTCAAAACATAGTCAGTAAGAAGAGTCAGTCTTCTTGTACTTAAGTGGCTATTGTGCTTTTTCTATTTGATTCCGATGCAATATCTGTGTTTCATCGTCAATAAGAAGGACAGAGGGATACAGTAAACCTGAAGTGAAGCATCGGAATCTATAACTAGTGTCACAGGAATGGTTCAAAACATAGTCAGTAAGAAGAGTCAGTCTTCTTGTCCTTAAGCGGATTTGTAGCTTTTGTATTTAATTCCGATGCTATATCTGTGTTTCATCGTCAATACGAAGGTCCAAGGGATACAGTTAACCTGGAGTGAAGCATCGGAATCTATAACTAGTGTCACAGGAATGGTTCAAACATAGACAGTACTTAAGACGGCATTGTGCCTTTTGTATTTAATTCCGATGCAATTTCTGTGTTTCATCGTCAATAAGAAGGTCCACGGGAAACAGTAAACCTGAAGTCAAGCATCGGAATCTATAACTAGTGTCACAGGAATGGTTCAAATCATAGTCAGTAAGAAGAGTCGGCCTTCATGTACTTAAGTCGGCATTGTGCCTTTTGTATTTAATTCCGATGCAATTTCTGTGTTTCATCGTCATTAAGAAGGTCCAAGGGATACAGTAGACCTGAAGTGAAACATCGGAATCTATAACTAGTGTCACAGGAATGGTTCAAAACATAGTCAGTAAGAAGAGTCGGCCTCCATGTACTTAAGTTGGCATTGTGCCGTTTGTATTTAATTCCGATGCAATTTCTGTGTTTCATCGTCAGTAAGAAGGTCCAAGGGATACAGTAAACCTGTAGTGAAGCATCGGAATCTATAACTAGTGTCACAGGAATGGTTCAAAACATAGTCAGTAACAAGAGTCAGTCTTTTTGTACTTAAGTCGGCATTGTGCCTTTGTATTTAATTCCGATGTAATTTCTGTGTTTCATCGTCAATAAGAAGGTCCAAATGATACAGTAAACCTGAAGTGAAGCGTCGGAATCTATAACTAGTGTCACAGGAATGGTTCCAAACATAGACACGAAGAAGAGTCAGTCTTCTTATACTTGTGTCGGCATTGTGCCTTTTGTATTAAATTCCGATGCCGTTTCTGTGTTTCATCGTCAATAAGAAGGTCCTAGGGATACAGTAAACCTGAAGTCAAGCATCGGAATCTATAACTAGTGTCACAGGAATGGTTCAAATCATAGACAGTAAGAAGAGGCAGTCTTCTTGTACTTAAGTCGGCATTGTGCCTTTTCTATTTCATTCCAATGCAATTTCTGTGTTTCATCGTCAATAAGAATTTCAGAGGGATACAGTAAACCTGAAGTGAAGCATCGGAATCTATAACTAGTGTCACAGGAATGGTTCAAAACATAGTCAGAAAGAAGGGTCATTCTTCTTGTCCTTAAGTCGGCATTGAGCCTTTTGTATTTAATTCCGATGCAATTTCTGTGTTGCATCGTCAATAAGAAGGTCCAAGGGATACAGTAAACCTGGAGTGTAGCATCGGAATCTATAACTGGTGTCACAGGAATTGTTGAAACATAGTCAGTAAGAGGAGTCAGTCTTCTTGTCCTTAAGTCGGCATTGTGCCTTTTGTATTTAATTCCGATGCAATTTCTGTGTTTCATCGTAAATAAGAAGGTCCAAGGGACACAGTAAACCAAGAGTGTAGCATCGGAATCTATAACTAGTGTCACAGGAATGGTTCAAAACATAGACGGTAAGAAGATACAGTCTTTTTGTACTTAAGTCGGCATTGTGCCTTTTGTATTTAATTCCGATGCAATTTCTGTGTTGCATCGTCAACAAGAAGATCCAAGGGATACAGTAAACCTGAAGTGAGGCATCGGAATCTATAACTAGTGTCACAGGAATGGTTCAAACCATAGTCAGAAAGAAGGGTCAGTCTTCTTGTCCTTAAGTCGGCATTGTGCGTTTGGTATTTAATTCCGATGCAATTTCTGTGTTGCATCGTCAATAAGAAGGTCCAAGGGATACAGTAAACCTGGAGTGTAGCATCGGAATCTGTAACTAGTGTCACAGGAATGGTTCAAAACATAGTCACTAAGAAGAGTCAGTCTTCATGTACTTAAGACGGCATTGTGCATTTTGTATTTAATTCCGGTGCAATTTCTGTGTTTCATCGTCAATAAGAAGGTCAGAGGGATACAGTAACAATGTAGTGAAGCATCGGAATCTATAACTAGTGTCACAGAAATGGTTCAAAACATAGTCAGTTAGAAGAGTCAGTCTTCTTGTACTTAAGTCGGAGTTGTGCCTTTTGTATTTAATTCCGACGCAATTTCTGTGTTTCATCGTCAATATGAAGGTCAGAGGGATACAGTAAACATGAAGTGAAGCATCGGAATCTATAACTAGTGTCACAGGAATGGTTCAAACATAGATAGGAAAAAGAGTCAGTCTTCTTGTACTTGAGTCAGCATTGTGCCTTTTGTATTAAATTCCGATGCAATTTCTGTGTTTCATCGCAATAAGAAGGTCCAAGGGACACAGTAAACCTGAAGTGAAGCATCGGAATCTATAACAAGTGTCACAGGAATGGTTCAAGGCATTGTCAGCAAGAAGAGTCAGTCTTCATGTACTTAAGTCGGCATTGTGCCTTTTGTATTTAATTCCGATGCAATTTCTGTGTATCATCGTCAATAAGAAGGTCCAAGGGATACAGTAAGCCTGGAGTGAAGCATCGGAATCCATAACTAGTGTCAATGGAATGGTTCAAACATAGACGGTAAGAAGATACAGTCTTTTTGTACTTAAGTCGGCATTGTGCCTTTTGTATTTAATTCCGATGCAATTTCTGTGTTGCATCGTCAACAAGAAGATCCAAGAGATACAGTAAACCTGGAGTGTAGCATCGGAATCTATAACAAGTGTCACAGGAATGGTTCAAGGCATAGTCAGTGAGAAGGGTCAGTCATCATGTACTTAAGTGGGCATTGTGACTTCTGTATTTAATTCCGATGCAATTTCTGTGTTTCATCGTCAATAAGAAGGTCCAAGGGATACAGTAAACCTGGAGTGAAGCATCGGAATCTATAACTGGTGTCACAGGAATTGTTGAAACATAGTCAGTAAGAGGAGTCAGTCTTCTTGTCCTTAAGTCGGCATTGTGCCTTTTGTATTTAATTCCGATGCAATTTCTGTGTTTCATCGTAAATAAGAAGGTCCAAGGGACACAGTAAACCAAGAGTGTAGCATCGGAATCTATAACTAGTGTCACAGGAATGGTTCAAAACATAGTCACTAAGAAGAGTCGGTCTTCATGTACTTAAGACGGCATTGTGCCTTTTGTATTTAATTCCGGTGCAATTTCCGTGTTTCATCGTCAATAAGAAGGTCAGAGGGATACAGTAACAATGTAGTGAAGCATCGAAATCTATAACTAGTGTCACAGAAATGGTTCAAAGCATAGTCAGTTAGAAGAGTCAGTCTTCTTGTTCTTAAGTCGGAGTTGTGCCTTTTGTATTTAATTCCGATGCAATTTCTGTGTTTCATCGTCAATATGAAGGTCAGAGGGATACAGTAAACATGAAGTGAAGCATCGGAATCTATAACTAGTGTCACAGGAATGGTTCAAACATAGACAGGAAGAAGAGTCAGTCTTCTTGTACTTGAGTCGGCATTGTGCCTTTTGTATTAAATTCCGATGCAATTTCTGTGTTTCATCGCAATAAGAAGGTCCAAGGGACACAGTAAACCTGAAGTGAAGCATCGGAATCTATAACTAGTGTCACAGGAATGGTTCAAAACATAGTCAGTAAGAAGAGCCAATCTTCTTGTCCTTAAGTCGGCATTATGCCTTTTGTATTTAATTCCGATTCAATTTCTCTGTTTCATCGTCAATAAGATGGTCCAAGGGATACAGTAAACTAGGAGTGAAGCATCGGATTCTATAACTAGTGTCACAGCAATGGTTCAAAGCATAGACAGTAAGAAGAAACAGTCTTGTTGTACTTAAGTCAGCATTGTGCATTTTGTATTTAATTCCGATGCAATCTCTGTGTTTCATCGTCAATAAGAAGGTCCAAGGGATACAGTAAACCTGGAGTGAAGCATCGGAATCTATAGCTAGTGTCACACGAATGGTTCAAAACATAGACGGTAAGAAGATACAGTCTTTTTGTACTTAAGTCGGCATTGTGCCTTTTGTATTTAATCCCGATGCAATTTCTGTGTTTCATCGTCAATAAGAAGGTCAGAGGGATACAGTAAACCTGAAGTGAAGCATCGGAATCTATAACTAGTGTCACAGAAATGGTTCAAAACATAGGCAGTAATAAGAGTCAGTCTTCTTGTCCTTAAGTCGGCATTGTGCTGTTTGTATTTAATTCCGATGCAATATCTGAGTTTCATCGTGAATAAGATGGTCAGAGGGATACAGCAACCCTGAAGTGAAGCATCGGAGTCTATAACTAGTGTCACAGAAATGGTTCAAAACATAGTCAGTAAGAAGAGTCAGTCTTCTTGTACTTATGTCGCTATTGTGCTTTTTCTATTTGATTCCGATGCAATTTCTGTGTTTCATCGTCAATAAGAAGGTCAGAGGGATACAGTAAACCTGGAGTGAAGCATCGGAATCTATAACTAGTGTCACAGGAATGGTTCAAAACATAGTCAGTAACAAGAGTCAGTCTTTTTGTACTTAAGTCGGCATTGTGCATTTGTATTTAATTCCGATGTAATTTCTGTGTTTCATCGTCAATAAGAAGGTCCAAATGATACAGTAAACCTGAAGTGAAGCGTCGGAATCTATAACTAGTGTCACAGGAATGGTTCCAAACATAGACACGAAGAAGAGTCAGTCTTCTTATACTTGTGTCGGCATTGTGCCTTTTGTATTAAATTCCGATGCCATTTCTGTGTTTCATCGTCAATACGAAGGTCCTAGGGATACAGTAAACCTGAAGTCAAGCATCGGAATCTATAACTAGTGTCACAGGAATGGTTCAAATCATAGACAGTAAGAAGAGACAGTCTTCTTGTACTTAAGTCGGCATTGTGCCTTTTCTATTTCATTCCGATGCAATTTCTGTGTTGCATCGTCAATAAGAAGGTCCAAGGGATACAGTAAACCTGGAGTGTAGCATCGGAATCTATAACTGGTGTCACAGGAATTGTTGAAACATAGTCAGTAAGAGGAGTCAGTCTTCTTGTCCTTAAGTCGGCATTGTGCCTTTTGTATTTAATTCCGATGCAATTTCTGTGTTTCATCGTAAATAAGAAGGTCCAAGGGACACAGTAAACCAAGAGTGTAGCATCGGAATCTATAACTAGTGTCACAGGAATGGTTCAAAACATAGACGGTAAGAAGATACAGTCTTTTTGTACTTAAGTCGGCATTGTGCCTTTTGTATTTAATTCCGATGCAATTTCTGTGTTGCATCGTCAACAAGAAGATCCAAGGGATACAGTAAACCTGAAGTGAGGCATCGGAATCTATAACTAGTGTCACAGGAATGGTTCAAACCATAGTCAGAAAGAAGGGTCAGTCTTCTTGTCCTTAAGTCGGCATTGTGCGTTTGGTATTTAATTCCGATGCAATTTCTGTGTTGCATCGTCAATAAGAAGGTCCAAGGGATACAGTAAACCTGGAGTGTAGCATCGGAATCTATAACTAGTGTCACAGGAATGGTTCAAAACATAGTCACTAAGAAGAGTCGGTCTTCATGTACTTAAGAGGGCATTGTGCCTTTTGTATTTAATTCCGGTGCAATTTCTGTGTTTCATCGTCAATAAGAAGGTCAGAGGGATACAGTAACAATGTAGTGAAGCATCGAAATCCATAACTAGTGTCACAGAAATGGTTCAAAGCATAGTCAGTTAGAAGAGTCAGTCTTCTTGTACTTAAGTCGGAGTTGTGCCTTTTGTGTTTAATTCCGATGCAATTTCTGTGTTTCATCGTCAATATGAAGGTCAGAGGGATACAGTAAACATGAAGTGAAGCTTCGGAATCTATAACTAGTGTCACAGGAATGGTTCAAACATAGACAGGAAGAAGAGTCAGTCTTCTTGTACTTGAGTCGGCATTGTGCCTTTTGTATTAAATTCCGATGCAATTTCTGTGTTTCATCGCAATAAGAAGGTCCAAGGGACACAGTAAACCTGAAGTGAAGCATCGGAATCTATAACAAGTGTCACAGGAATGGTTCAAGGCATTGTCAGCAAGAAGAGTCAGTCTTCATGTACGTAAGTCGGCATTGTGCCTTTTGTATTTAATTCCGATGCAATTTCTGTGTATCATCGTCAATAAGAAGTTCCAAGGGATACAGTAAACCTGGAGTGAAGCATCGGAATCTATAACTAGTGTCACAGGAATGGTTCAAAACATAGACGGTAAGAAGATACAGTCTTTTTGTACTTAAGTCGGCATTGTGCCTTTTGTATTTAATTCCGATGCAATTTCTGTGTTGCATCGTCAACAAGAAGATCCAAGGGATACAGTAAACCTGGAGTGTAGCATCGGAATCTATAACAAGTGTCACAGGAATGGTTCAAGGCATAGTCAGTGAGAAGGGTCAGTCATCATGTACTTAAGTGGGCATTGTGCCTTCTGTATTTAATTCCGATGCAATTTCTGTGTTTCATCGTCAATAAGAAGGTCCAAGGGATACAGTAAACCTGGAGTGAAGCATCGGATTCTATAGCTAGTGTCACACGAATGGTACAAAACATAGATGGTAAGAAGATACAGTCTTTTTGTACTTAAGTCGGCATTGTGCCTTGTGTATTTAATTCCGATGCAATATCTGTGTTTCATCGTCAATAGGAAGGTCAGAGGGATACAGTAAACCTGAAGTGAAGCATCGGAATCTATAACTAGTGTCACAGGAATGGTTCAAATCATAGGCAGTAGGAAGAGTCAGTTTTCTTGTCCTTAAGTCGGCATTGTGCCGTTTGTATTTAATTCCGATGCAATTTCTGTGTTTCATCGTGAATAAGAAGGTCAGAGGGATACAGCAACCCTGAAGTGAAGCATCGGAGTCTATAACTAGTGTCACAGAAATGGTTCAAAACATAGTCAGTAAGAAGAGTCAGTCTTCTTGTACTTAAGTGGCTATTGTGCTTTTTCTATTTGATTCCGATGCAATATCTGTGTTTCATCGTCAATAAGAAGGACAGAGGGATACAGTAAACCTGAAGTGAAGCATCGGAATCTATAACTAGTGTCACAGGAATGGTTCAAAACATAGTCAGTAAGAAGAGTCAGTCTTCTTGTCCTTAAGCGGATTTGTAGCTTTTGTATTTAATTCCGATGCTATATCTGTGTTTCATCGTCAATACGAAGGTCCAAGGGATACAGTTAACCTGGAGTGAAGCATCGGAATCTATAACTAGTGTCACAGGATTGGTTCAAACATAGACAGTACTTAAGACGGCATTGTGCCTTTTGTATTTAATTCCGATGCAATTTCTGTGTTTCATCGTCAATAAGAAGGTCCACGGGAAACAGTAAACCTGAAGTCAAGCATCGGAATCTATAACTAGTGTCACAGGAATGGTTCAAATCATAGTCAGTAAGAAGAGTCGGCCTTCATGTACTTAAGTCGGCATTGTGCCTTTTGTATTTAATTCCGATGCAATTTCTGTGTTTCATCGTCATTAAGAAGGTCCAAGGGATACAGTAGACCTGAAGTGAAACATCGGAATCTATAACTAGTGTCACAGGAATGGTTCAAAACATAGTCAGTAAGAAGAGTCGGCCTCCATGTACTTAAGTTGGCATTGTGCCGTTTGTATTTAATTCCGATGCAATTTCTGTGTTTCATCGTCAGTAAGAAGGTCCAAGGGATACAGTAAACCTGGAGTGAAGCATCGGAATCTATAACTAGTGTCACAGGAATGGTTCAAAACATAGTCAGTAACAAGAGTCAGTCTTTTTGTACTTAAGTCGGCATTGTGCCTTTGTATTTAATTCCGATGTAATTTCTGTGTTTCATCGTCAATAAGAAGGTCCAAATGATACAGTAAACCTGAAGTGAAGCGTCGGAATCTATAACTAGTGTCACAGGAATGGTTCCAAACATAGACACGAAGAAGAGTCAGTCTTCTTATACTTGTGTCGGCATTGTGCCTTTTGTATTAAATTCCGATGCCATTTCTGTGTTTCATCGTCAATAAGAAGGTCCTAGGGATACAGTAAACCTGAAGTCAAGCATCGGAATCTATAACTAGTGTCACAGGAATGGTTCAAATCATAGACAGTAAGAAGAGGCAGTCTTCTTGTACTTAAGTCGGCATTGTGCCTTTTCTATTTCATTCCAATGCAATTTCTGTGTTTCATCGTCAATAAGAATTTCAGAGGGAT
Organism: Schistocerca serialis cubense; assembly: GCF_023864345.2. Taxonomy (NCBI): domain Eukaryota; kingdom Metazoa; phylum Arthropoda; class Insecta; order Orthoptera; family Acrididae; genus Schistocerca; species Schistocerca serialis. Next base: position 1,086,630,555 of record NC_064640.1, on the reverse strand, counting down.
ACAGTAAACCTGAAGTGAAGCATCGGAATCTATAACTAGTGTCACAGGAATGGTTCAAAACATAGTCAGAAAGAAGGGTCATTCTTCTTGTCCTTAAGTCGGCATTGAGCCTTTTGTATTTAATTCCGATGCAATTTCTGTGTTGCATCGTCAATAAGAAGGTCCAAGGGATACAGTAAACCTGGAGTGTAGCATCGGAATCTATAACTGGTGTCACAGGAATTGTTGAAACATAGTCAGTAAGAGGAGTCAGTCTTCTTGTCCTTAAGTCGGCATTGTGCCTTTTGTATTTAATTCCGATGCAATTTCTGTGTTTCATCGTAAATAAGAAGGTCCAAGGGACACAGTAAACCAAGAGTGTAGCATCGGAATCTATAACTAGTGTCACAGGAATGGTTCAAAACATAGATGGTAAGAACATACAGTCTTTTTGTACTTAAGTCGGCATTGTGCCTTTTGTATTTAATTCCGATGCAATTTCTGTGTTGCATCGTCAACAAGAAGATCCAAGGGATACAGTAAACCTGAAGTGAGGCATCGGAATCTATAACTAGTGTCACAGGAATGGTTCAAACCATAGTCAGAAAGAAGGGTCAGTCTTCTTGTCCTTAAGTCGGCATTGTGCGTTTGGTATTTAATTCCGATGCAATTTCTGTGTTGCATCGTCAATAAGAAGGTCCAAGGGATACAGTAAACCTGGAGTGTAGCATCGGAATCTGTAACTAGTGTCACAGGAATGGTTCAAAACATAGTCACTAAGAAGAGTCAGTCTTCATGTACTTAAGACGGCATTGTGCATTTTGTATTTAATTCCGGTGCAATTTCTGTGTTTGATCGTCAATAAGAAGGTCAGAGGGATACAGTAACAATGTAGTGAAGCATCGGAATCTATAACTAGTGTCACAGAAATGGTTCAAAACATAGTCAGTTAGAAGAGTCAGTCTTCTTGTACTTAAGTCGGAGTTGTGCCTTTTGTATTTAATTCCGACGCAATTTCTGTGTTTCATCGTCAATATGAAGGTCAGAGGGATACAGTAAACATGAAGTGAAGCATCGGAATCTATAACTAGTGTCACAGGAATGGTTCAAACATAGACAGGAAAAAGAGTCAGTCTTCTTGTACTTGAGTCAGCATTGTGCCTTTTGTATTAAATTCCGATGCAATTTCTGTGTTTCATCGCAATAAGAAGGTCCAAGGGACACAGTAAACCTGAAGTGAAGCATCGGAATCTATAACAAGTGTCACAGGAATGGTTCAAGGCATTGTCAGCAAGAAGAGTCAGTCTTCATGTACTTAAGTCGGCATTGTGCCTTTTGTATTTATTTCCGATGCAATTTCTGTGTTTCATCGTCAATAAGAAGGTCCAAGGGATACAGTAAACCTGGAGTGAAGCATCGGAATCCATAACTAGTGTCAATGGAATGGTTCAAACATAGACGGTAAGAAGATACAGTCTTTTTGTACTTAAGTCGGCATTGTGCCTTTTGTATTTAATTCCGATGCAATTTCTGTGTTGCATCGTCAACAAGAAGATCCAAGAGATACAGTAAACCTGGAGTGTAGCATCGGAATCTATAACAAGTGTCACAGGAATGGTTCAAGGCATAGTCAGTGAGAAGGGTCAGTCATCATGTACTTAAGTGGGCATTGTGACTTCTGTATTTAATTCCGATGCAATTTCTGTGTTTCATCGTCAATAAGAAGGTCCAAGGGATACAGTAAACCTGGAGTGAAGCATCGGATTCTATAGCTAGTGTCACACGAATGGTTCAAAACATAGACGGTAAGAAGATACAGTGTTTTTGTACTTAAGTCGGCATTGTGCCTTGTGTATTTAATTCCGATGCAATTTCTGTGTTTCATCGTCAATAAGAAGGTCAGAGGGATACAGTAAACCTGAAGTGAAGCATCGGAATCTATAACTAGTGTCACAGGAATGGTTCAAATCATAGGCAGTAGGAAGAGTCAGTCTTCTTGTCCTTAAGTCGGCATTGTTGCGTTTGTATTTAATTCCGATGCAATTTCTGTGTTTCATCGTGAATAAGAAGGTCAGAGGGATACAGCAACCCTGAGGGGAAACATCGGAGTCAATAACTAGTGTCACAGAAATGGTTCAAAACATAGTCAGTAAGAAGAGTCAGTCTTCTTGTACTTAAGTGGCTATTGTGCTTTTTCTATTTGATTCCGATGCAATATCTGTGTTTCATCGTCAATAAGAAGGACAGAGGGATACAATACACCTGGAGTGAAGCATCGGAATCTATAACTAGTGTCACAGGAATGGTTCAAAACATAGTCAGTAACAAGAGTCTGTCTTTTTGTACTGAAGTCGGCATTGTGCCTATGTATTTAATTCCGATGTAATTTCTGTGTTTCATCGTCAATAAGAAGGTCAGAGGCATACAACATACCTGAAGTGAAGCATCGGAATCTATAACTAGTGTCACAGGAATGGTTCAAAACATAGTCAGTAAGAAGAGTCAGTCTTCTTGTCCTTAAGCGGATTTGTAGCTTTTGTATTAAATTCCGATGCTATACCTGTGTTTCATCGTCAATACGAAGGTCCAAGGGATACAGTTAACCTGGAGTGAAGCATCGGAATCTATAACTAGTGTCACAGGAATGGTTCAAACATAGAAAGTACTTAAGACGGCATTGTGCCTTTTGTATTTAATTCCGATGCAATTTCTGTGTTTCATCGTCAATAAGAAGGTCCACGGGAAACAGTAAACCTGAAGTCAAGCATCGGAATCTATAACTAGTGTCACAGGAATGGTTCAAAACATAGTCAGTAAGAAGAGTCGGCCTTCATGTACTTAAGTCGGCATTGTGCCTTTTGTATTTAATTCCGATGCAATTTCTGTGTTTCATCGTCATTAAGAAGGTCCAAGGGATACAGTAGACCTGAAGTGAAACATCGGAATCTATAACTAGTGTCACAGGAATGGTTCAAAACATAGTCAGTAAGAAGAGTCGGCCTCCATGTACTTAAGTCGGCATTGTGCCTTTTGTATTTAATTCCGATGCAATTTCTGTGTTTCATCGTCAATAAGAAGGTCCAAGGGATACAGTAAACCTGGAGTGAAGCTTCGGAATCCATAACTAGTGTCACAGGAATGGCTCAAAACATAGACAGTAAGAAGATACAGTCTACTTGTACTTAAGTTGGCATTGTGCTTTTGTATTTAATTCCGGTGCAATTTCTGTGTTTCATCGTCAATAAGAAGGTCAGAGGGATACAGTAAACCTGAAGTGAAGCATCGGAATCTATAACTAGTGTCACAGGAATGGTTCAAATCATAGTCAGTAAGAAGCGTCAGTCTTCTTGTCCTTAAGTCGACATTGTACCTTTTGTATTTAATTCCGATGCAATTTCTGTGTTTCATCGTCAATAAGATGGTCCAAGGGATACAGTAAACTAGGAGTGAAGCATCGGAATCTATAACTAGTGTCACAGCAATGGTTCAAAGCATAGACAGTAAGAAGAAACAGTCTTGTTGTACTTAAGTCAGCATTGTGCCTTTTGTATTTAATTCCGATGCAATTTCTGTGTTTCATCGTCAATAAGAAGGTCCAAGGGATACAGGAAACCTGAAGTGAAGCATCGGAGTCTATAACTAGTGTCACAGGAATGGTTCAAAATATAGACAGTGAGAAGAGTCAGTCTTCTTGTAGTTAAGTCGGCATTGTGCCTTTTGTGTTTAATACCGATGCCATTTTTGTGTTTCATCGTGAATAAGGCGGTCAGAGCGATACAGTAAACCTGAAGTGAAGGATCAGAATCTATAACTAGTGTCCCAGGAATGGTTCAAATGATAGACAGTAAGAAGAGTCAGTCTTCTTGTACTTGAGTCGGCATTGTGCTTTTTGTATTAAATCACGATGCAATTTCTGTGTTTCATCGTCAACAAGAAGGTCCAAGGGATACAGTAAACCTGAAGTGAAGCATCGGAATCTATAACTAGTGTCACAGGAATGGTTCAAAACATAGTCAGTAAGAAGTGTCGGTCTTCATGTACTTAGGTCGCCATTGTGCCTTTTGTATTTAATTCCGATGCAATTTCTGTGTTTCATCGTCTTTAAGAAGGTCCAAGGGATACAGTAAACCTGAAGTGAAGCATCGGAATCAAAATCTAGTGTCACAGGAATGGTTCAAACATAGTCAGTAAGAAGAGTTAGTCATCATGTACATAAGTCGGCATTGTGACTTTTGTATTTAATTCCGATGCAATTTCTGTGTTTCATCGTCAGTAAGAAGGTCCAAGGGATACAGTACACCTGAAGTGAAGCATCGGAAGCTATAACTAGTGTCACAGGAATGGTTGAAAAGATAGTCAGTAAGAAGAGTCAGTCTTCTTGTACTTAAGTCGGCATATTTGCCTAATCTATTTAATTCCGATGCAATTTCAGTGTTTCATCGTCAATAAGAAGGTCCAAGGGATACAGTAAACCTGGAGTGAAGCATCGGAATCTATAACTAGTGTCAATGGAATGGTTCAAAACATAGACAGTAAGAAGAGTCAGTCATCTTGTACTTAAGTCGGCATTGAGTCTTTTGGGTTTAATTCCGGTGCAATTTCTGTGTTTCATTGTCAATAAGAAGGGCAGAGGGATACAGTAAACCTGAAGTAAAGCATCGGAATCTATAACTAGTGTCAATGGAGTGGTTCAAAACATAGACAGTAAGAAGAGTCAGTCTTCTTGTACTTAGATCGGCATTGTGCGTTTTGGGTTTAATTCCGGTGCAATTTCTGTGTTTCATCGTTAATAAGAAGGTCAGAGGGATACAGTAAACCTGAAGTAAAGCATCGGAATCTATAACTAGTGTCACAGGAATGGTTCAAAAGATAGACAGTTAGAAGAGTCAGTCTTCTTGTACTTAAGTCGGCATTGTGTCTTTTGTATTTAATTCCGATGCAATTTCTGTGTTTCATCGTCAATAAGAAGGTCCTAGGGATACAGTAAACCTGAAGTGAAGCATCGGAATCTATAACTAGTGTCACAGGAATGGTTCAAAGCATAGTCAGTAAGAAGAGTTGGTCTTCATGTACTTAAGTCGGCATTGTGCTTTTGTATTTAATTCCGGTGCGTTGTCTGTGTCTCATCGTCAATAAGAAGGTCAGAGGGATACAGTAAACCTGAAGTGAAGCATCGGAATCTATAACTAGTGTCACAGGAATGGTTCAAAACATAGTCATTAAGAAAAGTCAGCCTTCTTGTCCTTAAGTCGGCATTGTAACTTTTGTATTTAATTCCGATTCAATTTCTGTGTTTCATCGTCAATAAGATGGTCCAAGGGATACAGTAAACTAGGAGTGAAGCATCGGAATCTATAACTAGTGTCACAGGAATGGTTCAAAACATAGACAATAAGAAGAAACAGTCTTGTTGTACTTAAGTCAGCATTGTGCCTTTTGTATTTAATTAAGATGCAATTTCTGTGTTTCATCGTCAATATGAAGTTCCAAGGGATAAAGGAAACCTGAAGTGAAGCATCGGAGTCTATAACTAGTGTCACAGGAATGGTTCAAAACATAGACAGTAAGAAGAGTCAGTCTTCTTGTACTTAAGTCGGCATTGTGCCTTTTGTATTTAATTCCAATGCAATTTCTGTGTTTCATCGTCAATAAGATGATCAGAGGGATACAGTAACCCTGAAGTGAAGCATCGGAATCAATAACTAGTGTCACAGAAATGGTTCAAAACATAGTCAGTAAGAAGAGTCAGTCTTCTTGTACTTAAGACGGCATTGTGTCTTTTGTATTTAATTCCGATGCCATTTCTGTGTTTCATCGTCATTAAGGAGGTCAGAGGGATACAGTAAACCTGAAGTGAAGCATCGGAATCTATAACTAGTGTCACAGGAATGGTTCAAAGAATAGACAGTAACAAGAGTCGGTCTTCATGTACTTAGGTCGGCATTGTGCCTTTGGTATTTAATTCCGATGCAATGTCTGTGTTTCATCGTCATTAAGAAGGTCAAAGGGATACAGTAAACCTGAAGTGAAGCATCGGAATCTATAACTAGTGTCACAGGAATGGTTCAAAGCATAGTCAGTAAGAAGAGTCGGTCTTCATGTACTTAAGTCGGCATTGTGCTTTTGTATTTAATTCCGGTGCAATTTCTGTGTTTCATCGTCAATAAGAAGGTCAGAAGGATACAGTAAACCTGAAGTGATGCATCGGAATCTATAACTAGTGTCACAGGAATGGTTCAAAACATTGTCAGTAAGAAGAGTCAGTCTTCTTGTCCTTAAGTCGGCATTTTACCTTTTGTATTTTATTCCGATGCAATTTCTGTGTTTCATCGTCAATAAGAAGGTCAGAGGTATACAGTAAACCTGAAGTGAAGCATCGGAATCTATAACTAGTGTAACAGGAATGGTTCAAAACATAGACAGTAGGAAGAGTCAGTCTTCTTGTACTTCAGTCGGCATTGTGCCTTTTCTACTTAATTCCGATGCAATTTCTGTGTTTCGTCGTCAATAAGAAGGTCCAAGGGATGCAGTAAATCTGAAGTGAAGCATCGGAAACTATAACTAGTGTCACAGGAATGGTTCAAAACATAGTCAGTAAAAAGAGTCAGTCTTCATGTCCTTAAGTCGGCATTGTGCCTTTTGTATTTAATTCCGATGCAATTTCTGTGTTTCATCGTCAATACGAATTTCCAAGGGATACAGTAAACCTGAAGTGAAGCATCGGAATCTATAACTAGTGTCACAGGAATGGTTGAAATCATAGTCAGTAAGAAGAGTCAGTCTTCTTGTACTTAAGTCGGCACATTTGCCTAATCTACTTAATACCGATGCAATTTCAGTGTTTCATCGTCAATAAGAAGGTCCAAGGGATACAGTAAACCTGGAGTGAAGCATCGGAAACCATAAATAGTGTCACAGGAATGGTTCAAAACATAGACAGTAAGAAGATACAGTCTTCTTGCGCTTATGTCGGCATTGTGTCTTTTTTATTTAATTCCGATGCAATTTCCGTGTTTCATCGTCAATAAGAAGGTCCAAGGGATGCAGTAAACCTGAAGTGAAGCATCGGAATCTATAACTAGTGTCACAGGAATGGTTCAAAACATAGACAGTAAGACGAGTCAGTTTTCTTGTACTTAAGTCGGCATTGTGCCTTTTGCATTTACATCCGAAGCAATATCGGTGTTTCATCTTCAATAAGAAGGTCAGAGGGATACAGTAAACCTGAAGTGATGCATCGGAATCTATAACTAGTGTCACAGGAATGGTTGAAAACATAGACAGTAAGAAGAGTCAGTTTTCTTGTACTTAAGTCGGCGTTGTGCCTTTTGTATTTAATACCGAAGCAATTTCTGTGTTTCATCGTCAATAAGAAGGTCAGAGGGATACAGTGACCATGAAGTGAAGCATCGGAATCTATAACTAGTGTCACAGGAATGGTTCAAACATAGACAGTAAGAAGAGTCAGTTTTCTTGTACTTAAGTCGGCGTTGTGCCTTTTGTTTTTAATACCGATGAAATTTCTGTGTTTCATCGTCAATAAGAAGGTCAGAGGGATACAGTGAACCTGAAGTGAAGCATCGGAATCTATAACTAGTGTCACACGAATGATTCAAACATAGAGAGTAAGAAGAGTCAGTTTTCTTGTACTTATGTCGGCATTGTGCCTTTTGTATTTAATTCCGATGCAATTTCTGTGTTTCATCGTCAATAAGAAGGTCAGAGGGATACAGTAAACCTGAAGTGAAGCATCGGAATCTATAACTACTGTCACAGGAATGGTTCAAAATATAGACAGTAAGAAGAGTCATTTTCTTCCACTTAAGTCGGCATTGTGCCTTTTGTATTTCATTCCGATGCAATATCTGTGTTTCATCGTCAATAAGAAGGTCAGAGGGATACAGTAAACCTGAAGTGAAGCATCGGAATCTATAACTAGTGTCACACGAATGGTTCAAATCATAGACTGTAAGAAGAGTCAGTTTTCTTGTACTTAAGTCGGCATTGTGCCTTTTGAATTTAACTCCGATGCAATTTCTGTGTTTCATCGTCAATAAGAAGGTCAGAGGGATACAGTAAACCTGAAGTGAAGCACGGAATCTATAACTAGTGTCACATGAATGGTTCAAAACATAGACAGTAAGAAGAGCCAGTTGTCTTGTACTTAAGTCGGCATTGTGCCTTTTAAATTTAATTCCGATGCAATTTCTGTGTTTCATCGTCAATAAGAAGGTGAGAGGGATACAGTAAACCTGAAGTGAAGCATCGGAATCTATAACTAGTGTCACAGGAATGGTTCAAAGCATTGCAATAAGAAGAGTCAGTTTTCTTGTACTTAAGCCGGCATTGTGACTTTTCTATTTAATTCCGATGCAATTTCTGTGTTCATCGTCAATATGTAGGTCAGAGGGAATCAGTAAAAATGAAGTCAAGCATCGGAATCTATAACTAGTGTCACAGGAATCGTTCAAACAAAGACAGTAAGAAGAGTCAGTTTTCTTGTACTTAAGTCGGCATTGAGCCCTTTGTATTTATCTCCGATGCAATTTCTGTGTTTCATCGTCAATAAGAAGGTCAGAGGGATACAGTAAACCTGAAGTGAAGCATCGGAATCTATAACTAGTGTCACAGGAATGGTTCAAAACATAGACAATAAGAAGAGTCTATTTTCTTGTACTTAAGTCGGCGTTGTGCCTTTTGTATTTAATTCCGATGAAATTTCTGTGTTTCATCGTCAATAAGAAGGTCAGAGGGATACAGTAAACATGAAGTGAAGCATCGGATTCTATAACTAGTGTCACACGAATGGTTCAAACATAGACATTAAGAAGAGTCAGTTTTCTTGTACTTAAGTCGGCATTGTGCCTTTTGTATTTAATTCCGATGCAATTTCTGTGTTTCATCGTCAATAAGAAGGTCAGAGGGATACAGTAAACCTGAAGTGAAGCATCGGAATCTATAACTACTGTCACAGGAATGGTTCAAAATGTAGACAGTAAGAAGAGTCATTTTCTTCCACTTAAGTCGGCATTGTGCCTTTTGTCTTTCATTCCGATGCAATATCTGTGTTTCATCGTCCATAAGAAGGTCAGAGGGATACAGTAAACCTGAAGTGAAGCATCGGAATCTATAACTAGTGTCACACGAATGGTTCAAATCATAGACTGTAGGAAGAGTCAGTTTTCTTGTACTTAAGTCGGCATTGTGCCTTTTGAATTTAACTCCGATGCAATTTCTGTGTTTCATCGTCAATAAGAAGGTCAGAGGGATACAGTAAACCTGAAGTGAAGCACGGAATCTATAACTAGTGTCACATGAATGGTTCAAAACATAGACAGTAAGAAGAGCCAGTTGTCTTGTACTAAAGTCGGCATTGTGCCTTTTGTATTTAATTCCGATGCAATTTCTGTGTTTCATCGTCAATAAGAAGGTGAGAGGGATACAGTAAACCTGAAGTGAAGCATCGGAATCTATAACTAGTGTCACAGGAATGGTTCAAAGCATAGCAATAAGAAGAATCAGTTTTCTTGTACATAAGCCGGCATTGTGACTTTTCTATTTAATTCCGATGCAATTTCTGTGTTTCATCGTCAATATGAAGGTCAGAGGGAATCAGTAAAAATGAAGTGAAGCATCGGAATCTATAACTAGTGTCACAGGAATGGTTCAAACAAAGACAGTAAGAAGAGTCAGTTTTCTTGTACTTAAGTCGGCATTGAGCCCTCCGTATTTATCTCCGATGCAATTTCTGTGTTTCATCGTCAATAAGAAGGTCAGAGGGATACAGTAAACCTGAAGTGAAGCATCGCAATCTATAACTAGTGTCACAGGAATGGTTCAATCAAAGACAGTACGAATAGTCAGTTTACTTGTACTGAATTCGGCATTGTGCCTTTTGTATTTAATTCCGATGCAATTTCTGTGTTTCATCGTCAATAAGAAGGTCAGAGGGATACAGTAATGCTGAAGTGAAGCATCGGAATCTATAACTAGTGTCACAGGAATGGTTCAAAGCATAGTCAGTAAGAAGAGTCGGTCTTCATGTACTTAAGTCGGCATTGTGCTTTTGTATTTAATTCCGGTGCGTTGTCTGTGTCTCATGGTCAATAAGAAGGTCAGAGGGATACAGTAAACCTGAAGTGAAGCATCGGAATCTATAACTAGTGTCACAGGAATGGTTCAAAGCATAGTCAGTAAGAAGCGTCGGTCTTCATGTACTTAAGTCGGCATTGTGCTTTTGTATTTAATTCCGGTGCAATTTCTGTGTTTCATCGTCAATAAGAAGGTCAGAGGGATACAGTAAACCTGAAGTGAAGCATCGGAATCTATAACTAGTGTCACAGGAATGGTTCAAAACATTGTCAGTAAGAAGAGTCAGTCTTCTTGTCCTTAAGTCGGCATTTTACCTTTTGTATTTTATTCCGATGCAATTTCTGTGTTTCATCGTCAATAAGAAGGTCAGAGGTATACAGTAAACCTGAAGTGAAGCATCGGAATCTATAACTAGTGTAACAGGAATGGTTCAAAACATAGACAGTAGGAAGAGTCAGTCTTCTTGTACTTTAGTCGGCATTGTGCCTTTTCTACTTAATTCCGATGCAATTTCTGTGTTTCGTCGTCAATAAGAAGGTCCAAGGGATGCAGTAAATCTGAAGTGAAGCATCGGAAACTATAACTAGTGTCACAGGAATGGTTCAAAACATAGTCAGTAAAAAGAGTCAGTCTTCATGTACTTAAGTCGGCATTGTGCCTTTTGTATTTAATTCCGATGCAATTTCTGTGTTTCATCGTCAATACGAATTTCCAAGGATACAGTAAACCTGAAGTGAAGCATCGGAATCTATAACTAGTGTCACAGGAATGGTTGAAATCATAGTCAGTAAGAAGAGTCAGTCTTCTTGTACTTAAGTCGGCACATTTGCCTAATCTACTTAATACCGATGCAATTTCAGTGTTTCATCGTCAATAAGAAGGTCCAAGGGATACAGTAAACCTGGAGTCAAGAATCGGAATCTATAACTAGTGTCAATGGAATGGTTCAAATCATAGACAGTAAGAAGAGTCAATCATCTTGTGCTTAAGTCGGCATTTTGCCTTTTGTATTTAATTCCGATGCAATTTCTGTGTTTCGTCGTCAATAAGAAGGTCCAAGGGATACAGTAAACCTGGAGTGAAGCATCGGAAACCATAAATAGTGTCACAGGAATGGTTCAAAACATAGACAGTAAGAAGATGCAGTCTTCTTGTGCTTATGTCGGCATTGTGTCTTTTTTATTTAATTCCGATGCAATTTCCGTGTTTCATCGTCAATAAGAAGGTCCAAGGGATGCAGTAAACCTGAAGTGAAGCATCGGAATCTATAACTAGTGTCACAGGAATGGGTCAAAACATAGTAAGTAAGAAGAGTCGGTCCTCATGTACTTTAGTCGGCATTGTGCCTTTTGTATTTAATTCCGGTGTAATTTCTGTGTATCATCGTCAATAAGAAGGTGAGAGGGATACAGTAAACCTGAAGTGAAGCATCGGAATCTATAACTAGTGTCACAGGAATGGTTCAAAGCATAGCAATTAGAAGAGTCAGTTTTCTTGTACTTAAGCCGGCATTGTGACTTTTCTATTTAATTCCGATGCAATTTCTGTGTTCATCGTCAATATGTAGATCAGAGGGAATCAGTAAAAATGAAGTCAAGCATCGGAATCTATAACTAGTGTCACAGGAATGGTTCAAACAAAGACAGTAAGAAGAGTCAGTTTTCTTGTACTTAAGTCGGCATTGAGCCCTTTGTATTTATCTCCGATGCAATCTCTGTGTTTCATCGTCAATAAGAAGGTCAGAGGGATACAGTAAACCTGAAGTGAAGCATCGGAATCTATAACTAGTGTCACAGGAATGGTTCAAAACATAGACAATAAGAAGACTCTATTTTCTTGTACTTAAGTCGGCGTTGTGCCTTATGTATTTAATTCCGATGCAATTTCTGTGTTTCATCGTCAATAAGAAGGTCAGAGGGATACAGTAAACCTGAAGTGAAGCATCGGATTCTATAACTAGTGTCACAGGAATGGTTCAAACATAGACAGTAAGAAGAGTCAGTTTTCTTGTACTTAAGTCGGCGTTGTGCCTTTTGTTTTTAATACCGATGAAATTTCTGTGTTTCATCGTCAATAAGAAGGTCAGAGGGATACAGTGAACCTGAAGTGAAGCATCGGAATCTATAACTAGTGTCACACGAATGGTTCAAACATAGACAGTAAGAAGAGTCAGTTTTCTTGTACTTAAGTCGGCATTGTGCCTTTTGTATTTAATTCCGATGCAATTTCTGTGTTTCATCGTCAATAAGAAGGTCAGAGGGATACAGTAAACCTGAAGTGAAGCATCGGAATCTATAACTACTGTCACAGGAATGGTTCAAAATGTAGACAGTAAGAAGAGTCATTTTCTTCCACTTAAGTCGGCACTGTGCCTTTTGTATTTCATTCCGATGCAATATCTGTGTTTCATCGTCAATAAGAAGGTCAGAGGGATACAGTAAACCCGAAGTGAAGCATCGGAATCTATAACTAGTGTCACACGAATGGTTCAAATCATAGACTGTAAGAAGAGTCAGTTTTCTTGTACTTAAGTCGGCATTGTGCCTTTTGAATTTAACTCCGATGCAATTTCTGTGTTTCATCGTCAATAAGAAGGTCAGAGGGATACAGTAAACCTGAAGTGAAGCACGGAATCTATAACTAGTGTCACATGAATGGTTCAAAACATAGACAGTAAGAAGAGCCAGTTGTCTTGTACTAAAGTCGGCATTGTGCCTTTTGTATTTAATTCCGATGCAATTTCTGTGTTTCATCGTCAATAAGAAGGTGAGAGGGATACAGTAAACCTGAAGTGAAGCATCGGAATCTATAACTAGTGTCACAGGAATGGTTCAAAGCATAGCAATAAGAAGAGTCAGTTTTCTTGTACTTAAGCCGGCATTGTGACTTTTCTATTTAATTCCGATGCAATTTCTGTGTTTCATCGTCAATATGAAGGTCAGAGGGAATCAGTAAAAATGAAGTGAAGCATCGGAATCTATAACTAGTGTCACAGGAATGGTTCAAACAAAGACAGTAAGAAGAGTCAGTTTTCTTGTACTTAAGTCGGCATTGAGCCCTTCGTATTTATCTCCGATGCAATTTCTGTGTTTCATCGTCAATAAGAAGGTCAGAGGGATACAGTAAACCTGAAGTGAAGCATCGCAATCTATAACTAGTGTCACAGGAATGGTTCAATCAAAGACAGTAGGAAGAGTCAGTTTTCTTGTACTGAAGTCGGCATTGTGCCTTTTGTATTTAATTCCGATGCAATTTCTGTGTTTCATCGTCAATAAGAAGGTCAGAGGGATACAGTAATGCTGAAGTGAAGCATCGGATTCTATAACTAGTGTCACATGAATGGTTCAAACATAGACAGTAAGAAGAGTCAGTTTTCTTGTACATAAGTCGGCATTGTGCCTTTTGTATTTAATTCTGATGCTATTTGTGTGTTTCATCCTCAATAAGAAAGTCTGATGGATACAGTAAACCTTAAGTGAAGCATCGGATGCTATAACTAGTGTCACATGAATGGTTCAAAACGTAGACCGTAAGAAGTGTCAGTTTTCTTGTACATAAGCTGGCATTGTGCCTTTTGTATTTAATTCCGATGCAATCTCTGTGTTTCGTCGTCAATAAGAAGGTCAGAGGGATACAGATAACCTGAATTGAAGCATCGGAATTTATAACTAGTGTCACAGGAATGGTTCAAACATAGACAGTAAGAACAGGCAGTTTTCTTGTACTTATGGCCGCATTGTGCCTTTTGAATTTAATTCCGATGCAATTTCTGTGTTTCATCGTCAATAAGAAGGTCAGAGGGATACAGTAAACCTGAAGTGAAGCATCGGAATCTATAACTAGTGTCACAGGAATGGTTCAAAACATAGACAGTAAGAAGAGTCAGTTTTCTTGTACTTAAGTCGGCATTGTGCCTTTTGCATTTACATCCGAAGCAATATCGGTGTTTCATCTTCAATACGAAGGTCAGAGGGATACAGTAAACCTGAAGTGAAGCATCGGAATCTATAACTAGTGTCACAGGAATGGTTCAAAATATAGACAGTAAGAAGAGTCCGTTTTCTTGTACTTAAGTCGGCGTTGTGCCTTTTGTATTTAATACCGATGCAATTTCTGTGTTTCATCGTCAATAAGTAGGTCAGAGGGATACAGTGAACCTGAAGTGATGCATCGGAATCTATAACTAGTGGCACAGGAATGGTTCAAAACATAGACAGTAAGAAGAGTCAGTTTTCTTGTACTTAAGTAAGCGTTGTGCCTGTTGTATTTAATACCGATGCAATTTCTGTGTTTCATCGTCAATAAGAAGGTCAGAGGGATATAGTGAAACTGAAGTGAAGAATCGGAATCTATAACTAGTGTAACAGGAATGGTTCTAAACATAGACAGTAAGAAGAGTCAGTTTTCTTGAAGTTAAGTCGGCATTGTGCCTTTTGTATTTAATTCCGATGCAATTTCTGTGTTTCATCGTCAATAAGAAGGTCAGAGGGATACAGTAAACCTGAAGTGAAGCATCGGAATCTATAACTACTGTCACAGGAATGGTTCAAAATATAGACAGTAAGAAGAGTCAGTTTTCTTCCACTTAAGTCGGCATTGTGCCTTTTGTATTTCATTCCGATGCTATATCTGTGTTTCATCGTCAATAAGAAGGTCAGAGGGATACAGTAAACCTGAAGTGAAGTGGCAGAATCTATAACTAGTGTCACAGGAATAGTTCAAAACATAGACAGTAAGAAGAATCAGTTTTCTTGTACTTAAGTCGGCATTGTACCTTTTGCATTTACATCCGAAGCAATATCGGTGTTTCATCTTCAATACGAAGGTCAGAGGGATGCAGTAAACCTGAAGTGATGCATCGGAATCTATAACTTGTGTCACAGGAATGGTTCAAAACTTAGACAGTATGAAGTGTCAGTTTTCTTGTACTTAAGTCGGCATTGTGCCTATTGTATTTAATTCCGATGCAATTTCTGTGTTGCATCGTCAATAAGATGGTCGGAGGGATACAGCAAACTTGAAGTGAAGCATCGGAATCTATAACAAGTGTCTCAGGATTGGTTCAAAACATAGACAGTAAGAAGAGTCAGTTTTCTCGTACTTAAGTCTGCATTGTGCTTTTTGTATTTAATTCCGATGCATTTACTGTGTTTCATCGTCAATAAGAAGGTCAGAGGGATACAGTAAACCTGAAGTGAAGCATCGGAATCTATATCTGGTGTTACAGGAATGGTTCAAATCATAGACAGTAAGGAGAGTCAGGTTTCTTGTACTTAAGCCGGCAATGTGCCGTTTGTATTTAATTCCGAAGCAATTTCTGTGTTTCACCGTCAATACGATGGTCAGAGGGATACAGTAAAACTGGAGTAAAGCATCGGAATCTATAACAAGTGGCACATGAATAATTCAAAACATAGACAGTGAGAAGAGTCAGTTTTCTTGTACTTAAGTCGGCGTTGTGCCTTTTGTATTTAATTCCGATGCAATTTCTGTGATTCATCGTCAATAAGAAGGTCAGAGGGATACAGTGAACCTGAAGTGAAGCATCCGAATCTATAACTAGTGTCACAGGAATGGATCAAATCATAGACAGTAAGAAGAGTCAGGTTTCTTGTACTTAAGTCGGCATTGTGCCTTTTGTATTTAATTCCGATGCAATTTCTGTGTTTCATCGTCAATGAGAAGGTCAGAGGGTACAGTAAACCTGAAGTGAAGCATCGGAATCCATACCTAGTGTCCCAGGAATGGTTCAAAACATAGAGAGTAAGAAGAGTCAGTTTTCTTGTACTTAAGTCGGCATTGTGCCTTTTGTATTTAATTCCGATGCAATTTATGTGTTTCATCGTCAATAAGAAGGTCAGAGGGATATAGTAAACCTGAAGTGAAGCATCGGAATCTATAACTAGTGTCACAGGAATGGTTCAAAACATAGACAGTAAGAAGAGTCAGTTTTCTTGTACTTAAGTCGGCATTGTGACTTTTGTATATAATTCCGATGCAATTTCTGTGTTTCATCGTCAATAAGAAGGTCAGAGGGATACAGTAAACCTGAAGAGAAGCATCGGAATCTATAACTAGTGTCACAGGAATGGTTCAAATCATAGACAGTAAGGAGAGTCAGTTTTCTTGTACTTAAGTCGGCATTGTGCCTTTTGTATTTCATTTCGACGCAATTTCTGTGTTTCATCGTCAATAAGAAGGTCAGAGGGATACAGTAAACCTGAAGTGAAGCATCGGAATCTATAACTAGTGTCACAGGAATGGTTCAAAACATAGACAGTAAGAAAGGTCAGTTATCTTGTACTTAAGCCGGCATTGTGCCTTTTGTATTTAATTCCAAAGCAATATCTGTGTTTCATCGTCAATAAGAAGGTCAGAGGGATACAGTAAACCTGAAGTAAAGCATCGGAATCTATAACGAGTGTCACATGAATGGTTCAAAACATAGACAGTAAGAAGAGTCAGTTTTCTTGTACTTAAGTCGGCATTGTGACTTTTGTATATAATTCCGATGCAATTTCTGTGTTTCATCGTCAATAAGAAGGTCAGAGGGATACAGTAAACCTGAAGTGAAGCATCGGAATCTATAACTAGTGTCACAGGAATGGTTCAAATCATAGACAGTAAGAAGAGTCAGTTTTCTTGTACTTAAGTCGGCATTGTGCCTTTTGCATTTACATCCGAAGCAATATCGGTGTTTCATCTTCAATACGAAGGTCAGAGGGATACAGTAAACCTGAAGTGAAGCATCGGAATCTATAACTAGTGTCACAGGAATGGTTCAAATCATAGACAGTAAGAAGAGTCCGTTTTCTTGTACTTAAGTCGGCGTTGTGCCTTTTGTATTTAATACCGATGCAATTTCTGTGTTTCATCGTCAATAAGTAGGTCAGAGGGATACAGTGAACCTGAAGTGATGCATCGGAATCTATAACTAGTGGCACAGGAATGGTTCAAAACATAGACAGTAAGAAGAGTCAGTTTTCTCGTACTTAAGTAAGCGTTGTGCCTGTTGTATTTAATACCGATGCAATTTCTGTGTTTCATCGTCAATAAGAAGGTCAGAGGGATATAGTGAAACTGAAGTGAAGAATCGGAATCTATAACTAGTGTAACAGGAATGGTTCTAAACATAGACAGTAAGAAGAGTCAGTTTTCTTGAAGTTAAGTCGGCATTGTGCCTTTTGTATTTAATTCCGATGCAATTTCTGTGTTTCATCGTCAATAAGAAGGTCAGAGGGATACAGTAAACCTGAAGTGAAGCATCGGAATCTATAACTACTGTCACAGGAATGGTTCAAAATATAGACAGTAAGAAGAGTCAGTTTTCTTCCACTTAAGTCGGCATTGTGCCTTTTGTAATTCATTCCGATGCTATATCTGTGTTTCATCGTCAATAAGAAGGTCAGAGGGATACAGTAAACCTGAAGTGAAGTGGCAGAATCTATAACTAGTGTCACAGGAATAGTTCAAAACATAGACAGTAAGAAGAATCAGTTTTCTTGTACTTAAGTCGGCATTGTACCTTTTGCATTTACATCCGAAGCAATATCGGTGTTTCATCTTCAATACGAAGGTCAGAGGGATGCAGTAAACCTGAAGTGAAGCATCGGAATCTATAACTTGTGTCACAGGAATGGTTCAAAACTTAGACAGTATGGAGTGTCAGTTTTCTTGTACTTAAAGTCGGCATTGTGCCTATTGTATTTAATTCCGATGCAATTTCTGTGTTGCATCGTCAATAAGATGGTCGGAGGGATACAGCAAACTTGAAGTGAAGCATCGGAATCTATAACAAGTGTCTCAGGATTGGTTCCAAACATAGACAGTAAGAAGAGTCAGTTTTCTCGTACTTAAGTCTGCATTGTGCTTTTTGTATTTAATTCCGATGCATTTACTGTGTTTCATCGTCAATAAGAAGGTCAGAGGGATACAGTAAACCTGAAGTGAAGCATCGGAATCTATATCTGGTGTTACAGGAATGGTTCAAATCATAGACAGTAAGGAGAGTCAGGTTTCTTGTACTTAAGCCGGCAATGTGCCGTTTGTATTTAATTCCGAAGCAATTTCTGTGTTTCACCGTCAATACGATGGTCAGAGGGATACAGTAAAACTGGAGTAAAGCATCGGAATCTATAACAAGTGGCACATGAATAATTCAAAACATAGACAGTGAGAAGAGTCAGTTTTCTTGTACTTAAGTCGGCGTTGTGCCTTTTGTATTTAATTCCGATGCAATTTCTGTGATTCATCGTCAATAAGAAGGTCAGAGGGATACAGTGAACCTGAAGTGAAGCATCCTAATCTATAACTAGTGTCACAGGAATGGATCAAATCATAGACAGTAAGAAGAGTCAGGTTTCTTGTACTTAAGTCGGCATTGTGCCTTTTGTATTTAATTCCGATGCAATTTCTGTGTTTCATCGTCAATGAGAAGGTCAGAGGGTACAGTAAACCTGAAGTGAAGCATCGGAATCCATACCTAGTGTCCCAGGAATGGTTCAAAACATAGAGAGTAAGAAGAGTCAGTTTTCTTGTACTTAAGTCGGCATTGTGCCTTTTGTATTTAATTCCGATGCAATTTATGTGTTTCATCGTCAATAAGAAGGTCAGAGGGATATAGTAAACCTGAAGTGAAGCATCGGAATCTATAACTAGTGTCACAGGAATGGTTCAAAACATAGACAGTAAGAAGAGTCAGTTTTCTTGTACTTAAGTCGGCATTGTGACTTTTGTATATAATTCCGACGCAATTTCTGTGTTTCATCGTCAATAAGAAGGTCAGAGGGATACAGTAATCCTGAAGTGAAGCATCGGAATCTATAACTAGTGTCACAGGAATGGTTCAAATCATAGACAGTAAGGAGAGTCAGTTTTCTTGTACTTAAGTCGGCATTGTGCCTTTTGTATTTCATTTCGACGCAATTTCTGTGTTTCATCGTCAATAAGAAGGTCAGAGGGATACAGTAAACCTGAAGTGAAGCATCGGAATCTATAACTAGTGTCACAGGAATGGTTCAAAACATAGACAGTAAGAAAGGTCAGTTATCTTGTACTTAAGCCGGCATTGTGCCTTTTGTATTTAATTCCAAAGCAATATCTGTGTTTCATCGTCAATAAGAAGGTCAGAGGGATACAGTAAACCTTAAGTAAAGCATCGGAATCTATAACGAGTGTCACATGAATGGTTCAAAACATAGACAGTAAGAAGAGTCAGTTTTCTTGTACTTAAGTCGGCATTGTGCTTTTTGTATTTAATTCCGTTGCAATTTCTGTGTTTCATCGTCAATAGGAAGGTCAGAGGGATACTGTAAACCTGAAGTGAAGCATCGGAATCTATAACTAGTGTCACAGGAATGGTTCAAAACATAGACAGTAAGAAGAGTCAGTTTCCTTGTACTTAAGTCAGAATTGTGCCTTTTGTATTTAATTCTTATGCAATTTCTGTGTTTCATGGTCAATATGAAGGTCAGAGGGATACAGTAAACCTGAGGTGAAGCGTTGGAATCTATAACTAGTGTCACAGGAGTGGTTCAAAACATAGACAGTAAGAAGAGTCAGTTTTCTTGTACTTAAGTCGCCATTGTGCCTTTTGTATTTAATTCCGATGCAATTTCTGTGTTTCATCGTCAATAAGAAGGTCACAGGCATACTGTAAACCTGAAGTGAAGCATCGGAATCTATAACTACTGTCACAGGAATGGTTCAAAACATAGACAGTAAGAAGAATCAGTTTTCTTGTACTTAAGTCGGCATTGTGCCTTTTGTATTTAATTCCGATGCAATTTGTGTGTTTCATCTTCAATAAGAAGGTCAGAGGTATACAGTAAACCTGAAGTGAAGCATCTGAATCTATAACTAGTGTCACAGGTATGGTTCCAAACACAGACAGTAAGAAGAGTCAGTTTTCTTGTACTTAAGTCGGCATTGTGCCTTTTGTATTTAACTCCGATGCAATTTCTGAATTTCATCGTCAATAAGAAGGTCAGAGGGATACAGTAAACCTGAAGTGAAGCATCGGAATCTATAACTAGTGTCACAGGAATGGTTCAAAACATAGACAGTAAGAAGAGTCAGTTTTCTTTTACTTCAGTCGGCATTGTGCCTTTTCTATTTAATTCTGATGCAATTTCTGTATTTCATCGTCAATAAGAAGGTGAGAGGGATATAGTAAACCTGAAGTGAAGCATCGGAATCTATAACTACTGTCACAGGATTGGTTCCAAATATAGACTGTAAGAAGAGTCAGTTTTCTTCCACTTAAGTCGGCATTGTGCCTTTTGTATTTCATTCCGATGCAATATCTGTGTTTCATCGTCAACAAGAAGGTCAGAGAGATACAGTAAACCTGAAGTGAAGCTTCGGAATCTATAACTAGTGTCACACGAATGGTTCAAATCATAGACTGTAAGAAGAGTCATTTTTCTTGTACTTAAGTCGGCATTGTGCCTTTTGTATTTAACACCGATGCAATTTCTGTGTTTCATCGTCAATAAGAAGGTCAGAGGGATACAGTAAACCTGAAGTGAAGTGGCAGAATCTATAACTAGTGTCACTGGAATGGTTCAAAACATAGACAGTAAGAAGAGTCAGTTTTCTTGTACTTAAGTCGGCATTGTGCCTTTTGTATATAATTCCGATGCAATTTCTGTGTTTCATCGTCAATAAGAAGGTCAGAGGGATACAGTGAGCCTGAAGTGAAGCATCGGAATCTATAACTAGTGTCACAGGAATGGTTCAAATCATAGACAGTAAGAAGAGTCAGTTTTCTTGTACTTAAGTCGGCATTGTGCCATTTGTATTTAATTCCGATACAATTTCTGTGTTTCATCGTCAATAGGAAGGACAGAGGGATACTGTAAACCTGAAGTGAAGCATCGGAATCTATAACTAGTGTCACACGAATGGTTCAATTCATAGACTGTAAGAAGAGTCATTTTTCTTGTACTTAAGTCGGCATTGTGCCTTTTGTATTTAACACCCATGCAATGTCTGTGTTTCATCGTCAATAAGAAGGTCAGAGGGTTACAGTAAACCTGAAGTGAAGTGGCAGAATCTATAACTAGTGTCACAGGAATGGTTTAAAACATAGTCAGTAAGAAGAGTCAGTTTCCTTGTACTTAAGTCGGCATTGTGCCTTTTGTATTTAATTCCGATGCAATTTGTGTGTTTCCTCGTCAATAAGAAGGTCAGAGGTATACAGAAAACCTGAAGTGAAGCTTCGGAATATTTAACTAGTGTCACAGGTATGGTTCAAAACACAGACAGTACGAAGAGTCAGTTTTCTTGTACTTAAGTCGGCATTGTGCCTTTTGTATTTAATTCCGATGCTATTTCTGAGTTTCATCGTCAATAAGAAGGTCAGAGGGATAAAGTAAACCTGAAGTGAAGCATTGGAATATATAACTAGTGTCACAGGAATGGTTCAAAACATAGACAGTAAGAAGAGTCAGTTTTCTTGTACTTCAGTCGGCATTGTGCCTTTTCTATTTAATTCTGATGCAATTTCTGTATTTCATCGTCAATAAGAAGGTCAGAGGGATATAGTAAACCTAAAGTGAAGCATCGGAATCTATAACCACTGTCACAGGAATGGTTCAAAATATAGACAGTAAGAAGAGTCAGTTTTCTTCCACTTAAGCCGGCATTGTGCCTTTTGTATTTCATTCCGATGCAATATCTGTGTTTCATCGTCAATAAGAAGGTCAGAGAGATACAGTAAACCTGAAGTGAAGCATCGGAATCTGTAACTAGTGTCACACGAATGGTTCAAATCATAGACTGTAAGAAGAGTCATTTTTCTTGTACTTAAGTCGGCATTGTGCCTTTTGTATTTAACACCGATGCAATTTCTGTGTTTCATCGTCAATAAGAAGGTCAGAGGGATACAGTAAACCTGAAGTGAGGTGGCAGAATCTATAACTAGTGTCACAGGAATGGTTCAAAACAT
Organism: Schistocerca serialis cubense; assembly: GCF_023864345.2. Lineage (NCBI taxonomy): Eukaryota > Metazoa > Arthropoda > Insecta > Orthoptera > Acrididae > Schistocerca > Schistocerca serialis. The sequence continues at coordinate 1,086,608,534 of NC_064640.1, read as the reverse complement.
AGACAGTAAGAAGAGTCAGTTTTCTTGTACTTAAGTCGGCATTGTGCCTTTTGTATTTAATTCCGATGCAATTTCTGTGTTTCATCGTCAATAAGAAGGTCAGAGGGATACAGTGAACCTGAAGTGAAGCATCGGAATCTATAACTAGTGTCACAGGATTGGTTCAAAACATAGACAGTAAGAAGAGTCAGTTTTCTCGTAGTTAAGTCTGCATTGCGCTTTTTGTATTTAATTCCGATGCATTTACTGTGTTTCATAGTCAATAAGAAGGTCATAGGGATACAGTATATCTGAAGTGAAGCATCTGAATCTATATCTAGTGTTACAGGAATGGTTCAAATCATAGACAGTAAGGAGAGTCAGGTTTCTTGTACTTAAGTCGGCAATGTGCCGTTTGTATTTAATTCCGAAGCAATTTCTGTTTTTCATCGTCAATACGATGGTCGGAGGGATACAGTAAACCTGGAGTAAGGCATCGGAGTCTATAACTAGTGTCACATGAATGGTTCAAAACATAGACAGTGAGAAGAGTCAGTTTTCTTGTACTTAAGTCGGCATTGTGCCTTTTGTATTTAATTCCGATGCAATTTCTGTGATTCATCGTCAATAAGAAGGTCAGAGGGATACAGTGAACCTGAAGTGAAGCATCGGAATCTATAACTAGTGTCACAGTAATGGTTTAAATCATAGACAGTAAGAAGAGTCAGTTTTCTTGTACTTAAGTCGGCATTGTGCCTTTTGTATTTAATTCTGATGCAATTTCTGTGTTTCATCGTCAATAGGAAGCTCAGAGGGATACTGTAAACCTGAAGTGAAGCATCGGAATCTATAACTAATGTCACAGGAATGGTTCAAATCATAGACAGTAAGAAGAGTCAGTTTTCTTGTACTTAAGTCGGCATTGTGCCTTTTGTATTTAATTCCGATGCAATTTATGTGTTTCATCGTCAATAAGAAGGTCAGAGGTATACAGTAAACCTGAAGTGAAGCATCGGAATCTATAACTAGTGTCACAGGTATGGTTCAAAACACAGACAGTACGAAGAGTCAGTTTTCTTGTACTTAAGTCGGCATTGTGCCTTTTGTATTTAACTCCGATGCAATTTCTGTGTTTCATCGTCAATAAGAAGGTCAGAGGGATACAGTAAACCTGAAGTGAAGCATAGGAATCTATAACTAGTGTCACAGGAATGGTTCAAAACATAGACAGTAAGAAGAGTCAGTTTTCTTGTACTTAAGTCGGCATTGTGCCTTTTCTATTTAATTCCGATGCAATTTCTGTATTTCATCGTCAATAAGAAGGTCAGAGGGATATAGTAAACCTGAAGTGAAGCATCGGAATCTATAACTAGTGTCACAGGAATGGTTCAAAACATTGACAGTAAGAAGAGTCAGTTTTCTTGTACTTAAGTCGGCATTGTGCCTTTTGTATTTAATTCCGATGCAATTTGTGTGTTTCATCGTCAATAAGAAGGTCAGAGGTATACAGTAAACCTGAAGTGAAGCATCGGAATCTATAACTAGTGTCACAGGTGTGGTTCAAAACACAGACAGTAAGAAGAGTCAGTTTTCTTGTACTTCAGTCGGCATTGTGCCTTTTGTATTTAACTCCGATGCAATTTCTGAGTTTCATCGTCAATAAGACGGTCAGAGGGATACAGTAAACCTGAAGTGAAGCGTCGGAATCTATAACTAGTGTCACAGGAATGGTTCAAAACATAGACAGTAAGAAGAGTCAGTTTTCTTGTACTTAAGTCGGCATTGTGCCTTTTCTATTTAATTCCGATGCAATTTCTGTATTTCATCGTCAATAAGAAGGTCAGAGGGCTATAGTCAACCTGAAGTGAAGCATCGGAATCTATAACTAGTGTCACAGGAATGGTTCAAAACATAGACAGTAAGAAGAGTCAGTTTTCTTGTACTTAAGTTGGCATTGTGACTTTTGTATATAATTCCGATGCAATTTCAGTGTTTCATCGTCAATAAGAAGGTCAGAGGGATACAGTGAACCTGAAGTGAAGCATCGGATTCTATAACTAGTGGCACAGGAATGGTTCAAAACATAGACAGTAAGAAGAGTCAGTTTTCTTGTACTTAAGTCGGCATTGTGCCTTTTGTATTTAATTCCGATACAATTTCTGTGTTTCATCGTCAATAAGAAGGTCAGAGGGATACAGTAAACCTGAAGTGAAGCATCGGAATCTATAACTAGTGTCACATGATTGGTTCAAAACATAGACAGTAAGAAGAGTCAGTTTTCTTGTACTTAAGTCGGCATTGTGCCTTTTGTATTTAATTCCAATGCAATTTCTGTGATTCATCGTCAATAAGAAGGTCAGAGGGATACAGTGAACCTGAAGTGAAGCATCGGAATCTATAACTAGTGTCACAGTAATGGTTTAAATCATAGACAGTAAGAAGAGTCAGTTTTCTTGTACTTAAGTCGGCATTGTGCCTTTTGTATTTAATTCTGATGCAATTTCTGTGTTTCATCGTCAATAGGAAGCTCAGAGGGATACTGTAAACCTGAGGTGAAGCATCGGAATCTATAACTAATGTCACAGAAATGGTTCAAATCATAGACAGTAAGAAGAGTCAGTTTTCTTGTACTTAAGTCGGCATTGTGCCTTTTGTATTTAATTCCGATGCAATTTGTGTGTTTCATCGTTAATAAGAAGGTCAGAGGTATACAGTAAACCTGAAGTGAAGCATCGGAATCTATAACTAGTGTCACAGGTATGGTTCAAAACACAGACAGTAAGAAGAGTCAGTTTTCTTGTACTTAAGTAGGCATTGTGCCTTTTGTATTTAACTCCGATGCAATTTCTGAGTTTCATCGTCAATAAGACGGTCAGAGGGATACAGTAAACCTGAAGTGAAGCGTCGGAATCTATAACTAGTGTCACAGGAATGGTTCAAAACATAGACAGTAAGAAGAGTCAGTTTCCTTGTACTTAAGTCGGCATTGTGCCTTTTGTATTTAATTCCGATGCAATTTGTGTGTTTCGTCGTCAATAAGAAGGTCAGAGGTATACAGTAAACCTGAAGTGAAGCATCGGAATCTTTAACTAGTGTCACAGGTATGGTTCAAAACACAGACAGTAAGAAGAGTCAGTTTTCTTGTACTTAGGTCGGCATTGTGCCTTTTGTATTTAACTCCGAAGAAATTTCAGAGTTTCATCGTCAATAAGAAGGTCAGAGGGATAAAGTAAACCTGAAGTGAAGCATTGGAATCTATAACTAGTGTCACATGATTGGTTCAAAACATAGACAGTAAGAAGAGTCAGTTTTCTCGTAGTTAAGTCGGCATTGTGCCTTTTCTATTTAATTCTGATGCAATTTCTGTATTTCATCGTCAATAAGAAGGTCAGAGGGATATAGTAAACCTGAAGTGAAGCATCGGAATCTATAACTACTGTCACAGGAATGGTTCAAAATATAGACAGTAAGAAGAGTCAGTTTTCTTCCACTTAAGTCGGCATTGTGCCTTTTGTATTTCATTCCGATGCAATATCTGTGTTTCATCGTCAATAAGAAGGTCAGAGAGATACAGTAAACCTGAAGTGAAGCATCGGAATCTGTAACTAGTGTCACACGAATGGTTCAAATCATAGACTGTAAGAAGAGTCATTTTTCTTGTACTTAAGTCGGCATTGTGCCTTTTGTATTTAACACCGATGCAATTTCTGTGTTTCATCGTCAATAAGAAGGTCAGAGGGTTACAGTAAACCTGAAGTGAAGTGGCAGAATCTATAACTAGTGTCACAGGAATGGTTCAAAACATAGACAGTAAGAAGAGTCAGTTTTCTTGTACTTAAGTCGGCATTGTGCCTTTTGTATTTAATTCCGATGCAATTTCTGTGTTTCATCGTCAATAAGAAGGTCAGAGGGATACAGTGAACCTGAAGTGAAGCATCGGAATCTATAACTAGTGTCAAATGATTGGTTCAAAACATAGACAGTAAGAAGAGTCAGTTTTCTCGTAGTTAAGTCTGCATTGCGCTTTTTGTATTTAATTCCGATGCATTTACTGTGTTTCATAGTCAATAAGAAGGTCATAGGGATACAGTATATCTGAAGTGAAGCATCTGAATCTATATCTAGTGTTACAGGAATGGTTCAAATCATAGACAGTAAGGAGAGTCAGGTTTCTTGTACTTAAGTCGGCAATGTGCCGTTTGTATTTAATTCCGAAGCAATTTCTGTTTTTCATCGTCAATACGATGGTCGGAGGGATACAGTAAACCTGGAGTAAGGCATCGGAGTCTATAACTAGTGTCACATGAATGGTTCAAAACATAGACAGTGAGAAGAGTCAGTTTTCTTGTACTTAAGTCGGCATTGTGCCTTTTGTATTTAATTCCAATGCAATTTCTGTGATTCATCGTCAATAAGAAGGTCAGAGGGATACAGTGAACCTGAAGTGAAGCATCGGAATCTATAACTAGTGTCACAGTAATGGTTTAAATCATAGACAGTAAGAAGAGTCAGTTTTCTTGTACTTAAGTCGGCATTGTGCCTTTTGTATTTAATTCTGATGCAATTTCTGTGTTTCATCGTCAATAGGAAGCTCAGAGGGATACTGTAAACCTGAGGTGAAGCATCGGAATCTATAACTAATGTCACAGGAATGGTTCAAATCATAGACAGTAAGAAGAGTCAGTTTTCTTGTACTTAAGTCGGCATTGTGCCTTTTGTATTTAATTCCGATGCAATTTGTGTGTTTCATCGTTAATAAGAAGGTCAGAGGTATACAGTAAACCTGAAGTGAAGCATCGGAATCTATAACTAGTGTCACAGGTATGGTTCAAAACACAGACAGTAAGAAGAGTCAGTTTTCTTGTACTTAAGTCGGCATTGTGCCTTTTGTATTTAACTCCGATGCAATTTCTGAGTTTCATCGTCAATAAGACGGTCAGAGGGATACAGTAAACATGAAGTGAAGCGTCGGAATCTATAACTAGTGTCACAGGAATGGTTCAAAACATAGACAGTAAGAAGAGTCAGTTTTCTTGTACTTAAGTCGGCATTGTGCCTTTTCTATTTAATTCCGATGCAATTTCTGTATTTCATCGTCAATAAGAAGGTCAGAGGGATATAGTCAACCTGAAGTGAAGCATCGGAATCTATAACTAGTGTAACAGGAATGGTTCAAAACATAGACAGTAAGAAGAGTCAGTTTTCTTGTACTTAAGTTGGCATTGTGACTATTGTATATAATTCCGATGCAATTTCAGTGTTTCATCGTCAATAAGAAGGTCAGAGGGATACAGTGAACCTGAAGTGAAGCATCGGATTCTATTACTAGTGGCACAGGAATGGTTCTAAACATAGACAGTAAGAAGAGTCAGTTTTCTTGAAGTTAAGTCGGCATTGTGCCTTTTGTATTTAACACCGATGCAATTTCTGTGTTTCATCGTCAATAAGAAGGTCAGAGGGATACAGTAAACCTGAAGTGATGTGGCAGAATCTATAACTAGTGTCACAGGAATGGTTCAAAACATAGACAGTAAGAAGAGTAAGTTTTCTTGTACTTAAGTCGGCATTGTGCCTTTCGTATTTAATTCCGATGCAATTTCTGTGTTTCATCGTCAATAAGAAGGTCAGAGAGATACAGTAAACCTGAAGGGAAGCATCTGAATCTATATCTAGTGTTACAGGAATGGTTCAAATCATAGACAGTAAGGAGAGTCAGGTATCTTGTACTTAAGTCGGCAATGTGCCGTTTGTATTTGATTCCGAAGCAATTTCTGTGTTTCATCGTCAATACGATGGTCAGAGGGATACAGTAAACCTGGAGTAAAGAATCGGAATCTATAACTAGTGTCACATGAATGGTTCAAAACATAGACAGTGAGAAGAGTCAGTTTTCTTGTACTTAAGTGGCGTTGTGCCTTTTGTTTTTAATTCCGATGCAATTTCTGTGATTCATCGTCATTAGAAGGTCAGAGGGATACAGTGAACCTGAAGTGAAGCATCGGAATGTATAACTAGTGTCACAGGAATGGTTCAAATCATAGACAGTAAGAAGAGTCAGTTTTCTTGTACTTAAGTCGGCATTGTGCCTTTTGTATTTAATTCCGATGCAATTTCTGTGTTTCATCGTCAATAAGAAGGTCAGAGGCATACAGTAAACCTGAAGTGAAGCATCGGAATCTATAACTAGTGTCACAGGTATGGTTCAAAACACAGACAGTAAGAAGAGTCAGTTTTCTTGTACTTAAGTCGGCATTGTGCCTTTTGTATATAACTCCGATGTAATTTCTGTGTTTCATCGTCAATAAGAAGGTCAGAGGGATACAGTAAACCTGAAGTGAAGCATCGGAATCTATAACTAGTGTCACAGGAATGGTTCAAAACATAGACAGTAAGAAGAGTCAGTTTTCTTGTACTTAAGTCGCCATTGTGCCTTTTCTATTTATTTCCGATGCAATTTCTCTATTTGATCGTCAATAAGAAGGTCAGAGGGATATAGTAAACCTGAAGTGAAGCATCGGAATCTATAACTAGTGTCACAGGAATGGTTCAAAACATAGACAGTAAGAAGAGTCAGTTTTCTTGTACTTCAGTCGGCATTGTGCCTTTTCTATTTAATTCTGATGCAATTTCTGTATTTCATCGTCAATAAGAAGGTGAGAGGGATATAGTAAACCTGAAGTGAAGCATCGGAATCTATAACTACTGTCACAGGAATGGTTCCAAATATAGACTGTAAGAAGAGTCAGTTTTCTTCCACTTAAGTCGGCATTGTGCCTTTTGTATTTCATTCCGATGCAATATCTGTGTTTCATCGTCAACAAGGTCAGAGAGATACAGTAAACCTGAAGTGAAGCTTCGGAATCTATAACTAGTGTCACACGAATGGTTCAAATCATAGACTGTAAGAAGAGTCATTTTTCTTGTACTTAAGTCGGCATTGTGCCTTTTGTATTTAACACCGATGCAATTTCTGTGTTTCATCGTCAATAAGAAGGTCAGAGGGATACAGTAAACCTGAAGTGAAGTGGCAGAATCTATAACTAGTGTCACAGGAATGGTTCAAAACATAGACAGTAAGAAGAGTCAGTTTTCTTGTACTTAAGTCGGCATTGTGCCTTTTGTATTTAATTCCGATGCAATTTCTGTGTTTCATCGTCAATAAGAAGGTCAGAGGGATACAGTGAGCCTGAAGTGAAGCATCGGAATCTATAACTAGTGTCACAGGAATGGTTCAAATCATAGACTGTAAGAAGAGTCAGTTTTCTTGTACTTAAGTCGGCATTGTGCCCTTTGTATTTAATTCCGATACAATTTCTGTGTTTCATCGTCAATAGGAAGGACAGAGGGATACTGTAAACCTGAAGTGAAGCATCGGAATCTATAACTAGTGTCACACGAATGGTTCAAATCATAGACTGTAAGAAGAGTCATTTTTCTTGTACTTAAGTCGGCATTGTGCCTTTTGTATTTAACACCGATGCAATGTCTGTGTTTCATCGTCAATAAGAAGGTCAGAGGGATACAGTAAACCTGAAGTGAAGTAGCAGAATCTATAACTAGTGTCACAGGAATGGTTCAAAACATAGACAGTAAGAAGAGTCAGTTTTCTTGTACTTAAGTCGGCATTATGCATTTTGTATTTAATTCCGATGCAATTTCTGTGTTTCATCGTCAATAAGAAGGTCAGAGGGATACAGTGAACCTGAAGTGAAGCATCGGAATCTATAACTAGTGTCACAGGATTGGTTCAAAACATAGACAGTAAGAAGAGTCAGTTTTCTTGTAGTTAAGTATGCATTGTGCTTTTTGTATTTAATTCCGATGCATTTACTGTGTCTCATAGTCAATAAGAAGGTCAGAGGGATACAGTATACCTGAAGTGAAGCATCTGAATCTATATCTAGTGTTACAGGAATGGTTCAAATCATAGACAGTAAGGAGAGTCAGGTTTCTTGTACTTAAGTCGGCAATGTGCCGTTTGTATTTAATTCCGAAGCAATTTCTGTTTATCATCGTCAATACGATGGTCAGAGGGATACAGTAAACCTGGAGTAAGGCATCGGAATTTATAACTAGTGTCACATGAATGGTTCAAAACATAGACAGTGAGAAGAGTCAGTTTTCTTGTACTTAAGTCGGCATTGTGCCTTTTGTATTTAATTCCGATGCAATTTGTGTGTTTCGTCGTCAATAAGAAGGTCAGAGGTATACAGTAAACCTGAAGTGAAGCATCGGAATCTTTAACTAGTGTCACAGGTATGGTTCAAAACACAGACAGTAAGAAGAGTCAGTTTTCTTGTACTTAGGTCGGCATTGTGCCTTTTGTATTTAACTCCGATGAAATTTCTGTGTTTCATCGTCAATAAGAAGGTCAGAGGGATACAGTAAACCTGAAGTGAAGTGGCAGAATCTATAACTAGTGTCACAGGAATGGTTCAAAACATAGACAATAAGTAGAGTCAGTTTTCTTGTACTTAAGTCGGCATTGTGCCTTTTGTATTTAATTCCGAAGCAATTTCTGTGTTTCATCGTCAATAAGAAGGTCAGAGGGATATAGTAAACCTGAAGTGAAGCATCGGAATCTATAACTACTGTCACAGGAATGGTTCAAAATATAGACAGTAAGAAGAGTCAGTTTTCTTCCACTTAAGTCGGCATTGTGCCTTTTGTATTTCATTCCGATGCAATATCTGTGTTTCATCGTCAATAAGAAGGTCAGAGAGATACAGTAAACCTGAAGTGAAGCATCGGAATCTGTAACTAGTGTCACACGGATGGTTCAAATCATAGACTGTAAGAAGAGTCATTTTTCTTGTACTTAAGTCGGCATTGTGCCTTTTGTATTTAACACCGATGCAATTTCTGTGTTTCATCGTCAATAAGAAGGTCAGAGGGATACAGTAAACCTGAAGTGAAGTGGCAGAATCTATAACTAGTGTCACAGGAATGGTTCAAAACATAGACAATAAGTAGAGTCAGTTTTCTTGTACTTAAGTCGGCATTGTGCCTTTTGTATTTAATTCCGAAGCAATTTCTGTGTTTCATCGTCAATAAGAAGGTCAGAGGGATACAGTGAACCTGAAGTGAAGCATCGGAATCTATAACTAGTGTCACAGGAATGGTTCAAGTCATAGACAGTAAGAAGAGTCAGTTTTCTTGTACTTAAGTCGGCAATGTGCCTTTTGTATTAAATTCCGATGCAATTTCTGTGTTTCATCGTCAATAGGAAGGTCAGAGGGATACTGTAAAACTGAAGTGAAGCATCGGAATCTATAACTAGTGTCACACGAATGGTTCAAATCATAGACTGTAAGAAGAGTCATTTTTCTTGTACTTAAGTCGGCATTGTGCCTTTTGTACTTAACACCGATGAAATTTCTGTGTTTCATCGTCAATAAGAAGGTCAGAGGGATACAGTAAACCTGAAGTGAAGTGGCAGAATCTATAACTAGTGTCACAGGAATGGTTCAAAACATAGACAGTAAGAAGAGTCAGTTTTCTTGTACTTAAGTCGGCATTGTGACTTTTGTATTTAATTCCGATGCAATTTCTGTGTTTCATCGTCAATAAGAAGGTCAGAGGGATACAGTGAACCTGAAGTGAAGCATCGGAATCTATAACTAGTGTCACAGGATTGGTTCAAAACATAGACAGTAAGAAGAGTCAGTTTTCTCGTAGTTAAGTCTGCATTGCGCTTTTTGTATTTAATTCCGATGCATTTACTGTGTTTCATAGTCAATAAGAAGGTCATAGGGATACAGTATATCTGAAGTGAAGCATCTGAATCTATATCTAGTGTTACAGGAATGGTTCAAATCATAGACAGTAAGGAGAGTCAGGTTTCTTGTACTTAAGTCGGCAATGTGCCGTTTGTATTTAATTCCGAAGCAATTTCTGTTTTTCATCGTCAATACGATGGTCAGAGGGATACAGTAAACCTGGAGTAAGGCATCGGAGTCTATAACTAGTGTCACATGAATGGTTCAAAACATAGACAGTGAGAAGAGTCAGTTTTCTTGTGCTTAAGTCGGCATTGTGCCTTTTGTATTTAATTCCGATGCAATTTCTGTGATTCATCGTCAATAAGAAGGTCGGAGGGATACAGTGAACCTGAAGTGAAGCATCGGAATCTATAACTAGTGTCACAGGAATGGTTTAAATCATAGACAGTAAGAAGAGTCAGTTTTCTTGTACTTAAGTCGGCATTGTGCATTTTGTATTTAATTCTGATGCAATTTCTGTGTTTCATCGTCAATAGGAAGGTCAGAGGGATACTGTAAACCTGAAGTGAAGCATCGGAATCTATAACTAGTGTCACAGGAATGGTTCAAATCATAGACAGTAAGAAGAGTCAGTTTTCTTGTACTTAAGTCGGCATTGTGCCTTTTGTATTTAATTCCGATGCAATTTATGTGTTTCATCGTCAATAAGAAGGTCAGAGGTATACAGTAAACCTGAAGTGAAGCATCGGAATCTATAACTAGTGTCACAGGTATGGTTCAAAACACAGACAGTACGAAGAGTCAGTTTTCTTGTACTTAAGTCGGCATTGTGCCTTTTGTATTTAACTCCGATGCAATTTCTGTGTTTCATCGTCAATACGAAGGTCAGAGGGATACAGTAAACCTGAAGTGAAGCATCGGAATCTATAACTAGTGTCACAGGAATGGTTCAAAACATAGACAGTAAGAAGAGTCAGTTTTCTTGTACTTCAGTCGGCATTGTGCCTTTTCTATTTAATTCTGATGCAATTTCTGTATTTCATCGTCAATAAGTAGGTCAGAGGGATATAGTAAACCTGAAGTGAAGCATCGGAATCTATAACTACTGTCACAGGAATGGTTCAAAATATAGACAGTAAGAAGAGTCAGTTTTCTTCCACTTAAGTCGGCATTGTGCCTTTTGTATTTCATTCCGATGCAATATCTGTGTTTCATCGTCAATAAGAAGGTCAGAGAGATACAGTAAACCTGAAGTGAAGCATCGGAATCTGTAACTAGTGTCACACGAATGGTTCAAATCATAGACTGTAAGAAGAGTCATTTTTCTTGTACTTAAGTCGGCATTGTGCCTTTTGTATTTAACACCGATGCAATTTCTGTGTTTCATCGTCAATAAGAAGGTCAGAGGGATACAGTAAACCTGAAGTGAAGTGGCAGAATCTATAACTAGTGTCACAGGATTGGTTCAAAACATAGACAGTAAGAAGAGTCAGTTTTCTTGTACTTAAGTCGGCATTGTGCCTTTTGTATTTAATTCCGATGCAATTTCTGTGTTTCATCGTCAATAAGAAGGTCAGAGGGATACAGTGAACCTGAAGTGAAGCATCGGAATCTATAACTAGTGTCACAGGATTGGTTCAAAACATAGACAGTAAGAAGAGTCAGTTTTCTCGTAGTTAAGTCTGCATTGCGCTTTTTGTATTTAATTCCGAAGCATTTTCTGTTTTTCATCGTCAATACGATTGTCGGAGGGATACAGTAAACCTGGAGTAAGGCATCGGAGTCTATAACTAGTGTCACATGAATGGTTCAAAGCATAGACAGTGAGAAGGGTCAGTTTTCTTGTACTTAAGTCGGCATTGTGCCTTTTGTATTTAATTCCGATGCAATTTCTGTGATTCATCGTCAATAAGAAGGTCAGAGGGATACAGTGAACCTGAAGTGAAGCATCGGAATCTATAACTAGTGTCACAGTAATGGTTTAAATCATAGACAGTAAGAAGAGTCAGTTTTCTTGTACTTAAGTCGGCATTGTGCCTTTTGTATTTAATTCTGATGCAATTTCTGTGTTTCATCGTCAATAGGAAGCTCAGAGGGATCCTGTAAACCTGAAGTGAAGCATCGGAATCTATAACTAATGTCACAGGAATGGTTCAAATCATAGACAGTAAGAAGAGTCAGTTTTCTTGTACTTAAGTCGGCATTGTGCCTTTTGTATTTAATTCCGATGCAATTTATGTGTTTCATCGTCAATAAGAAGGTCAGAGGTATACAGTAAACCTGAAGTGAAGCATCGGAATCTATAACTAGTGTCACAGGTATGGTTCAAAACACAGACAGTACGAAGAGTCAGTTTTCTTGTACTTAAGTCGGCATTGTGCCTTTTGTATTTAACTCCGATGCAATTTCTGTGTATCATCGTCAATAAGAAGGTCAGAGGGATACAGTAAACCTGAAGTGAAGCATCGGAATCTATAACTAGTGTCACAGGAATGGTTCAAAACATAGACAGTAAGAAGAGTCAGTTTTCTTGTACTTAAGTCGGCATTGTGCCTTTTCTATTTAATTCCGATGCAATTTCTGTATTTCATCGTCAATAAGAAGGTCAGAGGGATATAGTAAACCTGAAGTGAAGCATCGGAATCTGTAACTAGTGTCACAGGAATGGTTCAAAACATTGACAGTAAGAAGAGTCAGTTTTCTTGTACTTAAGTCGGCATTGTGCCTTTTGTATTTAATTCCGATGCAATTTGTGTGTTTCATCGTCAATAAGAAGGTCAGAGGTATACAGTAAACCTGAAGTGAAGCATCGGAATCTATAACTAGTGTCACAGGTATGGTTCAAAACACAGACTGTAAGAAGAGTCAGTTTTCTTGTACTTAAGTCGGCATTGTACCTTTTGTATTTAATTCCGAAGCAATTTCTGTGTTTCATCGTCAATAAGAAGGTCAGAGGGATACAGTGAACCTGAAGTGAAGCATCGGAATCTATAACTAGTGTCACAGGAATGGTTCAAATCATAGACAGTAAGAAGAGTCAGTTTTCTTGTACTTAAGTCGGCAATGTGCCTTTTGTATTAAATTCCGATGCAATTTCTGTGTTTCATCGTCAATAGGAAGGTCAGAGGGATACTGTAAACCTGAAGTGAAGCATCGGAATCTATAACTAGTGTCACACGAATGGTTCAAATCATAGACTGTAAGAAGAGTCATTTTTCTTGTACTTAAGTCGGCATTGTGCCTTTTGTACTTAACACCGATGAAATTTCTGTGTTTCATCGTCAATAAGAAGGTCAGAGGGATACAGTAAACCTGAAGTGAAGTGGCAGAATCTATAACTAGTGTCACAGGAATGGTTCAAAACATAGACAGTAAGAAGAGTCAGTTTTCTTGTACTTAAGTCGGCATTGTGCCTTTTGTATTTAATTCCGATGCAATTTCTGTGTTTCATCGTCAATAAGAAGGTCAGAGGGATACAGTGAACCTGAAGTGAAGCATCGGAATCTATAACTAGTGTCACAGGATTGGTTCAAAACATAGACAGTAAGAAGAGTCAGTTTTCTCGTAGTTAAGTCTGCATTGCGCTTTTTGTATTTAATTCCGATGCATTTACTGTGTTTCATAGTCAATAAGAAGGTCATAGGGATACAGTATATCTGAAGTGAAGCATCTGAATCTATATCTAGTGTTACAGGAATGGTTCAAATCATAGACAGTAAGGAGAGTCAGGTTTCTTGTACTTAAGTCGGCAATGTGCCGTTTGTATTTAATTCCGAAGCAATTTCTGTTTTTCATCGTCAATACGATGGTCAGAGGGATACAGTAAACCTGGAGTAAGGCATCGGAGTCTATAACTAGTGTCACATGAATGGTTCAAAACATAGACAGTGAGAAGAGTCAGTTTTCTTGTGCTTAAGTCGGCATTGTGCCTTTTGTATTTAATTCCGATGCAATTTCTGTGATTCATCGTCAATAAGAAGGTCGGAGGGATACAGTGAACCTGAAGTGAAGCATCGGAATCTATAACTAGTGTCACAGGAATGGTTTAAATCATAGACAGTAAGAAGAGTCAGTTTTCTTGTACTTAAGTCGGCATTGTGCCTTTTGTATTTAATTCCGATGCAATTTATGTGTTTCATCGTCAATAAGAAGGTCAGAGGTATACAGTAAACCTGAAGTGAAGCATCGGAATCTATAACTAGTGTCACAGGTATGGTTCAAAACACAGACAGTACGAAGAGTCAGTTTTCTTGTACTTAAGTCGGCATTGTGCCTTTTGTATTTAACTCCGATGCAATTTCTGTGTTTCATCGTCAATACGAAGGTCAGAGGGATACAGTAAACCTGAAGTGAAGCATCGGAATCTATAACTAGTGTCACAGGAATGGTTCAAAACATAGACAGTAAGAAGAGTCAGTTTTCTTGTACTTCAGTCGGCATTGTGCCTTTTCTATTTAATTCTGATCCAATTTCTGTATTTCATCGTCAATAAGTAGGTCAGAGGGATATAGTAAACCTGAAGTGAAGCATCGGAATCTATAACTACTGTCACAGGAATGGTTCAAAATATAGACAGTAAGAAGAGTCAGTTTTCTTCCACTTAAGTCGGCAGTGTGCCTTTTGTATTTCATTCCGATGCAATATCTGTGTTTCATCGTCAATAAGAAGGTCAGAGAGATACAGTAAACCTGAAGTGAAGCATCGGAATCTGTAACTAGTGTCTCACGAATGGTTCAAATCATAGACTGTAAGAAGAGTCATTTTTCTTGTACTTAAGTCGGCATTGTGCCTTTTGTATTTAACACCGATACAATTTCTGTGTTTCATCGTCAATAAGAAGGTCAGAGGGATACAGTAAACCTGAAGTGAAGTGGCAGAATCTATAACTAGTGTCACAGGATTGGTTCAAAACATAGACAGTAAGAAGAGTCAGTTTTCTTGTACTTAAGTCGGCATTGTGCCTTTTGTATTTAATTCCGATGCAATTTCTGTGTTTCATCGTCAATAAGAAGGTCAGAGGGATACAGTGAACCTGAAGTGAAGCATCGGAATCTATAACTAGTGTCACAGGATTGGCTCAAAACATAGACAGTAAGAAGAGTCAGTTTTATCGTAGTTAAGTCTGCATTGCGCTTTTTGTATTTAATTCCGACGCATTTTCTGTTTTTCATCGTCAATACGATTGTCAGAGGGATACAGTAAACCTGGAGTAAGGCATCGGAGTCTATAACTAGTGTCACATGAATGGTTCAAAGCATAGACAGTGAGAAGGGTCAGTTTTCTTGTACTTAAGTCGGCATTGTGCCTTTTGTATTTAATTCCGATGCAATTTCTGTGATTCATCGTCAATAAGAAGGTCAGAGGGATACAGTGAACCTGAAGTGAAGCATCGCAATCTATAACTAGTGTCACAGTAATGGTTTAAATCATAGACAGTAAGAAGAGTCAGTTTTCTTGTACTTAAGTCGGCATTGTGCCTTTTGTATTTAATTCTGATGCAATTTCTGTGTTTCATCGTCAATAGGAAGCTCAGAGGGATCCTGTAAACCTGAAGTGAAGCATCGGAATCTATAACTAATGTCACAGGAATGGTTCAAATCATAGACAGTAAGAAGAGTCAGTTTTCTTGTACTTAAGTCGGCATTGTGCCTTTTGTATTTAATTCCGATGCAATTTATGTGTTTCATCGTCAATAAGAAGGTCAGAGGTATACAGTAAACCTGAAGTGAAGCATCGGAATCTATAACTAGTGTCACAGGTATGGTTCAAAACACAGACAGTACGAAGAGTCAGTTTTCTTGTACTTAAGTCGGCATTGTGCCTTTTGTATTTAACTCCGATGCAATTTCTGTGTTTCATCGTCAATAAGAAGGTCAGAGGGATACAGTAAACCTGAAGTGAAGCATCGGAATCTATAACTAGTGTCACAGGAATGGTTCAAAACATAGACAGTAAGAAGAGTCAGTTTTCTTGTACTTAAGTCGGCATTGTGCCTTTTCTAATTAATTCCGATGCAATTTCTGAATTTCATCGTCAATAAGAAGGTCAGAGGGATATAGTAAACCTGAAGTGAAGCATCGGAATCTATAACTAGTGTCACAGGAATGGTTCAAAACATTGACAGTAAGAAGAGTCAGTATTCTTGTACTTAAGTCGGCATTGTGCCTTTTGTATTTAATTCCGATGCAATTTGTGTGTTTCATCGTCAATAAGAAGGTCAGAGGTATACAGTAAACCTGAAGTGAAGCATCGGAATCTATAACTAGTGTCACAGGTATGGTTCAAAACACAGACTGTAAGAAGAGTCAGTTTTCTTGTACTTAAGTCGGCATTGTGCCTTTTGTATTTAACTCCGATGCAATTTCTGAGTTTCATCGTCAATAAGACGGTCAGAGGGATACAGTAAACCTGAAGTGAAGCGTCGGAATCTATAACTAGTGTCACAGGAATGGTTCAAAAAATAGACAGTAAGAAGAGTCAGTTTTCTTGTACTTAAGTCGGCATTGTGCCTTTTCTATTTAATTCCGATGCAATTTCTGTATTTCATCGTCAATTAGAAGGTCAGAGGGATATAGTCAACCTGAAGTGAAGCATCGGAATCTATAACTAGTGTCACAGGAATGGTTCAAAACATAGACAGTAAGAAGAGTCAGTTTTCTTGTACTTAACTTGGCATTGTGACTTTTGTATATAATTCCGATGCAATTTCAGTGTTTCATCGTCAATAAGAAGGTCAGAGGGATACAGTGAACCTGAAGTGAAGCATCGGATTCTATAACTAGTGGCACAGGAATGGTTCTAAACATAGACAGTATGAAGAGTCAGTTTTCTTGAAGTTAAGTCGGCATTGTGCCTTTTGTATTTAACACCGATGCAATTTCTGTGTTTCATCGTCAATAAGATGGTCAGAGGGATACAGTAAACCTGAAGTGAAGTGGCAGAATCTATAACTAGTGTCACAGGAATGGTTCAAAACATAGACAGTCGGAAGAGTCAGTTTTCTTGTACTTAAGTCGGCATTGTGCCTTTTGTATTTAATTCCGATGCAATTTCTGTGTTTCATCGTCAATAAGAAGGTCAGAGAGATACAGTAAACCTGAAGTGAAGCATCTGAATCTATATCTAGTGTTACAGGAATGGTTCAAATCATAGACAGTAAGGAGAGTCAGGTTTCTTGTACTTAAGTCGGCAATGTGCCGTTTGTATTTAATTCCGAAGCAATTTCTGTGTTTCATCGTCAATACGATGGTCAGAGGGATACAGTAAACCTGGAGTAAAGAATCGGAATCTATAACTAGTGTCACATGAATGGTTCAAAACATAGACAGTGAGAAGAGTCAGTTTTCTTGTACTTAAGTGGCGTTGTGCCTTTTGTTTTTAATTCCGATGCAATATCTGTGATTCATCGTCATTAGAAGGTCAGAGGGATACAGTGAACCTGAAGTGAAGCATCGGAATGTATAACTAGTGTCACAGGAATGGTTCAAATCATAGACAGTAAGAAGAGTCAGTTTTCTTGTACTTAAGTCGGCATTGTGCCTTTTGTATTTAATTCCGATGCAATTTCTGTGTTTCATCGTCAATAAGAAGGTCAGAGGCTTACAGTAAACCTGAAGTGAAGCATCGGAATCTATAACTAGTGTCACAGGTATGGTTCAAAACACAGACAGTAAGAAGAGTCTGTTTTCTTGTACTTAAGTCGGCATTGTGCCTTTTGTATATAACTCCGATGTAATTTCTGTGTTTCATCGTCAATAAGAAGGTCAGAGGGATATAGTAAACCTGAAGTGAAGCATCGGAATCTATAACCAGTGTCACAGGAATGGTTCAAATCACAGACAGTAAGAAGAGTCAGTTTTCTTGTACTTAAGTCGGCATTGTGCCTTTTGTATTTCATTCCGATGCAATATCTGTGTTTCATCGTCAACAAGAAGGTCAGAGAGATACAGTAAACCTGAAGTGAAGCTTCGGAATCTATAACTAGTGTCACACGAATGGTTCAAATCATAGACTGTAAGAAGAGTCATTTTTCTTGTACTTAAGTCGGCATTGTGCCTTTTGTATTTATCACCCATGCAATGTCTGTGTTTCATCGTCAATAAGAAGGTCAGAGGGATACAGTAAACCTGAAGTGAAGTCGCAGAATCTATAACTAGTGTCACAGGAATGGTTCAAAACATAGACAGTAAGAAGAGTCAGTTTTCTTGTACTTAAGTCGTCATTATGCCTTTTGTATTTAATTCCGATGCAATTTCTGTGTTTCATCGTCAATAAGAAGGTCAGAGGGATACAGTGAACCTGAAGTGAAGCATCGGAATCTATAACTAGTGTCACAGGATTGGTTCAAAACATAGACAGTAAGAAGAGTCAGTTTTCTCGTAGTTAAGTCTGCATTGTGCTTTTTGTATTTAATTCCGATGCATTTACTGTGTCTCATAGTCAATAAGAAGGTCAGAGGGATACAGTATACCTGAAGTGAAGCATCTGAATCTATATCTAGTGTTACAGGAATGGTTCAAATCATAGACAGTAAGGAGAGTCAGGTTTCTTGTACTTAAGTCGGCAATGTGCCGTTTGTATTTAATTCCGAAGCAATTTCTGTTTTTCATCGTCAATACGATGGTCAGAGGGATACAGTAAACCTGGAGTAAGGCATCGGAATCTATAACTAGTGTCACATGAATGGTTCAAAACATAGACAGTGAGAAGAGTCAGTTTTCTTGTACTTAAGTCGGCATTGTGCCTTTTGTATTTAATTCCGATGCAATTTCTGTGATTCATCGTCAATAAGAAGGTCAGAGGGATACAGTGAACCTGAAGTGAGGCATCGGAATCTATAACTAGTGTCACAGGAATGGTTCAAATCATAGACAATAAGAAGAGTCAGTTTTCTTGTACTTAAGTCGGCATTGTGCCTTTTGTATTTTATTCCGATGCAATTTCTGTGTTTCATCATCAATAACAAGGTCAGAGGGATACAGTAAACCTGAAATGAAGCATCGGAATCCATCACTACTGTCATAGGAATGGTTCAAAATATAGACAGTAAGAAGAGTCAGTTTTCTTCCACTTAGGTCGGCATTGTGCCTTTTGTATTTCATTCCGATGCAATATCTGTGTTTCATTGTCAATAAGAAGGTCAGAGAGATACAGTAAACCTGAAGTGAAGCATCGGAATCTATAACTAGTGTCACATGAATGGTTCAAATCATAGACTGTAAGAAGAGTCATTTTTCTTGTACTTAAGTCGGCATTGTACCTTTTGTATTTAACACCGATGCAATTTCTGTGTTTCATCGTCAATAAGAAGGTCAGAGGGATACAGTAAACCTGAAGTGAAGTGGCAGAATCTATAACTAGTGTCACAGGAGTGGTTCAAAACATAGACAGTAAGAAGAGTCAGTTTTCTTGTACTTAAGTCTGCATTGTGCCTTTTGTATTTAATTCCGATGCAATTTCTGTGTTTCATCGTCAATAAGAAGGTCAGAGGGATACAGTAAACCTGAAGTGAAGCATCGGAAATTATAACTAGTGTCACAGGCATGGTTCAAAACATAGACAGTTAGAAGGGTCAGTTTTCTTGTACTTAAGTCGGCATTGTACCTTTTGTATTTAATTCCGATGCAATTTCTGAGTTTTATCGGCAATAAGAAAGTCAGAGGGATACAGTAAATCTGAAGTGAAGCATCGGAATCTATAAGTAGTGTCACAGGAACTGTTCAAAACATAGACAGTAAGAAGAGTCAGGTTTCTTGTACTTAAGTCGGCATTGTGCCTTTTGTATTTAAGTCCGATGCAATTTCTGTGTTTCATTGTCAATAAGAAGGTTAGTGGGATACAGTAAACCAGAAGTGAAGCATAGGAATCTATACCTAGTGGCACAGGAATGTTCAAAACATAGACAGTAAGAAGAGTCAGTTTTCTTGTACTTAAGTCGGCATTGTCCCTTTTGTATTTAATTCCGATGCAATATCTGTGTTTCATCGTCAATAAGAAGGTCAGAGGGCTACAGTAAACCTGAAGTGAAGCATCGGAATCTATAACTAGTGTCACAGGAATGGCTCAAAACATAGGCACTGGGAAGAGTCAGTTTTCTTGTACTTAAGTCGGCACTGTGTCTTTTGTATTTAATTCGGATGCAATTTCTGTGTTTCATCGTCAATTAGAAGGTCAGAGGGATACAGTAATCGTAAAGGGAAGAATCGGAATCTATAACTAGTGTCACATGAATGGTTCAAACATAGATGGTAAGAAGAGTTAGTTTTCTTGTATTTTAATCAGCATTGTGCCTTCTGTATTTAATTCAGATGCAATTTCTCTGTTTCATCGTCAATAAGAAGATCCGAGGGATACAGTAAACCTGATGTAAAGCATCGGAATCTATAACGAGTGTCACATGAATGGTTCAAAACATAGACAGTAAGAAGAGTCAGTTTTCTTGTACTTAAGTCGGCATTGTGCCTTTTGTATTTAATTCCGATGCAATTTCTGTGTTTCATCGTCAATAAGAAGGTCAGAGGGATACTGTAAACCTGATGTGAAGCATCGGAATCTATAACTAGTGTCACAGGAATGGTTCAAAACATAGACAGTAAGAAGAGTCAGTTTCCTTGTACTTAAGTCGGCATTGTGCCTTTTGTATTTAATTCCGATGCAATTTCAGTGTTTCTTCGTCAATTAGAAGGTCAGAGGGATACAGTGAACCTGAAGTGAAGAATTGGAATCTATAACTAGTGTCACAGGAATGGTTCAAAACATAGACAGTAAGAAAAGTCAGTTTTCTTGTACTTAAGACGGCATTGTGCCTCTTCAATTTAATTCCGATGCAATTTCTGTGTTTCATCGTCAATAAGAAGGTCAGAGGGATACAGTAAACCTGAAGTGAAGCATCGGAATCTATAACTAGTGTCACAGGAATTGTTCAAAACATAGACAGTAAGAAGAGTCAGGTTTCTTGTACTTAAGTCGGCATTGTGCCTTTTGTATTTAATTCCGATGCAATTTCTGTGTTTCATTCTCAATAAGAAGGTTACAGGGATACAGTAAACCAGAAGTGAAGCATCGGAATCTATACCTAGTGTCACACGAATGTTCAAAACATAGACAGTAAAAAGAGCCAGTTTTCTTGTTTTTAAGTCGGCATTGTGCCTTTTGTATTTAATTCCGATGCAATTTCAGTGTTTCACCGTCAATAAGAAGGTCAGAGGGATACAGTGAACCTGAAGTGAAGCATCGGATCTATAACTAGTGTAACAGGAATGGTTCAAACATAGACAGTAAAAAGAGTCAGGTTTCTTGTACTTAAGTCGGCATTGTGCCTTTTGTATTTAATTCCGATGCAATATCTGTGTTTCATCGTCAATAAGAAGGTCAGAGGGATACAGTAATCCTGAAGTGATGCATCGGAATCTATAACTAGTGTCACAGGAATGGTTCAAAATTAGACAGAAGGAAGAGTCAGTTTTCTTGTACTTAAGTCGGCATTGTGCCTTTAGTATTTAATTCCGATGCAATTTCTGTGTTTCATCGTCAATACGAAGGTCAGAGGGATACAGTAAACCTAAAGTGAAGCATCGGAATCTATAACTAGTGTCACATGAATGGTTCAAAACATAGACGGTAAGAAGAGTCAGTTTTCTTGTATTTTAATCAGCATTGTGCCTTCTGTATTTAATTCCGATGCAATTTCTGTGTTTCATTGTCAATAAGAAGGTTACAGGGATACAGTAAACCAGAAGTGAAGCATCGGAATCTATACCTAGTGTCACACGAATGTTCAAAACATAGACAGTAAAAAGAGTCAGTTTTCTTGTACTTAAGACGGCATTGTGCCTTTTGTATTTAATTCCGATGCAATTTCTGTGTTTCATCGTCAATAAGAAGGTCAGAGGGATACTGTAAACCTGATGTGAAGCATCGGAATCTATAACTAGTGTCACAGGAATGGTTCAAAACATAGACAGTAAGAAGAGTCAGTTTCCTTGTACTTAAGTCGGCATTGTGCCTTTTGTATTTAATTCCGATGCGATTTCTGTGTTTCATCGTCAATATGAAGGTCAGAGGCATACAGTAAACCTGAAGTGAAGCATCGGAATCTATAACTAGTATCACAGGAATGGTTCAAATCATAGACAGTAAGAAGAGTCAGTTTTCTTGAACTTAAGTCGGCATTGTGCCTTTTGTATTTAATTCCGATGCAATTTCAGTGTTTCATCGTCAATAAGAAGGTCAGAGGGATACAGTAAACCTGAAGTGAAGCATCGGAATCTATAACTAGTGTCACAGGAATTGTTCAAAACATAGACAGTAGGAAGAGTCAGGTTTCTTGTACTTAAGTCGGCATTGTGCCTTTTGTATTTAATTCCGATGCAATTTCTGTGTTTCATTGTCAATAAGAAGGTTCAGGGATACAGTAAACCAGAAGTGAAGCATCGGAATCTATACCTAGTGTCACACGAATGTTCAAAACATAGATCGTAAAAAGAGTCAGTTTTCTTGTACTTAAGTCGGCATTGTGCCTTTTGTATTTAATTCCGATGCAATCTCACTGTTTCACCATCAATAAGAAGGTCAGAGGTATACAGTGAACCTGAAGTGAAGCAACGGAATCTATAACTAGTGTAACAGGAATGGTTCAAAACATAGACAGTAAAAAGAGTCATTTTTCTTGTACTTAAGTCGGCATTGTGCCTTTTGTATTTAATTCCGATGCAATTTCTGTGTTTCATTGTCAATAAGAAGGTCAGAGGGATACAGTAAACCTGAAGTGAAGCATCGGAATCTATACCTAGTGTCACAGGAATGTTCAATACATAGACAGTAAGAAGAGTCAGTTTTCTTGTACTTAAGTCGGCATTGTGCCTTTGGTATTTCATTCCGATGCAATATCTGTGTTTCATCGTCAATAAGAAGGTCAGAGGGATACAGTAAACCTGAAGTGAAGCATCGGAATCTATAACTAGTGTC
This sequence comes from Schistocerca serialis cubense, assembly GCF_023864345.2. Classification (NCBI taxonomy): domain Eukaryota; kingdom Metazoa; phylum Arthropoda; class Insecta; order Orthoptera; family Acrididae; genus Schistocerca; species Schistocerca serialis. The sequence goes on along the minus strand of NC_064640.1, from coordinate 1,086,585,867 downwards.
ACAGGAATGGTTCAAAACATAGACAGTTAGAAGTGTCAGTTTTCTTGTACTTAAGTCGGCATTGTACCTTTTGTATTTAATTCCGATGCAATTTCTGTGTTTCATCGTCAATAAGAAGGTCAGAGGGATACAGTAAACCTGAAGTGCAGCATCGGAATCTATAACTAGTGTCACAGGAATTGTTCAAAACATTGACAGTAAGAAGAGTCAGGTTTCTTGTACTTAAGTCGGCATTGTGCCTTTTGTATTTAATTCCGATGCAATTTCTGTGTTTCATTGTCAATAAGAAGGTTAGAGGGATACAGTAAACCAGAAGTGAAGCATTGGAATCTATACCTACTGTCACAGGAATGTTCAAAACATAGACAGTAAAAAGAGTCAGTTTTCTTGTACTTAAGTCGGCATTGTGCCTTTTGTATTTAATTCCGATGCAATTTCTGTGTTTCAATGTCAATATGAAGGTCAGAGGCATACAGTGAGCCTGAAGTGAAGCATCGGAATCTATAACTAGTGTCACAGGAATGGTTCAAAACATAGACAGTAAGAAGAGTCAGTTTTCTTGTACTTAAGTCGGCATTCTGCCTTTTGTATTTAATTCCGATGCAATTTCAGTGTTTCATCGTCAATAAGAAGGTCAGAGGGATACAGTGAAGCTGAAGTGAAGCATTGGAATCTATAACTAGTGTCACAGGAATAGTTCAAAACATAGACAGTAAGATGAGTTAGTTTTCTTGTACTTAAGTCGGCATTGTACCTATTGTATTTAATTCCGATGCAATATCTGTGTTTCATCGTCAATAAGAAGGTCAGAGGGATACAGTAAACCTGAAGTGAAGCAACGGAATCTATAACTAGTGTAACAGGAATGGTTCAAAACATAGACAGTAAAAAGAGTCAGGTTTGTTGTACTTAAGTCGGCATTGTGCCTTTTGTATTTAATTCCGATGCAATTTCTGTGTTTCATTGTCAATAAGAAGGTCAGAGGGATACAGTAAACCTGAAGTGAAGCATCGGAATCTATACCTAGTGTCACAGGAATGTTCAAAACATAGACAGTAAGAAGAGTCAGTTTTCTTGTACTTAAGTCGGCATTGTGCCTTTGGTATTTCATTCCGATGCAATATCTGTGTTTCATCGTCAATAAGAAGGTCAGAGGGATACAGTAAACCTGAAGTGAAGCATCGGAATCTATAACTAGTGTCACAGGAATGGTTCAAAACATAGACAGTTAGAAGGGTCACTTTTCTTGTACTTAAGTCGGCATTGTACCTTTTGTATTTAATTCCGATGCAATTTCTGTGTTTCATCGTCAATAAGAAGGTTAGAGGGATACAGTAAACCTGAAGTTAAGCATCGGAATCTATAACTAGTGTCACAGGATTTGTTCAAAACATTGCCAGTAAGAAGAGTCAGGTTTCTTGTACTTAAGTCGGCATTGTGCCTTTTGTATTTAATTCCGATGCAATTTCTGTGTTTCATTGTCAATAAGAAGGTTAGAGGGATACAGTAAACCATAAGTGAAGCATCGGAATCTATACCTACTGTCACAGGAATGTTAAAAACATAGACAGTAAGAAGAGTCAGTTTTCTTGTACTTAAGTCGGCAATATCCCTTTTGTATTTAATTCCGATGCAATATCTGTGTTTCATCGTCAATAAGAAGGTCAGAGGGATACAGTAAACCTGAAGTGAAGCATCGGAATCTATAACTAGTGTCACAGGAATGGTTCAAAACATAGACAGTAGGAAGAGTCAGTTTTCTTGTACTTAAGTCAGCATTGTGCCTTTTATATTTAATTCCGATGCAATTTCTGTGTTTCATCGTCAATAAGAATGTCAAAGGGATACAGTAAACCTAAAGGGAAGCATCGGAATCTATAACTAGTGTCACATGAATGGTTCAAAACATAGACGGTAAGAAGGGTTAGTTTTCTTGTATTTTAATCTGAATTGTGCCTTCTGTATTTAATTCCGATGCAATTTCTGTGTTTCATCTTCAATAAGGAGGTCCGAGGGATACAGTAAACCTGAAGTAAAGCATCGGAATCGATAACGAGTGTCACATGAATGGTTCAAAACATAGACGGTAAGAAGAGTCAGTTGCCTTGTACTGAAGTCGGCATTGTGCCTTTTGTATTTAAATCCGATGCAATTTCTGTGTTTCATCGTCAATATGAAGGTCAGAGGCATACAGTAAACCTGAAGTGAAGCATCGGAATCTATAACTAGTGTCACAGGAATGGTTCAAAACATAGACAGTAAGAAGAGTCAGTTTTCTTGTACTTAAGTCGGCATTGTGCCTTTTGTATTTAATTCCGATGCAATTTCAGTGTTTCATCGTCAATAAGAAGGTCAGAGGGATACAGTAAAGCTGAAGTGATGCATCGGAATCTAAAACTAGTGTCACAGGAATGGTTCAAACTTAGACAGTAGGAAGAGTCAGTTTTCTTGTACTTAAGTCGGCATTGTGCCTTTTGTATTTAATTCCGATGCAATTTCTGTGTTTCATCGTCAATACGAAGGTCAGAGGGATACAGTAAACCTGAAGTGAAGCATCGGATTCTATAACTAGTGTCACAGGAATTGTTCAAAACATAGACAGTAAGAAGAGTCAGGTGTCTTGTACTTAAGTCGGCATTGTGCCTTTTGTATTTAATTCCGATGCATTTTCTGTGTTTCATTGTCAATAAGAATGTTACAGGGATACAGTAAACCAGAAGTGAAGCATCGGAATCTATACCTAGTGTCACACGAATGTTCAAAACATAGACAGTAAAAAGAGTCAGTTTTCTTGTACTTAAGTCGGCATTGTGCCTTTTGTATTTAATTCCGATGCAATTTCAGTGTTTCACCGTCAATAAGAAGGTCAGAGGGATACAGTGAACCTGAAGTGAAGCATCGGAATCCATAACTAGTGTAACAGGAATGGTTCAAAACATAGACAGTAAAAAGAGTCAGGTTTCTTGTACTTAAGTCGGCATTGTGCCTTTTGTATTTAATTGCGATGCAATTTCTGTGTTTCATTGTCAATACGAATGTCAGAGGGATACAGTAAACCTAAAGTGAAGCATCGGAATATATACTTAGTGTCACAGGAATGTTCAAAACATAGACAGTAAGAAGAGTCAGTTTTCTTTTACTTAAGTCGGCATTGTCCCTTTTGTATTTAATTCCGATGCAATATCTGTGTTTCATCGTCAATAAGAAGGTCAGAGGGATACAGTAAACCTGAAGTGAAGCATCGGAATCTATTACTAGTGTCACAGGAATGGTTCAAAGCATAGACAGTAGGAAGATTCAGTTTTCTTGTACTTAAGTCGGCATTGTGCCTTTTATATTTAATTCCGATGTAATTTCTGTGTTTCATCGTCAATAAGAATGTCAGAGGGATACAGTAAACCTAAAGGGAAGCATCGGAATCTATAACTAGTGTCACAGGAATGGTCCAAAACATAGACAGTAACAAGAGTCAGTTGCCTTGTACTTAAGTCGGCATTGTGCCTTTTGTATTTAATTCCGATGCAATTTCTGTGTTTCATCGTCAATAGGAAGGTCAGAGGGATACAGTGAACCTGAAGTGAAGCATTGGAATCTATAACTTGTGTCACAGGAATGGTTCAAAACATAGACAGTAAGAAGAGTCAGTTTTCTTGTACTTAAGTCGGCATTGTGCCTTTTCAATTTAATTCCGATGCAATTTCTGTGTTTCATCGTCAATAAGAAGGTCAGAGGGATACAATAAACCTGAAGCTAAGCATCGGAATCTATAACTAGTGTCACAGGAATTGTTCAAAACATAGACAGTAAGAAGAGTCACGTTTCTTGTACTTAAGTCGGCATTGTGCCTTTTGTATTTAATTCCGATGCAATTTCTGTGTTTCATTGTCAATAAGAAGGTTACAGGGATACAGTAAACCAGAAGTGAAGCATCTGAATGAATACCTATTGTCATAAGAATGTTCAAAACGTAGACAGTAAGAAGAGTCCGTTTTCTTGTACTTAAGTCGGCATTGTGCCTTTTGTATTTAATTCCGATGCAATATCTGTGTTTCATCGTCAATAAGAAGGTCAGAGGGATACAATAAACCTGAAGTGAAGCATCGGAATCTATAACTAGTGTCACATTAATGGTTCAAAACATAGACAGTAAGAAGAGTCAGTTTTCTTGTACTTAAGTCGGCATTGTACCTTTTGTATTTAATTCCGATGCAATTTCTGTGTTTCATCGTCAATAAGAAGGTTAGAGGGATACAGTAAACCTGAAGTTAAGCATCGGAATCTATAACTAGTGTCACAGGATTTGTTCAAAACATTGCCAGTAAGAAGAGTCAGGTTTCTTGTACTTAAGTCGGCATTGTGCCTTTTGTATTTAATTCCGATGCAATTTCTGTGTTTCATTGTCAATAAGAAGGTTAGAGGGATACAGTAAACCATAAGTGAAGCATCGGAATCTATACCTACTGTCACAGGAATGTTAAAAACATAGACAGTAAGAAGAGTCAGTTTTCTTGTACTTAAGTCGGCATTATCCCTTTTGTATTTAATTCCGATGCAATATCTGTGTTTCATCGTCAATAAGAAGGTCAGAGGGATACAGTAAACCTGAAGTGAAGCATCGGAATCTATAACTAGTGTCACAGGAATGGTTCAAAACATAGACAGTAGGAAGAGTCAGTTTTCTTGTACTTAAGTCAGCATTGTGCCTTTTATATTTAATTCCGATGCAATTTCTGTGTTTCATCGTCAATAAGAATGTCAAAGGGATACAGTAAACCTAAAGGGAAGCATCGGAATCTATAACTAGTGTCACATGAATGGTTCAAAACATAGACGGTAAGAAGGGTTAGTTTTCTTGTATTTTAATCTGAATTGTGCCTTCTGTATTTAATTCCGATGCAATTTCTGTGTTTCATCTTCAATAAGGAGGTCCGAGGGATACAGTAAACCTGAAGTAAAGCATCGGAATCGATAACGAGTGTCACATGAATGGTTCAAAACATAGACGGTAAGAAGAGTCAGTTGCCTTGTACTGAAGTCGGCATTGTGCCTTTTGTATTTAAATCCGATGCAATTTCTGTGTTTCATCGTCAATATGAAGGTCAGAGGCATACAGTAAACCTGAAGTGAAGCATCGGAATCTATAACTAGTGTCACAGGAATGGTTCAAAACATAGACAGTAAGAAGAGTCAGTTTTCTTGTACTTAAGTCGGCATTGTGCCTTTTGTATTTAATTCCGATGCAATTTCAGTGTTTCATCGTCAATAAGAAGGTCAGAGGGATACAGTAAAGCTGAAGTGATGCATCGGAATCTAAAACTAGTGTCACAGGAATGGTTCAAACTTAGACAGTAGGAAGAGTCAGTTTTCTTGTACTTAAGTCGGCATTGTGCCTTTTGTATTTAATTCCGATGCAATTTCTGTGTTTCATCGTCAATACGAAGGTCAGAGGGATACAGTAAACCTGAAGTGAAGCATCGGATTCTATAACTAGTGTCACAGGAATTGTTCAAAACATAGACAGTAAGAAGAGTCAGGTGTCTTGTACTTAAGTCGGCATTGTGCCTTTTGTATTTAATTCCGATGCATTTTCTGTGTTTCATTGTCAATAAGAATGTTACAGGGATACAGTAAACCAGAAGTGAAGCATCGGAATCTATACCTAGTGTCACACGAATGTTCAAAACATAGACAGTAAAAAGAGTCAGTTTTCTTGTACTTAAGTCGGCATTGTGCCTTTTGTATTTAATTCCGATGCAATTTCAGTGTTTCACCGTCAATAAGAAGGTCAGAGGGATACAGTGAACCTGAAGTGAAGCATCGGAATCCATAACTAGTGTAACAGGAATGGTTCAAAACATAGACAGTAAAAAGAGTCAGGTTTCTTGTACTTAAGTCGGCATTGTGCCTTTTGTATTTAATTGCGATGCAATTTCTGTGTTTCATTGTCAATACGAATGTCAGAGGGATACAGTAAACCTAAAGTGAAGCATCGGAATCTATACTTAGTGTCACAGGAATGTTCAAAACATAGACAGTAAGAAGAGTCAGTTTTCTTTTACTTAAGTCGGCATTGTCCCTTTTGTATTTAATTCCGATGCAATATCTGTGTTTCATCGTCAATAAGAAGGTCAGAGGGATACAGTAAACCTGAAGTGAAGCATCGGAATCTATTACTAGTGTCACAGGAATGGTTCAAAGCATAGACAGTAGGAAGATTCAGTTTTCTTATACTTAAGTCGGCATTGTGCCTTTTATATTTAATTCCGATGTAATTTCTGTGTTTCATCGTCAATAAGAATGTCAGAGGGATACAGTAAACCTAAAGGGAAGCATCGGAATCTATAACTAGTGTCACAGGAATGGTCCAAAACATAGACAGTAACAAGAGTCAGTTGCCTTGTACTTAAGTCGGCATTGTGCCTTTTGTATTTAATTCCGATGCAATTTCTGTGTTTCATCGTCAATAGGAAGGTCAGAGGGATACAGTGAACCTGAAGTGAAGCATTGGAATCTATAACTTGTGTCACAGGAATGGTTCAAAACATAGACAGTAAGAAGAGTCAGTTTTCTTGTACTTAAGTCGGCATTGTGCCTTTTCAATTTAATTCCGATGCAATTTCTGTGTTTCATCGTCAATAAGAAGGTCAGAGGGATACAATAAACCTGAAGCTAAGCATCGGAATCTATAACTAGTGTCACAGGAATTGTTCAAAACATAGACAGTAAGAAGAGTCACGTTTCTTGTACTTAAGTCGGCATTGTGCCTTTTGTATTTAATTCCGATGCAATTTCTGTGTTTCATTGTCAATAAGAAGGTTACAGGGATACAGTAAACCAGAAGTGAAGCATCTGAATGAATACCTAGTGTCACAAGAATGTTCAAAACGTAGACAGTAAGAAGAGTCCGTTTTCTTGTACTTAAGTCGGCATTGTGCCTTTTGTATTTAATTCCGATGCAATATCTGTGTTTCATCGTCAATAAGAAGGTCAGAGGGATACAATAAACCTGAAGTGAAGCATCGGAATCTATAACTAGTGTCACATTAATGGTTCAAAACATAGACAGTAAGAAGAGTCAGTTTTCTTGTACTTAAGTCGGCATTGTTCCTTTTGCATTTACATCCGAAGCAATATCGGTGTTTCATCTTCAATAAGAAGGTCAGAGGGTTACAGTAAACCTGAAGTGAAGCATCGGAATCTATAACTAGTGTCACATGAATGGTTCAAACAAAGACAGTAAGAAGAGTCAGTTTTCTTGTACTTAAGTCGGCATTGAGCCTTTTGTATTTAATTCCGGTGCAATATCTGTGTTTCATCGTCAATAAGAAGGTCAGAGGGATACAGTAAACCTGAAGTGAAGCATCGGAATCTATAACTAGTGTCACAGGCATGGTTCAAAACATAGACAGTAAGAAGAGTCAGATTTCTTTTACTTAAGTCGGCATTGTGCTTTTTTTTTTAATTCCGATGCGATTTCTGCGTTTCATCGTCAATAAGATTGTCAGAGAGATACTGATAACCTGAATTGAAGCATCGGAATTTATAACTAGTGTCACAGGAATGGTTCAAACATAGACAGTAAGAACACCAGTTTTCTTGTACTTATGTCGGTATTGTGCCTTTTGAATTTAATTCCGATGCAATTTCTGTGTTTCATCGTCAATAAGAAGGTCAGAGGGATACAATAACCCTGAAGTGAAGCATCGGAATCTATAACTAGTGTCACAGGAATGGTTCAAAACATAGACAGTAAGAAGAGTCAGTTTTCTTGTACTTAAGTCGGCATTGTTCCTTTTGCATTTACATCCGAAGCAATATCGGTGTTTCATCTTCAATTAGAAGGTCAGAGGGATACAGTAAACCTGAAGTGAAGCATCGGAATCTATAACTAGTGTCACAGGAATGGTTCAAAACATAGACAGTAAGAAGAGTCAGTTTTCTTGTACTTAAGTCGGCATTGTGCCTTTTGTATTTCATTCCGATGCAATTTCAGTGTTTCATCGTCAATAAGAAGGTCGGAGGGATACAGTGAAGCTGAAGTGACGCATTGGAATCTATAACTTGTGTCACAGGAATGGTTCAAAACATAGACAGTAAGAAGAGTCAGTTTTTTTGTACTTAAGTCGGCATTGTGCCTTTTGTATTTAATTCCGATGCAATATCTGTGTTTCATCGTCAATAAGAAGGTCAGAGGGATACAGTAAACCTGAAGTGATGCATCGGAATCTAAAACTAGTGTCACAGGAATGGTTCAAACATAGACAGTAGGAAGAGTCAGTTTTCTTCTACTTAAGTCGGCATTGTGCCTTTTGTATTTAATTCCGATGCAATTTCTGTGTTTCATCGTCAATACGAAAGTCAGAGGGATACAGTAAACCTGAAGTGAAGCATCGGAATCTATAACTAGTGTCACAGGAATTGTTCACATCATAGACAGTAAGAAGAGTCAGGTTTCTTGTACTTAAGTCGGCATTGTGCCATTTGTATTTAATTCCGATGCAATTTCTGTGTTTCATTGTCAATAAGAAGGTTACAGGGATACAGTAAACCAGAAGTGAAGCATCGGAATCTATACCTAGTGTCACACGAATGTTCAAAACATAGAGAGTAAAAAGAGTCAGTTTTCTTGTACTTAGGTCGGCATTGTGCCTTTTGTATTTAATTCCGATGCAATTTCAGTGTTTCACCGTCAATAAGAAGGTCAGAGGGATACAGTGAACCTGAAGTGAAGCAACGGAGTCTATAACTAGTGTAACAGGAATGGTTCAAAACATAGACAGTAAAAAGAGTCAGGTTTCTTGTACTTAAGTCGGCATTGTGCCTTTTGTATTTAATTCCGATGCAATTTCTGTGTTTCATTGACAATAAGAAGGTCAGAGGGATACAGTAAACCTGAAGTGAAGCATCGGAATCTATACCTAGTGTCACAGGAATGTTCAAAACATAGACAGTAAGAAGAGTCAGCTTTCTTGCACTTAAGTCGGCATTATCCCTTTTGTATTTAATTCCAATGCAATATCTGTGTTTCATCGTCAATAAGAAGGTCAGAGGGATACATTAAATCTGAAGTGAAGCATCGGAATCTGTAACTAGTGTCACAGGAATGGTTCAAAACATAGACAGTAGGAAGAATCAGTTTTCTTGTACTTAAGTCAGCATTGTGCCTTTCATATTTAATTCCGATGCAATTTCTGTGTTTCATCGTCAATAAGAATGTCAAAGGGATACAGTAAACCTAAAGGGAAGCATCGGAATCTATAACTAGTGTCACATAAATGGTTCAAAACATAGACGGTAATAAGAGTTAGTTTTCTTGTATTTTAATCAGAATTGTGCCTTCTGTATTTAATTCCGATGCAATTTCTGTGTTTCATCGTCAATAAGGAGGTCCGAGGGATACAGTAAACCTGAAGTAAAGCATCGGAATCGATAACCAGTGTCACATGAATTGTTCAAAACATAGACAGTAAGAAGAGTCAGTTTTCTTGTACTTAAGTCGGCATTGTGCCTTTTGTATTTAATTCCGATGCAATTTCTGTGTTTCATCGTCAATAAGAAGGTCAGAGGGATACTGTAAACCTGATGTGAAGCATCGGAATCTATAACTAGTGTCACAGGAATGGTTCAAAACATAGATAGTAAGAAGAATCAGTTGCCTTGTACCTAAGTCGGCATTGTGCCTTTTGTATTTAAGTCCGATGCAATTTCTGTGTTTCATCGTCAATATGAAGGTCAGAGGCATACAGTAAACCTGAAGTGAAGCATCGGAATCTATAACTAGTGTCACAGGAATTGTTCAAAACATAGACAGTAAGAAGAGTCAGTTTTCTTGAACTTAAGTCGGCATTGTGCCTTTTGTATTTAATTCCGATGCAATATCTGTGTTTCATCGTTAATAAAAAGGTCAGAGGGATACAGTAAACCTGAAGTGATGCATCGGAATCTATAACTAGTGTCACAGGAATTGTTCAAAACATAGACAGTAAGAAGAGTCAGTTTTCTTGAACTTAAGTCGGCATTGTGCCTTTTGTATTTAATTCCGATGCAATATCTGTGTTTCATCGTTAATAAAAAGGTCAGAGGGATACAGTAAACCTGAAGTGAAGCATCGGAATCTATAACTAGTGTCACAGGAATTGTTCAAAACATAGACAGTAAGAAGAGTCAGGTTTCTCGTACTTAAGTCGGCATTGTGCCTTTTGTATTTAATTCCGATGCAATTTCTATGTTTCATTGTCAATAAGAAGGTTACAGGGATACAGTAAACCAGAAGTGAAGCATCGGAATCTATACCTAGTGTCACACGAATGTTCAAAACATAGACAGTAAAAAGAGTCAGTTTTCTTGTACTTAAGTCGGCATTGTGCCTTTTGTATTTCATTCCGATGCAATTTCAGTGTTTCACCGTCAATAAGAAGGTCAGAGGGATACAGTGAAGCTGAAGTGAAGCATCGTAATCTATAACTTGTGTAACAGGAATGGTTCAAAACATAGACTGTAAAAAGAGTCAGGTTTCTTGTACTTAAGTCGGCATTGTGCCTTTTGTATTTAATTGCGATGCAGTTTCTGTGTTTCATTGTCAATACGAAGGTCAGAGGGATACAGTAAACCTGAAGTAAAGCATCGGAATCTATACCTAGTGTCACAGGAATGTTCAAAACATAGACAGTAAGAAGAGTCAGTTTTCTTTTACGTAAGTCGGCATTGTCCCTTTTGTATTTAATTCCGATGCAATATCTGTGTTTCATCGTCAATAAGAAGGTCAGAGGGATACAGTAATCCTGAAGTGAAGCATCGGAATCTATAACTAGTGTCACAAAAATGGTTCAAAATATAGACAGTAGGAAGATTCAGTTTTCTTGTACTTAAGTCGGCATTGTGCCTTTTATATTTAATTCCGATGCAATTTCTGTGTTTCATCGTCAATAAGAATGTCAGAGGGATACAGTAAACCTAAAGGGAAGCATCAGAATCTATAACTAGTGTCACATGAATGGTTCAAAACATAGACGGTAAGAAGAGTTAGTTTTCTTGTATTTTAATCAGCATTGTTCCTACTGTATTTAATTCCGATGCAATTTCCGTGTTTCATCGTCAATAAGAAGGTCCGAGGGATACAGTAAACCTGAAGTAAAGCATCGGAATCTTTAACGAGTGTCACATGAATGTTTCAAAACATAGACAGTAAGAAGAGTCAGTTTTCTTGTACTTAAGTCGGCATTGTGCCTTTTGTATTTAATTCAGATGCAATTTCTGTGTTTCATCGTCAATAAGAAGGTCAGAGGGATACTGTAAACCTGATGTGAAGCATCGGAATCTATAACTAGTGTCACAGGAATGGTCCAAAACATAGACAGTAAGAAGAGTAAGTTGCCTTGTACTTAAGTCGGCATTGTGCCTTTTGTATTTAATTCCGATGCAATTTCTGTGTTTCATCGTCAATAAGAAGGTCAGAGGGATACAGTGAACCTGAAGTGAAGCATTGGAATCTATAACTAGAGCCACAGGAATGGTTCAAAACATAGACAGTAAGAAGAGTCAGTTTTCTTGTACTTATGTCGGCATTGTGCCTTTTCAATTTAATTCCGATGCAATTTCTGTGTTTCATCGTCAATAAGAAGGTCAGAGGGATACAGTAAACCTGAAGTGAAGCATCGGAATCTATAACTAGTGTCACAGGAATTGTTCAAAACATAGACAGTAAGAAGAGTCACGTTTCTTGTACTTAAGTCGGCACTGTGCCTTTTGTATTTAATTCCGATGCAATTTCTGTGTTTCATTGTCAGTAAGAAGGTTACAGGGATACAGTAAACCAGAAGTGAAGCATCGGCATGTATACCTAGTGTCACACGAATGTTCAAAACGTAGACAGTAAGAAGAGTCCGTTTTCTTGTACTTAAGTCGGCATTGTGCCTTTTGTATTTAATTCCGATGCAATATCTGTGTTTCATCGTCAATAAGAAGGTCAGAGGGATACAGTAAACCTGAAGTGATGCATCGGAATCTATAACTAGTGTCACAGGAATGGTTCAATAATAGACAGTAGGAAGAGTCAATTTTCTTGTACATAAGTCGGCATTGTGCCTTTTGTGTTTAATTCCGATGCCATTTTTTGTGTTTCGTCCTCAATAAGAAAGTCTGATGGATACAGTAAACCTTAAGTGAAGCATCGGATGCTATAACTAGTATCACATGAATGGTTCAAAACATAGACAGTAAGAAGAGTCAGTTTTCTTCTACTTAAGTCGGCATTGTGCCTTTTGTATTTAATTCAGATGCAATTTCTGTGTTTCATCGTCAATAAGAAGGTCAGAGTGATACAGTAAACCTGAAGTGAAGCATTGGAATCTGTAACTAGTGTCACAGGAAGTGTTCAGAACATAGACAGTAAGAAGAATCAGTTTTCTTGTACTTAAGTCGGCATTGTGACTTTTGTATTTAATTCCGATGCAATTTCTGTGTTTCATCAACAATAAGAAGGTCAGTGGGATACAGTAAACCTGAAGTGAAGCATCGGAATCTATAACTAGTGTCACATGAATGGTTCAAACAAAGACAGTAAGAAGAGTCAGTTTTCTTGTACTTAAGTCGGCAATGAGCCTTTTGTATTTAATTCCGATGCAATTTCTGTGTTTCATCGTCAATAAGAAGGTCAGAGGGATACAGTAAACCTGAAGTGAAGCATCGGAATCTATAACTAGGGTCACAGGAATGGTCCAAAACATACACAGTAAGAAGAGTCAGTTGCCTTGTACTTAAGTCGGCATTGTGCCTTTTGTATTTAATTCCGATGCAATTTCTGTGTTTCATCGTCAATAAGATTGTCAGAGGGATACAGATAACCTGAATTGAAGCATCGGAATTTATAACTAGTGTCACAGGAATGGTTCATTCATAGACAGTAAGAACAGTCAGTTTTCTTGTACTAATGTCGGCATTGTGCCTTTTGAATTTAATTCCGATGCAATTTCTGTGTTTCATCGTCAATAAGAAGGTCAGAGGGATACAATAAACCTGAACTGACGCATCGGAATCTATAACTAGTGTCACAGGAATGGTTCAAAACATAGACAGTAAGAAGAGTCAGTTTTCTTGTACTTAAGTCATCAATTTGCCTTTTGCATTTACATCCGAAGCAATATCTGTGTTTCATCTTCAATAAGAAGGTCAGAGGGATACAGTAAACCTGAGGTGAAGTATCGGAATCTATAACTAGTGTCACAGGAATGGTTCAAAACATAGACGGTAAGAAGAGTTAGTTTTCTTGTATTTTAATCAGCATTGTGCCTTCTGTATTTAATTCCGATGCAAATTCTGTGTTTCATCGTCAATAAGAAGGTCCGAGGGATACAGTAAACCTGAAGTAAAGCATCGGAATCTATAACGAGTGTCACATGAATGTTCAATACATACACAGTAAGAAGAGTCAGTTTTCTTGTACTTAAGTCGGCATTGTACCTTTTGTATTTAATTCCGATGCAATTTCTGTGTTTCATCGTCAATAAGAAGGTCAGAGGAATACTGTAAACCTGATGTGAAGAATCGGAATCTATAACTAGTGTCACAGGAATGGTCCAATACATAGGTAGTAAGAAGAGTCAGTTGCCTTGTACTTAAGTCGGCATTGTGCCTTTTGTAATTAATTCCGATGCAATTTCTGTGTTTCATCGTCAATAAGAAGGTCAGAGGGATACAGTGAACCTGAAGTGAAGCATTGGAATCTATAACTAGTGTCACAGGAATGGTTCAAAACATAGACATTAAGAAGAGTCAGTTTTCTTGTACTTAAGTCGGCATTGTGCCTTTTCAATTTAATTCCGATGCAATTTCTGTGTTTCATCGTCAATAAGAAGGTCAGAGGGATACAGTAAACCTGAAGTGAAACATCGGAATCTATAACTAGTGTCACAGGTATTGTTCAAAACATAGACAGTAAGAAGAGCCACGTTTCTTGTACTTAAGTCGGCATTGTGCCTTTTGTATGTAATTCCGATGCAATTTCTGTGTTTCATTGTCAGTAAGAAGGTTACAGGGATACAGTAAACCAGAAGTGAAGCATCGGAATGTATACCTAGTTTCACACGAATGTTCAAAACATAGACAGTAAGAAGAGTCCGTTTTCTTGTACTTAAGTCGGCATTGTGCCTTTTGTATTTAATTCCGATGCAATATCTGTCATTCATCGTCAATAAGAAGGTCAGAGGGATACAGTAAACCTGAAGTGATGCATCGGTATCTATAACTAGTGTCACAGGAATGGTTGAAACATAGACAGTAGGAAGAGTCAATTTTCTTGTACATAAGTCGGAATTGTGCTTTTTGTATTTAATTCCGATGCCATTTTTTATGTTTCATCCTCAATAAGAAAGTCTGATGGATACAGTAAACCTTAAGTGAGGCATCGGATGCTATAACTGGTGTCACATGAATGGTTCAAAACATAGACAGTAAGAAGAGTCAGTTTTCTTGTACTTAAGCTGGCATTATGCCTTTTGTATTTAATTCCGATGCAATTTCTGTGTTTCATCGTCAATAAGACAGTCAGAGGGATACAGTAAACCTGAAGTGAAGCATTGGAATCTGTAACTAGTGTCACAGGAATTGTTCAGAACATAGACAGTAAGAAGAGTCAGTTTTCTTGTACTTAAGTCGTCATTGTGACTTTTGTATTTAATTCCGATGCAATTTCAGTGTTTTATCAACAATAAGAAGGTCAGTGGGATACAGTAAACCTGTAGTGAAGCATCGGAATCTATAACTAGTGTCACATGAATGGTTCAAACAAAGACAGTAAGAAGAGTCAGCTTTCTTGTACTTAAGTCGGCATTGAGCCTTTAGTATTTAATTCCGATGCAATTTCTGTGTTTCATCATCAATAAGAAGGTCAGAGGGATACAGTAAACCTGAAGTGAAGCATCGGAATCTATAACTAGTGTCACAGGCATTGTTCAAAACACAGACAGTAAGAAGATTCAGATTTCTTGTACTTAAGTCGGCATTGTGCTTTTTGTATTTAATTCCGATGCGATTTCTGCGTTTCATCGTCAATAAGATTGTCAGAGGGATACAGATAACCTGAATTGAAGCATCGGAATTTATAACTTGTGTCACAGGAATGGTTCAAACATAGACAGTAAGAACAGTCAGTTTTCTTGTACTTATGTCGGCATTGTGCCTTTTGAATTTAATTCCGATGCAATTTCTGTGTTTCATAGTCAATAAGAAGGTCAGAGGGATACAGTAAACCTGAAGTGAAGCATCGGAATCTATAACTAGTGTCACAGGAATGGTTCAAAACATAGACAGTAAGAAGAGTCAGTTTTCTTGTACTTAAGTCGGCAATGTGCCTTTTGCATTTCCATCCGAAGCAATATCGGTGTTTTATCTTCAATAAGAAGGTCAGAGGGATACAGTAAACCTGAAGTGAAGCATCGGAATCTATAACTAGTGTCACAGGAATGGTTCAAAACATAGACAGTAAGAAGAGTCAGTTTTCGTATACTTAAGTCGGCATTGTGCCTTTTGTATTTAATTCCGAAGCAATTTCTGTGTTTCATCGTCAATAAGAAGGTCAGAGGGATACAGTAAACCTGGAGTAAAGCATCGGAATCTATAACTAGTGACACATGAATGGTTCAAAGCATAGACAGTAAGAAGATTCAGTTTTCTTGTACTTAAGTCGGCATTGTGCTTTTTGTAATTAATTCCGATGCAATTTCTGTGTTTCATTGACAATAAGAAGGTCAGAGGGATACAGTAAACCTGAAGTGAAGCATCGTAATCTATAACTAGTGTCACAGGAATGGTTCAAAACATAGACAGTAAGAAGATTCAGTTTTCTTGTACATAAGTCGGCATTGTGCCTTTTGCATTTCCATCCAAAGCAATATCGGTGTTTCATCTTCAATAAGAAGGTCAGAGGGATACAGTAAACCTGAAGTGAAGCATCGGAATCTATAACTAGTGTCACAGGAATGGTTCAAAACATAGACAGTAAGAAGAGTCAGTTTTCGTATACTTAAGTCGGCATTGTGCCTTTTGTATTTAATTCCGAAGCAATTTCTGTGTTTCATCGTCAATAAGAAGGTCAGAGGGATACAGTAAACCTGGAGTAAAGCATCGGAATCTATAACTAGTGACACATGAATGGTTCAAAGCTTAGACAGTAAGAAGATTCAGTTTTCTTGTACTTAAGTCGGCATTGTGCTTTTTGTAATTAATTCCGATGCAATTTCTGTGTTTCATTGACAATAAGAAGGTCAGAGGGATACAGTAAACCTGAAGTGAAGCATCGTAATCTATAACTAGTGTCACAGGAATGGTTCAAAACATAGACAGTAAGAAGATTCAGTTTTCTTGTACTTAAGTCGGCATTGTGCCTTTTGCATTTCCATCCAAAGCAATATCGGTGTTTCATCTTCAATAAGAAGGTTAGAGGGATACAGTAAACCTGAAGTGAAGCATCGGAATCTATAACTAGTGTCACAGGAATGGTTCAAAACATAGACAGTAAGAAGAGTCAGTTTTCGTATACTTAAGTCGGCATTGTGCCTTTTGTATTTAATTCCGAAGCAATTTCTGTGTTTCATCGTCAATAAGAAGGTCAGAGGGATACAGTAAACCTGGAGTAAAGCATCGGAATCTATAACTAGTGTCACATTAATGGTTCAAAGCTTAGACAGTAAGAAGATTCAGGTTTCTTGTACTTAAGTCGGCATTGTGCTTTTTGTAATTATTTCCGATGCAATTTCTGTGTTTCATTGACAATAAGAAGGTCAGAGGGATACAGTAAACCTGAAGTGAAGCATCGGAATCTATAACTAGTGTCACAGGAATGTTCAAAACATTGACAGTAAGAAGAGTCAGTTTTCTTGTACTTAAGTCGGCATTGTGCCTTTGGTATTTCATTCCGATGCAATATCTGTGTTTCATCGTCAATAAGAAGGTCAGAGGGGAACAGTAAACCTGAAGTGAAGCATCCGAATCTATAACTAGTGTCACACGAATGGTTCAAATCATAGACTGTAAGAAGGGTCAGTTTTCTTGTACTTAAGTCGGCATTGTGCCTTTTCTATTTAATTCCGATGCAATTTCTGTGTTTCATCGTCAATAAGAAGGTCAGAGGGATACAGTAAACCTGAAGTGATGCATCGGAATCTAAAACTAGTGTCACAGGAATGGTTCAAACATAGACAGTAGGAAGAGTCAGTTTTCTTGTACTTAACTCGGCATTGTGCCTTTTGTATTTAATTCCGATGCAATTTCTGTGTTTCATCGTCAATACGAAGGTCAGAGGGATACAGTAAACCTGAAGTGAAGCATCGGAATCTATAACTAGTGTCACAGAAATTGTTCAAAACATAGACAGTAAGAAGAGTCAGTTTTCTTGTACTTAAGTCGGCATTGTGCCATTCGTATTTAATTCCGATGCAATTTCTGTGTTTCATTGTCAACAAGAAGGTTACAGGGATACAGTAAACCAGAAGTGAAGCATCGGAATCTATACCTAGTGTCACACGAATGTTCAAAACATAGAGAGTAAAAAGAGTCAGTTTTCTTGTACTTAAGTCGGCATTGTGCCTTTTGTATTTAATTCCGATGCAATTTCAGTGTTTCGCCGTCAATAAGAAGGTCAGAGGGATACAGTGAACCTGAAGTGAAGCAACGGAATCTATAACTAGTGTAACAGGAATGGTTCAAAACATAGACAGTAAAAAGAGACAGGTTTCTTGTACTTAAGTCGGCATTGTGCCTTTGGTATTTCATTCCGATGCAATATCTGTGTTTCATCGTCAATAAGAAGGTCAGAGGGATACAGTAAACCTGAAGTGAAGCATCGGAATCTATAACTAGTGTCACAGGAATGGTTCAAAACATAGACAATTAGAAGGGTCAGTTTTCTTGTACTTAAGTCGACATTGTACCTTTTGTATTTAATTCCGATGCAATTTCTGTGTTTCATCGTCAATAAGAAGGTCAGAGGGATACAGTAAACCTGAAGTGAAGCATCGGAATCTATAACTAGTGTCACAGGAATTGTTCAAAACATTGACAGTAAGAAGAGTGAGGATTCTTGTACTTAAGTCGGCATTGTGCCTTTTGTATTTAATTCCGATGCAATTTCTGTGTTTCATTGTCAATAAGAAGGTTAGAGGGATACAGTAAACCAGAAGTGAAGCATCGGAATCTATACCTAGGGTCACAGGAATGTTCAAAACATAGACAGTAAGAAGAGTCACGTTTCTTGTACTTAAGTCGGTATTGTGCCTTTTGTATTTAATTCCGATGCAATTTCTGTGTTTCATTGTCAGTAAGAAGGTTACAGGGATACAGTAAACCAGAAGTGAAGCATCGGAATGTATACCTAGTGTCACACGAATGTTCAAAACATAGACAGTAAGAAGAGTCCGTTTTCTTGTACTTAAGTCGGCATTGTGCCTTTTGTATTTAATTCCGATGCAATATCTGTCATTCATCGTCAATAAGAAGGTCAGAGGCATACAGTAAACCTGAAGTGATGCATCGGAATCTATAACTAGTGTCACAGGATTGGTTCAAACATAGACAGTAGGATGAGTCAATTTTCTTGTACATAAGTCGGCATTGTGCTTTTTGTATTTAATTCCGATGCCATTTTTTGTGTTTCATCCTCAATAAGAAAGTCTGATGGATACAGTAAACCTTAAGTGAAGCATCGGATGCTATAACTAGTGTCACATGAATGGTTCAAAACATAGACAGTAAGAAGAGTCAGTTTTCTTGTACTTAAGCTGGCATTGTGCCTTTTGTATTTAATTCCGATGCAATTTCTGTGTTTCATCGTCAATAAGACGGTCAGAGGGATACAGTAAACCTGAAGTGAAGCATTGGAATCTATAACTAGTGTCACATGAATGGCTCAAACAAAGACAGTAAGAAGAGTCAGTTTTCTTGTACTGAAGTCGGCATTGAGCCTTTTGTATTTAATTCCGATGCAATTTCTGTGATTCATCGTCAATAAGAAGGTCAGAGGGATACAGTAAACCTGAAGTGAAGCATCGGAATCTATAACTAGTGCCACAGGCATTGTTCAAAACATAGACAGTAAGAAGATTCAGATTTCTTGTACTTAAGTCGGCATTGTGCTTTTTGTATTTAATTCCGATGCGATTTCTGCGTTTCATCGGCAATAAAATTGTCAGAGGGATACAGATAACCTGAATTGAAGCATCGGAATTTATAACTAGTGTCACAGGAATGGTTTAAACATAGACAGTAAGAACAGTCAGTTTTCTTGTACTTATGTCGGCATTGTGCCTTTTGAATTTAATTCCGATGCAATTTCTGTGTTTCATCGTCAATAAGAAGGTCAGAGGGATACAGTAAACCTGAAGTGAAGCATCGGAATCTATAACTAGTGTCACAGGAATGGTTCAAAACATAGACAGTAAGAAGAGTCAGTTTTCATGTACTTAAGTCGGCAATGTGCCTTTTGCATTTCCATCCGAAGCAATATCGGTGTTTCATCTTCAATAAGAAGGTCAGAGGGATACAGTAAACCTGAAGTGAAGCATCGGAATCTATAACTAGTGTCACAGGAATGGTTCAAAACATAGACAGTAAGAAGAGTCAGTTTTCGTATACTTAAGTCGGCATTGTGCCTTTTGTATTTAATTCCGAAGCAATTTCTGTGTTTCATCGTCAATAAGAAGGTCAGAGGGATACAGTAAACCTGGAGTAAAGCATCGGAATCCATAACTAGTGTCACATGAATGGTTCAAAGCTTAGACAGTAAGAAGAGTCAGTTTTCTTGTACTTTAGTTGGCATTGTGCCTTTTGCATATACATCCGAAGCAATATCGGTGATCCATCGTCAATAAGAAGGTCAGAGGGATACAGTAAACCTGGAGTAACGCATCGGAATCCATAACTAGTGTCACATGAATGGTTCAAAGCTTAGACAGTAAGAAGATTCAGTTTTCTTGTACTTAAGTCGGCATTGTGTTTTTGTAATTAATTCCGATGCAATTTATGTGTTTCATCGTCAATAAGGAGGTCAGAGGGATACAGTAAACCTGAAGTGAAGCATCGGAATCTATAACTAGTGTCACAGGAATGGTTCAAAACATAGACAGTAAGAAGAGTCAGTTTTCTTGTACTTAAGTCGGCATTGTGCCTTTTGCATATACATCCGAAGCAATATCGGTGATCCATCGTCAATAAGAAGGTCAGAGGGATACAGTAAACCTGAAGTGAAGCATCGGAATCTATAACTAGTGTCACAGGAATGGTTCAAAACATAGACAGTAAGAAGAGTCAGATTTCTTGAAGTTAAGTCGGCATTGTGCCTTTTGTATTTAATTCCGATGCAATTTCTGTGTTTCATCGTCAATAAGAAGGTCAGAGGGATACAGTAAACCTGAAGTGAAGCATCGGAATCTATAACTACTGTCACAGGAATGGTTCAAAATATAGACAGTAAGAAGAGTCAGTTTTCTTCCACTTAAGTCGGCATTGTGCCTTTTGTATTTCATTCCGATGCAATATCTGTGTCTCATCGTCAATAAGAAGGTCAGAGGGATACAGTAAACCTGAAGTGAAGCATCCGAATCTATAACTAGTGTCACACGAATGGTTCACATCATAGATTGTAAGAAGAGTCAGTTTTCTTGTACTTAAGTCGGCATTGTGCCTTTTCTATTTAATTCCGATGCAATTTCTGTGTTTCATCGTCAATAAGAAGGTCAGAGGGATACAGTAAACCTGAAGTGAAGCATCGGAATCTATAACTAGTGTCACAGGAATTGTCAAAACATAGACAGTAAGAAGAGTCACGTTTCTTGTACTTAAGTCGGCATTGTGCCTTTTGTATTTAATTCCGTTGCAATTTCTGTGTTTCATTGTCAGTAAGAAGGTTACAGGGATACAGTAAACCAGAAGTGAAGCATCGGAATGTATACCTAGTTTCACACGAATGTTCAAAACATAGACAGTAAGAAGAGTCCGTTATCTTGTACTTAAGTCATCATTGTGCCTTTTGTATTTAATTCCGAAGCAATATCTGTGTTTCATCGTCAATAAAAAGGTCAGAGGGATACAGTAAACCTGAAGTCATGCATCGGAATCTATAACTAGTGTCACAGGAATGGTTCAAACATAGACAGTAAGAAGAGTCAATTTTCTTGTACATAAGTCGGCATTGTGCCTTTTGTATTTAATTCCGATGCCATTTTTTGTGTTTCATCCTCAATAAGAAAGTCTGATGGATACAGTAAACCTGAAGTGAAGCATCGGAATCTATAACTAGTGTCACATGAATGGTTCAAACAAAGACAGTAAGAAGAGTCAGTTTTCTTGTACTTAAGTCGGCATTGAACCTTTTGTATTTAATTCCGATGCAATTTCTGTGTTTCATCGTCAATACGAAGGACAGAGGGATACAGTAAACCTGAAGTGATGCATCGGAATCTATAACTAGTGTCACAGGCATTGTTCAAAACATAGACAGTAAGAAGAGTCAGATTTCTTGTACTTAAGTAGGCATTGTGCCTTTTGTATTTAATTCTGAAACAATTTCTGTGTTTCATCGTCAATAAGAAAGTCAGAGGGATACAGTAAACCTGGAGTAAAGCATCGGAATCTATAACTAGTGTCACATGAATGGTTCAAAGCATAGACAGTAAGAAGAGTCAGTTTTCTTGTACTTAAGTCGGCATTGTGCTTTTTGTAATTAATTCCGATGCAATTTCTATGTTTCATCGTCAATAAGGAGGTCAGAGGGATACAGTAAACCTGAAGTGAAGCATCGGAATCTATAACTAGTGTCACAGGAATGGTTCAAATCATAGACAGTAAGATGAGTGAGTTTTCTCGTACTTAAGTCGGCGTTGTGCCTTTTGTATTTAATACCGATGCAATTTCTGTGTTTCATCGTCAATAAGAAGGTCAGAGGGATAACTGAACCTGAAGTGAAGCATCGGAATCTATAACTAGTGTAACAGGAATGGTTCTAAACATAGGCAGTAAGAAGAGTCAGATTTCTTCAAGTTAAGTCGGGATTGTGCCTTTTGTATTTAATTCCGATGCAATTTCTGTGTTTCATCGTCAATAAGAAGGTCAGAGGGATACAGTAAACCTGAAGTGAAGCATCGGAATCTATAACTACTGTCACAGGAATGGATCAAATTATAGACAGTAAGAAGAGTCAGTTTTCTTCCACTTAAGTCAGCATTGTGCCTTTTGTATTTCATTCCGATGCAATATCTGTGTTTCATCGTCAATAAGAAGGTCAGAGGGATACAGTAAACCTGACGTGAAGCATCCGAATCTATAACTAGTGTCACACGAATGGTTCAAATCATAGACTGTGAGAGGAGTCAGTTTTCTTGTAATTAAGTCGGCATTGTGCCATTTGTATTTAACTCCGATGCAATTTCTGTGTTTCATCGTCAATAAGAAGGTCAGAGGGATACAGTAAACCTGAAGTGAAGTGGCAGAATCTATAACTAGTGTCACAGGAATGGTTCAAAACATAGACAGTAAGAAGAGTCAGTTTTCTTGTACTTAAGTCGGCATTGTGCCTTTTGTATTTAATTCCGATGCAATTTCTGTGTTTCATCGTCAACAAGAAGGTCAGAGGGATACAGTAAACCTGAATTGAAGCATCGGAATCTATAACTAGTGTCACAGGAATGGTTCATACATAGACAGTAAGAAGAGTCAGTTTTCGTGTACTTAAGTCGGCATTGTGCATTTTCAATTTAATTCCGATGCAATTTCTGTGTTTCATGGGCAATAAGAAGGTTAGAGGGATACAGTAAACCTGAAGTGAAGCATCGGAATCTATAACTAGTGTCACATGAATGGTTCAAACTAAGACAGTAAGAAGAGTCAGTTTTCTTGTACTTAAGTCGGCATTGTGCCTTTTGTATCTAATTCCGAAGCAATTTCTTTGTTTCATCGGCATTAAGAATGTCAGAGGGATACAGTAAACCTGAATTGAAGCATCGGAATCTATAACTAGTGTCACAGGAATTGTTCAGAACATGGACAGTAAGAAGAGTCAGTTTTCTTGTACTTATGTCGGCATTGTGACTTTTGTATTAAATTCCGATGCAATTTCTGTGTTTCATCAACAATAAGAAGGTCAGTGGGATACAGTAAACCTGAAGTGAAGCATCGGAATCTATAACTAGTGTCACATGAATGGTTCAAACAAAGACAGTAAGAAGAGTCAGTTTTCTTGTACTTAAGTCGGCATTGAGCCTTTTGTATTTAATTCCGATGCAATTTCTGTGTTTCATCGTCAATAAGAAGGTCAGAGGGATACAGTAAAACTGAAGTGAAGCATCGGAATCTATAACTAGTGTCACAGGCATTGTTCAAATGATAGATAGTAAGAAGAGTCAGATTTCTTGTTTTTAAGTCGGCATTGTGCTTTTTGTATTTAATTCCGATGCGATTTCTGCGTTTCATCGTCAATAAGATTGTCAGAGGGATACAGTAAACCTGAAGTGAAGTGGCAGAATCTATAACTAGTGTCACAGGAATGGTTCAAAACATAGACAGTAAGAAGAGTCAGTTTTCTTGTACTTAAGTCGGCATTGTGCCTTTTGTATTTAATCCCGATGCAAATTCTGTGTTTCATCGTCATTAAGAATGTCAGAGGGATACAGTATACCTGAATTGAAGCATCGGAATCTATAACTAGTGTCACAGGAATGGTTCAAACATAGACAGTAAGAAGAGTCAGGTTTCTTGCACTTAAGTCGCCAATGTGCCTTTTGTATTTAATTCCGATGCAATTTCTGTGTTTCATTGTCAATAAGAAGGTTACAGGGATACAGTAAACCAGAAGTGAAGCATCGGAATCTATACCTAGTGTCACACGAATGTTCAAAACATAGACAGTAAAAAGAGTGAGATTTATTGTACTTAAGTCGGCATTGCGCCTTTTGTATTTAATTCCGATGCAATTCAAGTGTTTCACCGTGAATAAGAAGGTCAGAGGGATACAGTGAACCTGAAGTGAAGCATCGGAATCTATAACTAGTGTAACAGGAATGGTGGAAAACATAGTCAGTAAAAAGAGTCAGTTTTCTTGTACTTAAGTCGGCATTGTGCCTTTTGTATTTAATTCCGATGCAATATCTGTGTTCCATCGTCAATAAGAAGGTCAGAGGGATACAGTAAACCTGAAGTGATGCATCGGAATCTATAACTAGTGTCACAGGAATGGTTGAAACATAGACAGAAGGAAGAGTCAGTTTTCTTGTACTTAAGTCGGCATTGTGCCTTTTGTATTTAATTCCGATGCAATTTCTGTGTTTCATCGTCAATACGAAGGTCAGAGGGATACAGTAAACCTAAAGTGAAGCATCGGAATCTATAACTGGTGTCACATGAATGGTTCAAAACATAGACGGTAAGAAGAACCAGTTTTCTCGTACTTAAGTCGGCGTTGTGCCTTTTGTATTTAATACCGATGCAATTTCTGTGTTTCATCGTCAATAAGAAGGTCAGAGGGATAAGTGAACCTGAAGTGAAGCATCGGAATCTATAACTAGTGTAACAGGAATGGTTCTAAACATAGACAGTAAGAGGAGTCAGATTTCTTCAAGTTAAGTCGGCATTGTGCCTTTTGTATTTATTTCCGATGCAATTTCTGTGTTTCATCGTCAATAAGAAGGTCAGAGGGATACAGTAAACCTTAAGTGAAGCATCGGAATCTATAACTACTGTCACAGGAATGGTTCAAAATATAGACAGTAAGAAGAGTCAGTTTTCTTCCACTTAAGTCAGCATTGTGCCTTTTGTATTTCATTCCGATGCAATATCTGTGTTTCATCGTCAATAAGAAGGTCAGAGGGATACAGTAAACCTGACGTGAAGCATCCGAATCTATAACTAGTGTCACACGAATGGTTCAAATCATAGACTGTAAGAAGAGTCAGTTTTCTTGTAATTAAGTCGGCATTGTGCCTTTTGTATTTAACTCCGATGCAATTTCTGTGTTTCATCGTCAATAAGAAGGTCAGAGGGATACAGTAAACCTGAAGTGAAGTGGCAGAATCTGTAACTAGTGTCACAGGAATGGTTCAAACATAGACAGTAAGAAGAGTCAGTTTTCTTGTACTTAAGTCGGCATTGTGCCTTTTGTATTTAATTCCGATGCAATTTCTGTGTTTCATCGTCAACAAGAAGGTCAGAGGGATACAGTAAACCTGAATTGAAGCATCGGAATCTATAACTAGTGTCACAGGAATGGTTCAAACATAGACAGTAAGAACAGTCAGTTTTCTTGTACTTATGTCGGCATTGTGCCTTTTGAATTTAATTCCGATGCAATTTCTGTGTTTCATCGTCAATAAGACGGTCAGAGGGATACAGTAAACCTGAAGTGAAGCATCGGAATCTATAACTAGTGTCACAGGAATGGTTCAAAACATAGACAGTAAGAAGAGTCAGTTTTCTTGTACTTAAGTCGGCTTTGTGCCTTTTGCATTTCCATCCGAAGCAATATCAGTGTTTCATCTTCAATAAGAAGGTCAGAGGGATACAGTAAACCTGAAGTGAAGCATCGGAATCTATAACTAGTGTCACAGGAATGGTTCAAAACATAGACAGTAAGAAGAGTCAGTTTTCTTATACTTAAGTCTGCATTGTGCCTTTTGTATTTAATTCCGATGCAATTTCTCTGTTTCATCGTCAATAAGAAGGTCAGAGTGATACAGTAAACCTGGAGTAAAGCATCGGAATCTATAACTAGTGTCACATGAATGGTTCAAAGCATAGACAGTAAGAAGAGTCAGTTTTCTTGTACTTAAGTCGGCATTGTGCTTTCGGTAATTAATTCCGATGCAATTTCTGGGTTTCATCGTCAATAAGGAGGTCAGAGGGATACAGTAAACCTGAAGTGAAGCATCGGAATCTATAAGTAGTGTCACAGGAATGGTTCAAAACATAGACAGTAAGAAGAGTCAGTTTTCTTGTACTTAAGTCGGCATTGTGCCTTTTGTATTTCATTCCGATGCAATATCTGTGTTTCATCGTCAATAAGAAGGTCAGAGGGATACAGTAAACCTGAAGTGAAGCATCGGAATCTATAACTAGTGTCACACGAATGGTTCAAATCATAGACTGTAACAAGAGTCAGTTTTCTTGTACTTAAGTCGGCATTGTGCCTTTTGTATTTAACTCCGATGCAATTTCTGTGTTTCATCGTCAATAAGAAGGTCAGAGGGATACAGTAAACCTGAAGTGAAGTGGCAGAATCTATAACTAGTGTCACAGGAATGGTTCAAAACATAGACAGTAAGAAGAGTCAGTTTTCTTGTACTTAAGTCGGCATTGTGCCTTTTGTATTTAATCCCGATGCAAATTCTGTGTTTCATCGTCATTAAGAATGTCAGAGGGATACAGTAAACCTGAATTGAAGCATCGGAATCTATAACTAGTGTCACAGGAATGGTTCAAACATAGACAGTAAGAAGAGTCAGTTTTCTTGTACTTAAGTCGGCATTGTGCCTTTTGTATTTAATTCCGATGCAATTTCTGTATTTCATCGTCAACAAGAAGGTCAGAGGGATACAGTAAACCTGAATTGAAGCATCGGAATCTATAACTAGTGTCACAGCAATGGTTCAAACATAGACAGTAAGAAGAGTCAGTTTTCTTGTACTTAAGTCGGCATTGTGCATTTTCAATTTAATTCCGATGCAATTTCTGTGTTTCATGGTCAATAAGAAGGTCAGAGGGATACAGTAAACCTGAAGTCAAGCATCGGAATCTATAACTAGTGTCACAGGAATTGTTCAAAACATAGACAGTAAGAAGAGTCAGTTTTCTTGTACTTAAGTCGGCATTGTGCCTTTTGTATCTAATTCCGAAGCAATTTCTGTGTCTCATCGTCATTAAGAATGTCAGAGGGATACAGTAAACCTGAATTGAAGCATCGGAATCTATAACTGGTGTCACAGGAATTGTTCAGAACATAGACAGTAAGAAGAGTCAGTTTTCTTGTACTTATGTCGGCATTGTGAATTTTGTATTTAATTCCGATGCAATTTCTGTGTTTCATCAACAATAAGAAGGTCAGTGGGATACAGTAAACCTGAAGTGAAGCATCGGAACCTATAACTAGTGTCACATGAATGGTTCAAAACATAGACAGTAAGAAGAGTCAGTTTTCTTATACTTAAGTCTGCATTGTGCCTTTTGTATTTAATTCCGAAGCAATTTCTCTGTTTCATCGTCAATAAGAAGGTCAGAGTGATACAGTAAACCTGGAGTAAAGCATCGGAATCTATAACTGGTGTCACATGAATGGTTCAAAACATAGACGGTAAGAAGAACCAGTTTTCTCGTACTTAAGTCGGCGTTGTGCCTTTTGTATTTAATACCGATGCAATTTCTGTGTTTCATCGTCAATAAGAAGGTCAGAGGGATAAGTGAACCTGAAGTGAAGCATCGGAATCTATAACTAGTGTAACAGGAATGGTTCTAAACATAGACAGTAAGAGGAGTCAGATTTCTTCAAGTTAAGTCGGCATTGTGCCTTTTGTATTTAATTCCGATGCAATTTCTGTGTTTCATCGTCAATAAGAAGGTCAGAGGGATACAGTAAACCTTAAGTGAAGCATCGGAATCTATAACTACTGTCACAGGAATGGTTCAAAATATAGACAGTAAGAAGAGTCAGTTTTCTTCCACTTAAGTCAGCATTGTGCCTTTTGTATTTCATTCCGATGCAATATCTGTGTTTCATCGTCAATAAGAAGGTCAGAGGGATACAGTAAACCTGACGTGAAGCATCCGAATCTATAACTAGTGTCACACGAATGGTTCAAATCATAGACTGTAAGAAGAGTCAGTTTTCTTGTAATTAAGTCGGCATTGTGCCTTTTGTATTTAACTCCGATGCAATTTCTGTGTTTCATCGTCAATAAGAAGGTCAGAGGGATACAGTAAACCTGAAGTGAAGTGGCAGAATCTATAACTAGTGTCACAGGAATGGTTCAAACATAGACAGTAAGAAGAGTCAGTTTTCTTGTACTTAAGTCGGCATTGTGCCTTTTGTATTTAATTCCGATGCAATTTCTGTGTTTCATCGTCAACAAGAAGGTCAGAGGGATACAGTAAACCTGAATTGAAGCATCGGAATCTATAACTAGTGTCACAGGAATGGTTCAAACATAGACAGTAAGAACAGTCAGTTTTCTTGTACTTATGTCGGCATTGTGCCTTTTGAATTTAATTCCGATGCAATTTCTGTGTTTCATCGTCAATAAGAAGGTCAGAGGGATACAGTAAACCTGAAGTGAAGCATCGGAATCTATAACTAGTGTCACAGGAATGGTTCAAAACATAGACAGTAAGAAGAGTCAGTTTAATTCTACTTAAGTCGGCTTTGTGCCTTTTGCATTTCCATCCGAAGCAATGTCAGTGTTTCATCTTCAATAAGAAGGTCAGAGGGATACAGTAAACCTGAAGTGAAGCATCGGAATCTATAACTAGTGTCACAGGAATGGTTCAAAACATAGACAGTAAGAAGAGTCAGTTTTCTTATACTTAAGTCTGCATTGTGCCTTTTGTATTTAATTCCGATGCAATTTCTATGTTTCATCGTCAATAAGGAGGTCAGAGGGATACAGTAAACCTGAAGTGAAGCATCGGAATCTATAACTAGTGTCACAGGAATGGTTCAAATCATAGACAGTAAGATGAGTGAGTTTTCTCGTACTTAAGTCGGCGTTGTGCCTTTTGTATTTAATACCGATGCAATTTCTGTGTTTCATCGTCAATAAGAAGGTCAGAGGGATAACTGAACCTGAAGTGAAGCATCGGAATCTATAACTAGTGTAACAGGAATGGTTCTAAACATAGGCAGTAAGAAGAGTCAGATTTCTTCAAGTTAAGTCGGCATTGTGCCTTTTGTATTTAATTCCGATGCAATTTCTGTGTTTCATCGTCAATAAGAAGGTCAGAGGGATACAGTAAACCTGAAGTGAAGCATCGGAATCTATAACTACTGTCACAGGAATGGATCAAATTATAGACAGTAAGAAGAGTCAGTTTTCTTCCACTTAAGTCAGCATTGTGCCTTTTGTATTTCATTCCGATGCAATATCTGTGTTTCATCGTCAATAAGAAGGTCAGAGGGATACAGTAAACCTGACGTGAAGCATCCGAATCTATAACTAGTGTCACACGAATGGTTCAAATCATAGACTGTAAGAGGAGTCAGTTTTCTTGTAATTAAGTCGGCATTGTGCCATTTGTATTTAACTCCGATGCAATTTCTGTGTTTCATCGTCAATAAGAAGGTCAGAGGGAAACAGTAAACCTGAAGTGAAGTGGCAGAATCTATAACTAGTGTCACAGGAATGGTTCAAAACATAGACAGTAAGAAGAGTCAGTTTTCTTGTACTTAAGTCGGCATTGTGCCTTTTGTATTTAATTCCGATGCAATTTCTGTGTTTCATCGTCAACAAGAAGGTCAGAGGGATACAGTAAACCTGAATTGAAGCATCGGAATCTATAACTAGTGTCACAGGAATGGTTCATACATAGACAGTAAGAAGAGTCAGTTTTCGTGTACTTAAGTCGGCATTGTGCATTTTCAATTTAATTCCGATGCAATTTCTGTGTTTCATGGGCAATAAGAAGGTTAGAGGGATACAGTAAACCTGAAGTGAAGCATCGGAATCTATAACTAGTGTCACATGAATGGTTCAAACTAAGACAGTAAGAAGAGTCAGTTTTCTTGTACTTAAGTCGGCATTGTGCCTTTTGTATCTAATTCCGAAGCAATTTCTGTGTTTCATCGGCATTAAGAATGTCAGAGGGATACAGTAAACCTGAATTGAAGCATCGGAATCTATAACTAGTGTCACAGGAATTGTTCAGAACATGGACAGTAAGAAGAGTCAGTTTTCTTGTACTTATGTCGGCATTGTGACTTTTGTATTAAATTCCGATGCAATTTCTGTGTTTCATCAACAATAAGAAGGTCAGTGGGATACAGTAAACCTGAAGTGAAGCATCGGAATCTATAACTAGTGTCACATGAATGGTTCAAACAAAGACAGTAAGAAGAGTCAGTTTTCTTGTACTTAAGTCGGCATTGAGCCTTTTGTATTTAATTCCGATGCAATTTCTGTGTTTCATCGTCAATAAGAAGGTCAGAGGGATACAGTAAAACTGAAGTGAAGCATCGGAATCTATAACTAGTGTCACAGGCATTGTTCAAATCATAGATAGTAAGAAGAGTCAGATTTCTTGTTTTTAAGTCGGCATTGTGCTTTTTGTATTTAATTCCGATGCGATTTCTGCGTTTCATCGTCAATAAGATTGTCAGAGGGATACAGTAAACCTGAAGTGAAGTGGCAGAATCTATAACTAGTGTCACAGGAATGGTTCAAAACATAGACAGTAAGAAGAGTCAGTTTTCTTGTACTTAAGTCGGCATTGTGCCTTTTGTACTTAATCCCGATGCAAATTCTGTGTTTCATCGTCATTAAGAATGTCAGAGGGATACAGTATACCTGAATTGAAGCATCGGAATCTATAACTAGTGTCACAGGAATGGTTCAAACATAGACAGTAAGAAGAGTCAGGTTTCTTGCACTTAAGTCGCCAATGTGCCTTTTGTATTTAATTCCGATGCAATTTCTGTGTTTCATTGTCAATAAGAAGGTTACAGGGATACAGTAAACCAGAAGTGAAGCATCGGAATCTATACCTAGTGTCACACGAATGTTCAAAACATAGACAGTAAAAAGAGTGAGATTTATTGTACTTAAGTCGGCATTGCGCCTTTTGTATTTAATTCCGATGCAATTCAAGTGTTTCACCGTGAATAAGAAGGTCAGAGGGATACAGTGAACCTGAAGTGAAGCATCGGAATCTATAACTAGTGTAACAGGAATGGTTGAAAACATAGTCAGTAAAAAGAGTCAGTTTTCTTGTACTTAAGTCGGCATTGTGCCTTTTGTATTTAATTCCGATGCAATATCTGTGTTCCATCGTCAATAAGAAGGTCAGAGGGATACAGTAAACCTGAAGTGATGCATCGGAATCTATAACTAGTGTCACAGGAATGGTTGAAACATAGACAGAAGGAAGAGTCAGTTTTCTTGTACTTAAGTCGGCATTGTGCCTTTTGTATTTAATTCCGATGCCATTTCTGTGTTTCATCGTCAATACGAAGGTCAGAGGGATACAGTAAACCTAAAGTGAAGCATCGGAATCTATAACTGGTGTCACATGAATGGTTCAAAACATAGACGGTAAGAAGAACCAGTTTTCTCGTACTTAAGTCGGCGTTGTGCCTTTTGTATTTAATACCGATGCAATTTCTGTGTTTCATCGTCAATAAGAAGGTCAGAGGGATAAGTGAACCTGAAGTGAAGCATCGGAATCTATAACTAGTGTAACAGGAATGGTTCTAAACATAGACAGTAAGAGGAGTCAGATTTCTTCAAGTTAAGTCGGCATTGTGCCTTTTGTATTTAATTCCGATGCAATTTCTGTGTTTCATCGTCAATAAGAAGGTCAGAGGGATACAGTAAACCTTAAGTGAAGCATCGGAATCTATAACTACTGTCACAGGAATGGTTCAAAATATAGACAGTAAGAAGAGTCAGTTTTCTTCCACTTAAGTCAGCATTGTGCCTTTTGTATTTCATTCCGATGCAATATCTGTGTTTCATCGTCAATAAGAAGGTCAGAGGGATACAGTAAACCTGACGTGAAGCATCCGAATCTATAACTAGTGTCACACGAATGGTTCAAATCATAGACTGTAAGAAGAGTCAGTTTTCTTGTAATTAAGTCGGCATTGTGCCTTTTGTATTTAACTCCGATGCAATTTCTGTGTTTCATCGTCAATAAGAAGGTCAGAGGGATACAGTAAACCTGAAGTGAAGTGGCAGAATCTATAACTAGTGTCACAGGAATGGTTCAAACATAGACAGTAAGAAGAGTCAGTTTTCTTGTACTTAAGTCGGCATTGTGCCTTTTGTATTTAATTCCGATGCAATTTCTGTGTTTCATCGTCAACAAGAAGGTCAGAGGGATACAGTAAACCTGAATTGAAGCATCGGAATCTATAACTAGTGTCACAGGAATGGTTCAAACATAGACAGTAAGAACAGTCAGTTTTCTTGTACTTATGTCGGCATTGTGCCTTTTGAATTTAATTCCGATGCAATTTCTGTGTTTCATCGTCAATAAGACGGTCAGAGGGATACAGTAAACCTGAAGTGAAGCATCGGAATCTATAACTAGTGTCACAGGAATGGTTCAAAACATAGACAGTAAGAAGAGTCAGTTTTCTTGTACTTAAGTCGGCTTTGTGCCTTTTGCATTTCCATCCGAAGCAATATCAGTGTTTCATCTTCAATAAGAAGGTCAGAGGGATACAGTAAACCTGAAGTGAAGCATCGGAATCTATAACTAGTGTCACAGGAATGGTTCAAAACATAGACAGTAAGAAGAGTCAGTTTTCTTATACTTAAGTCTGCATTGTGCCTTTTGTATTTAATTCCGATGCAATTTCTCTGTTTCATCGTCAATAAGAAGGTCGGAGTGATACAGTAAACCTGGAGTAAAGCATCGGAATCTATAACTAGTGTCACATGAATGGTTCAAAGCATAGACAGTAAGAAGAGTCAGTTTTCTTGTACTTAAGTCGGCATTGTGCTTTCGGTAATTAATTCCGATGCAATTTCTGGGTTTCATCGTCAATAAGGAGGTCAGAGGGATACAGTAAACCTGAAGTGAAGCATCGGAATCTATAACTAGTGTCACAGTAATGGTTCAAAACATAGACAGTAAGAAGAGTCAGTTTTCTTGTACTTAAGTCGGCATTGTGCCTTTTGTATTTCATTCCGATGCAATATCTGTGTTTCATCGTCAATAAGAAGGTCAGAGGGATACAGTAAACCTGAAGTGAAGCATCGGAATCTATAACTAGTGTCACACGAATGGTTCAAATCATAGACTGTAACAAGAGTCAGTTTTCTTGTACTTAAGTCGGCATTGTGCCTTTAGTATTTAACTCCGATGCAATTTCTGTGTTTCATCGTCAATAAGAAGGTCAGAGGGATACAGTAAACCTGAAGTGAAGTGGCAGAATCTATAACTAGTGTCACAGGAATGGTTCAAAACATAGACAGTAAGAAGAGTCAGTTTTCTTGTACTTAAGTCGGCATTGTGCCTTTTGTATTTAATCCCGATGCAAATTCTGTGTTTCATCGTCATTAAGAATGTCAGAGGGATACAGTAAACCTGAATTGAAGCATCGGAATCTATAACTAGTGTCACAGGAATGGTTCAAACATAGACAGTAAGAAGAGTCAGTTTTCTTGTACTTAAGTCGGCATTGTGCATTTTCAATTTAATTCCGATGCAATTTCTGTGTTTCATCGTCAATAAGAAGGTCAGAGGGATACAGTAAACCTGAAGTGAAGCATCGGAATCTATAACTAGTGTCACAGGAATTATTCAAAATATAGACAGTAAGAAGAGTCAGGTTTCTTGCACTTAAGTCGGCAATGTGCCTTTTGTATTTAATTCCGATGCAATTTCTGTGTTTCATTGTCAATAAGAAGGTTACAGGGATACAGTAAACCAGAAGTGAAGCATCGGAATCTATACCTAGTGTCACACGAATGTTCAAAACATAGACAGTAAAAAGAGTCAGATTTCTTGTACTTAAGTCGGCATTGAGCCTTTTGTATTTAATTCCGATGCAATTTCAGTGTTTCACCGTGAATAAAAAGGTCAGAGGGATACAGTGAACCTGAAGTGAAGCATCGGAATCTATAACTAGTGTAACAGGAATGGTTCAAAACATAGTCAGTAAAAAGAGTCAGTTTTCTTGTACTTAAGTCGGCATTGTGCCTTTTGTATTTAATTCCGATGCAATATCTGTGTTCCATCGTCAATAAGAAGGTCAGAGGGATACAGTAAACCTGAAGTGATGCATCGGAATCTATAACTAGTGTCACAGGAATGGTTCAAACATAGACAGAAGGAAGAGTCAGTTTTCTTGTACTTAAGTCGGCATTGTGCCTTTTGTATTTAATTCCGATGCAATTTCTGTGTTTCATCGTCAATACGAAGGTCAGAGGGATACAGTAAACCTAAAGTGAAGCATCGGAATCTATAACTGGTGTCACATGAATGGTTCAAAACATAGACGGTAAGAAGAACCAGTTTTCTCGTACTTAAGTCGGCGTTGTGCCTTTTGTATTTAACTCCGATGCAATTTCTGTGTTTCATCGTCAATAAGAAGGTCAGAGGGATACAGTAAACCTGACGTGAAGCATCCGAATCTATAACTAGTGTCACACGAATGGTTCAAATCATAGACTGTAAGAAGAGTCAGTTTTCTTGTAATTAAGTCGGCATTGTGCCTTTTGTATTTAACTCCGATGCAATTTCTGTGTTTCATCGTCAATAAGAAGCTCAGAGGGATACAGTAAACCTGAAGTGAAGGGGCAGAATCTATAACTAGTGTCACAGGAATGGTTCAAACATAGACAGTAAGAAGAGTCAGTTTTCTTGTACTTAAGTCGGCATTGTGCCTTTTGTATTTAATTCCGATGCAATTTCTGTATTTCATCGTCAACAAGAAGGTCAGAGGGATACAGTAAACCTGAATTGAAGCATCGGAATCTATAACTAGTGTCACAGCAATGGTTCAAACATAGACAGTAAGAAGAGTCAGTTTTCTTGTACTTAAGTCGGCATTGTGCATTTTCAATTTAATTCCGATGCAATTTCTGTGTTTCATGGTCAATAAGAACGTCAGAGGGATACAGTAAACCTGAAGTCAAGCATCGGAATCTATAACTAGTGTCACAGGAATTGTTCAAAACATAGACAGTAAGAAGAGTCAGTTTTCTTGTACTTAAGTCGGCATTGTGCCTTTTGTATCTAATTCCGAAGCAATATCTGTGTCTCATCGTCATTAAGAATGTCAGAGGGATACAGTAAACCTGAATTGAAGCATCGGAATCTATAACTGGTGTCACAGGAATTGTTCAGAACATAGACAGTAAGAAGAGTCAGTTTTCTTGTACTTATGTCGGCATTGTGAATTTTGTATTTAATTCCGATGCAATTTCTGTGTTTCATCAACAATAAGAAGGTCAGTGGGATACAGTAAACCTGAAGTGAAGCTTCGGAATCTATAACTAGTGTCACATGAATGGTTCAAACAAAGACAGTAAGAAGAGTCAGTTTTCTTGTACTTAAGTCGGCATTGAGCCTTTTGTATTTAATTCCGATGCAATTTCTGTGTTTCATCGTCAATAAGAAGGTCAGAGGGATACAGTAAACGTGAAGTGAAGCATCGGAATCTATAACTAGTGTCACAGGAATGGTTCAAAACATAGACAGTAAGAAGAGTCAGTTTTCTTGTACTTAAGTCGGCATTGTGCCTTTTGCATTTCCATCCGAAGCAATATCAGTGTTTCATCTTCAATAAGAAGGTCAGAGGGATACAGTAAACCTGAAGTGAAGCATCGGAATCTATAACTAGTGTCACAGGAATGGTTCAAAACATAGACAGTAAGAAGAGTCAGTTTTCTTATACTTAAGTCTGCATTGTGCCTTTTGTATTTAATTCCGAAGCAATTTCTCTGTTTCATCGTCAATAAGAAGGTCAGAGTGATACAGTAAACCTGGAGTAAAGCATCGGAATCTATAACTGGTGTCACATGAATGGTTCAAAACATAGACGGTAAGAAGAACCAGTTTTCTCGTACTTAAGTCGGCGTTGTGCCTTTTGTATTTAATACCGATGCAATTTCTGAGTTTCATCGTCAATAAGAAGGTCAGAGGGATAAGTGAACCTGAAGTGAAGCATCGGAATCTATAACTAGTGTAACAGGAATGGTTCTAAACATAGACAGTAAGAGGAGTCAGATTTCTTCAAGTTAAGTCGGCATTGTGCCTTTTGTATTTAATTCCGATGCAATTTCTGTGTTTCATCGTCAATAAGAAGGTCAGAGGGATACAGTAAACCTTAAGTGAAGCATCGGAATCTATAACTACTGTCACAGGAATGGTTCAAAATATAGACAGTAAGAAGAGTCAGTTTTCTTCCACTTAAGTCAGCATTGTGCCTTTTGTATTTCATTCCGATGCAATATCTGTGTTTCATCGTCAATA
The DNA here is from genome assembly GCF_023864345.2 of Schistocerca serialis cubense. Classification (NCBI taxonomy): domain Eukaryota; kingdom Metazoa; phylum Arthropoda; class Insecta; order Orthoptera; family Acrididae; genus Schistocerca; species Schistocerca serialis. The sequence goes on along the minus strand of NC_064640.1, from coordinate 1,086,549,705 downwards.
AGAAGGTCAGAGGGATACAGTAAACCTGACGTGAAGCATCCGAATCTATAACTAGTGTCACACGAATGGTTCAAATCATAGACTGTAAGAAGAGTCAGTTTTCTTGTAATTAAGTCGGCATTGTGCCTTTTGTATTTAACTCCGATGCAATTTCTGTGTTTCATCGTCAATAAGAAGGTCAGAGGGATACAGTAAACCTGAAGTGAAGTGGCAGAATCTATAACTAGTGTCACAGGAATGGTTCAAACATAGACAGTAAGAAGAGTCAGTTTTCTTGTACTTAAGTCGGCATTGTGACTTTTGTATTTAATTCCGATGCAATTTCTGTGTTTCATCGTCAACAAGAAGGTCAGAGGGATACAGTAAACCTGAATTGAAGCATCGGAATCTATAACTAGTGTCACAGGAATGGTTCAAACATAGACAGTAAGAACAGTCAGTTTTCTTGTACTTATGTCGGCATTGTGCCTTTTGAATTTAATTCCGATGCAATTTCTGTGTTTCATCGTCAATAAGAAGGTCAGAGGGATACAGTAAACCTGAAGTGAAGCATCGGAATCTATAACTAGTGTCACAGGAATGGTTCAAAACATAGACAGTAAGAAGAGTCAGTTTAATTCTACTTAAGTCGGCTTTGTGCCTTTTGCATTTCCATCCGAAGCAATGTCAGTGTTTCATCTTCAATAAGAAGGTCAGAGGGATACAGTAAACCTGAAGTGAAGCATCGGAATCTATAACTAGTGTCACAGGAATGGTTCAAAACATAGACAGTAAGAAGAGTCAGTTTTCTTATACTTAAGTCTGCATTGTGCCTTTTGTATTTAATTCCGATGCAATTTCTCTGTTTCATCGTCAATAAGAAGGTCAGAGTGATACAGTAAACCTGGAGTAAAGCATCGGAATCTATAACTAGTGTCACATGAATGGTTCAAACATAGACAGTAAGAAGAGTCAGTTTTCTTGTACTTAAGTCGGCATTGTGCTTTCGGTAATTAATTCCGATGCAATTTCTGGGTTTCATCGTCAATAAGGAGGTCAGAGGGATACAGTAAACCTGAAGTGAAGCATCGGAATCTATAACTAGTGTCACAGGAATGGTTCAAAACATAGACAGTAAGAAGAGTCAGTTTTCTTGTACTTAAGTCGGCATTGTGCCTTTTGTATTTCATTCCGATGCAATATCTGTATTTCATCGTCAATAAGAAGGTCAGAGGGATACAGTAAACCTGAAGTGAAGCATCGGAATCTATAACTAGTGTCACACGAATGGTTCAAATCATAGACTGTAAGAAGAGTCAGTTTTCTTGTACTTAAGTCGGCATTGTGCCTTTTGTATTTAATCCCGATGCAAATTCTGTGTTTCATCGTCATTAAGAATGTCAGAGGGATACAGTAAACCTGAATTGAAGCATCGGAATCTATAACTAGTGTCACAGGAATGGTTCAAACATAGACAGTAAGAAGAGTCAGTTTTCTTGTACTTAAGTCGGCATTGTGAATTTTCAATTTAATTCCGATGCAATTTCTGTGTTTCATCGTCAATAAGAAGGTCAGAGGGATACAGTAAACCTGAAGTGAAGCATCGGAATCTATAACTAGTGTCACAGGAATTATTCAAAATATAGACAGTAAGAAGAGTCAGGTTTCTTGCACTTAAGTCGGCAATGTGCCTTTTGTATTTAATTCCGATGCAATTTCTGTGTTTCATTGTCAATAAGAAGGTTACAGGGATACAGTAAACCAGAAGTGAAGCATCGGAATCTATACCTAGTGTCACACGAATGTTCAAAACATAGACAGTAAAAAGAGTCAGATTTCTTGTACTTAAGTCGGCATTGAGCCTTTTGTATTTAATTCCGATGCAATTTCAGTGTTTCACCGTGAATAAGAAGGTCAGAGGGATACAGTGAACCTGAAGTGATGCATCGGAATCTATAACTAGTGTAACAGGAATGGTTCAAAACATAGTCAGTAAAAAGAGTCAGTTTTCTTGTACTTAAGTCGGCATTGTGCCTTTTGTATTTAATTCCGATGCAATATCTGTGTTCCATCGTCAATAAGAAGGTCAGAGGGATACAGTAAACCTGAAGTGATGCATCGGAATCTATAACTAGTGTCACAGGAATGGTTCAAACATAGACAGAAGGAAGAGTCAGTTTTCTTGTACTTAAGTCGGCATTGTGCCTTTTGTATTTAATTCCGATGCAATTTCTGTGTTTCATCGTCAATACGAAGGTCAGAGGGATACAGTAAACCTAAAGTGAAGCATCGGAATCTATAACTGGTGTCACATGAATGGTTCAAAACATAGACGGTAAGAAGAACCAGTTTTCTCGTACTTAAGTCGGCGTTGTGCCTTTTGTATTTAACTCCGATGCAATTTCTGTGTTTCATCGTCAATAAGAAGGTCAGAGGGATACAGTAAACCTGACGTGAAGCATCCGAATCTATAACTAGTGTCACACGAATGGTTCAAATCATAGACTGTAAGAAGAGTCAGTTTTCTTGTAATTAAGTCGGCATTGTGCCTTTTGTATTTAACTCCGATGCAATTTCTGTGTTTCATCGTCAATAAGAAGCTCAGAGGGATACAGTAAACCTGAAGTGAAGTGGCAGAATCTATAACTAGTGTCACAGGAATGGGTCAAACATAGACAGTAAGAAGAGTCAGTTTTCTTGTACTTAAGTCGGCATTGTGCCTTTTGTATTTAATTCCGATGCAATTTCTGTATTTCATCGTCAACAAGAAGGTCAGAGGGATACAGTAAACCTGAATTGAAGCATCGGAATCCATAACTAGTGTCTCAGGAATGGTTCAAACATAGACAGTAAGAAGAGTCAGTTTTCTTGTACTTAAGTCGGCATTGTGCATTTTCAATTTAATTCCGATGCAATTTCTGTGTTTCATGGTCAATAAGAAGGTCAGAGGGATACAGTAAACCTGAAGTCAAGCATCGGAATCTATAACTAGTGTCACAGGAATTGTTCAAAACATAGACAGTAAGAAGAGTCAGTTTTCTTGTACTTAAGTCGGCATTGTGCCGTTTGTATCTAATTCCGAAGCAATTTCTGTGTTTCATCGTCATTAAGAATGTCAGAGGGATACAGTAAACCTGAATTGAAGCATCGGAATCTATAACTGGTGTCACAGGAATTGTTCAGAACATAGACAGTAAGAAGAGTCAGTTTTCTTGTACTTATGTCGGCATTGTGAATTTTGTATTTAATTCCGATGCAATTTCTGTGTTTCATCAACAATAAGAAGGTCAGTGGGATACAGTAAACCTGAAGTGAAGCATCGGAATCTATAACTAGTGTCACATGAATGGTTCAAACAAAGACAGTAAGAAGAGTCAGTTTTCTTGTACTTAAGTCGGCATTGAGCCTTTTGTATTTAATTCCGATGCAATTTCTGTGTTTCATCGTCAATAAGAAGGTCAGAGGGATACTGTAAACCTGAAGTGAAGCATCGGAATCTATAACTAGTGTCACAGGAATGGTTCAAAACATAGACAGTAAGAAGAGTCAGTTTTCTTGTACTTAAGTCGGCATTGTGCCTTTTGCATTTCCATCCGAAGCAATATCAGTGTTTCATCTTCAATAAGAAGGTCAGAGGGATACAGTAAACCTGAAGTGAAGCATCGGAATCTATAACTAGTGTCACAGGAATGGTTCAAAACATAGACAGTAAGAAGAGTCAGTTTTCTTATACTTAAGTCTGCATTGTGCCTTTTGTATTTAATTCCGAAGCAATTTCTCTGTTTCATCGTCAATAAGAAGGTCAGAGTGATACAGTAAACCTGGAGTAAAGCATCGGAATCTATAACTAGTGTCACATGAATGGTTCAAAGCATAGACAGTAAGAAGAGTCAGTTTTCTTGTACTTAAGTCGGCATTGTGCTTTCGGTAATTAATTCCGATGCAATTTCTGGGTTTCATCGTCAATAAGGAGGTCAGAGGGATACAGTAAACCTGAAGTGAATCATCGGAATCTATAACTAGTGTCACAGGAATAGTTCAAAACATAGACAGTAAGAAGAGTCAGTTTTCTTGTACTTAAGTCGGCATTGTGCCTTTTGTATTTCATTCCGATGCAATATCTGTGTTTCATCGTCAATAAGAAGGTCAGAGGGATACAGTAAACCTGAAGTGAAGCATCGGAATCTATAACTAGTGTCACACGAATGGTTCAAATCATAGACTGTAACAAGAGTCAGTTTTCTTGTACTTAAGTCGGAATTGTGCCTTTTGTATTTAACTCCGACGCAATTTCTGTGTTTCATCGTCAATAAGAAGGTCAGAGGGATACAGTAAACCTGAAGTGAAGTGGCAGAATCTATAACTAGTGTCACAGGAATGGTTCAAAACATAGACAGTAAGAAGAGTCAGTTTTCTTGTACTTAAGTCGGCATTGTGCCTTTTGTATTTAATCGCGATGCAAATTCTGTGTTTCATCGTCATTAAGAATGTCAGAGGGATACAGTAAACCTGAATTGAAGCATCGGAATCTATAACTAGTGTCACAGGTATGGTTCAAACATAGACAGTAAGAAGAGTCAGTTTTCTTGTACTTAAGTCGGCATTGTGCATTTTCAATTTAATTCCCATGCAATTTCTGTGTTTCATCGTCAATAAGAAGGTCAGAGGGATACAGTAAACCTGAAGTGAAGCATCGGAATCTATAACTAGTGTCACAGGAATTATTCAAAACATAGACAGTAAGAAGAGTCAGGTTTCTTGCACTTAAGTCGGCAATGTGCCTTTTGTATTTAATTCCGATGCAATTTCTGTGTTTCATTGTCAATAAGAAGGTTACAGGAATACAGTAAACCAGAAGTGAAGCATCGGAATCTATACCTAGTGTCACACCAATGTTCAAAACATAGACAGTAAAAAGAGTCAGATTTCTTGTACTTAAGTCGGCATTGAGCCTTTTGTATTTAATTCCGATGCAATTTCAGTGTTTCACCGTGAATAAGAAGGTCAGAGGGATACAGTGAACCTGAAGTGAAGCATCGGAATCTATAACTAGTGTAACAGGAATGGTTCAAAACATAGTCAGTAAAAAGAGTCAGTTTTCTTGTACTTAAGTTGGCATTGTGCCTTTTGTATTTAATTCCGATGCAATATCTGTGTTCCATCGTCAATAAGAAGGTCAGAGGGATACAGTAAACCTGAAGTGATGCATCGGAATCTATAACTAGTGTCACAGGAATGGTTCAAACATAGACAGAAGGAAGAGTCAGTTTTCTTGTACTTAAGTCGGCATTGTGCCTTTTGTATTTAATTCCGATGCAATTTCTGTGTTTCATCGTCAATACGAAGGTCAGTGGGGTACAGTAAACCTAAAGTGAAGCATCGGAATCTATAACTGGTGTCACATGAATGGTTCAAAACATAGACGGTAAGAAGAACCAGTTTTCTCGTACTTAAGTCGGCGTTGTGCCTTTTGTATTTAATACCGATGCAATTTCTGTGTTTCATCGTCAATAAGAAGGTCAGAGGGATAAGTGAACCTGAAGTGAAGCATCGGAATCTATAACTAGTGTAACAGGAATGGTTCTAAACATAGACAGTAAGAAGAGTCAGATTTCTTCAAGTTAAGTCGGCATTGTGCCTTTTGTATTTAATTCTGATGCAATTTCTGTGTTTCATCGTCAATAAGAAAGTCAGAGGGATACAGTAAACCTTAAGTGAAGCATCGGAATCTATAACTACTGTCACAGGAATGGTTCAAAATATAGACAGTAAGAGGAGTCAGTTTTCTTCCACTTAAGTCAGCATTGTGCCTTTTGTATTTCATTCCGATGCAATATCTGTGTTTCATCGTCAATAAGAAGGTCAGAGGGATACAGTAAACCTGACGTGAAGCTTCCGAATCTATAACTAGTGTCACACGAATGGTTCAAATCATAGACTGTAAGAAGAGTCTGTTTTCTTGTAATTAAGTCGGCATTGTGCCTGTTGTATTTAACTCCGATGCAATTTCTGTGTTTCATCGTCAATAAGAAGGTCAGAGGGATACAGTAAACCTGAAGTGAAGTGGCAGAATCTATAACTAGTGTCACAGGAATGGTTCAAACATAGACAGTAAGAAGAGTCAGTTTTCTTGTACTTAAGTCGGCATTGTGCATTTTGTATTTAATTCCGATGCAATTTCTGTGTTTCATCGTCAACAAGACGGTCAGAGGGATACAGTAAACCTGAATTGAAGCATCGGAATCTATATCTAGTGTCACAGGAATGGTTCAAACATAGACAGTAAGAAGAGTCATTTTTCTTGTACTTAAGTCGGCATTGTGCATTTTCAATTTAATTCCGATGCAATTTCTGTGTTTCATGGTCAATAAGAAGGTCAGAGGGATACAGTAAACCTGAAGTCAAGCATCGGAATCTATAACTAGTGTCACAGGAATTGTTCAAAACATAGACAGTAAGAAGAGTCAGTTTTCTTGTACTTAAGTCGGCATTGTGCCTTTAGTATCTAATTCCGAAGCAATTTCTGTGTTTCAACGTCATTAAGAATGTCAGAGGGATACAGTAAACCTGAATTGAAGCATCGGAATCTATAACTGGTGTCACAGGAATTGTTCAGAACATAGACAGTAAGAAGAGTCAGTTTTCTTGTACTTATGTCGGCATTGTGACATTTGTATTTAATTCCGATGCAATTTCTGTGTTTCATCAACAATAAGAAGGTCAGTGGGATACAGTAAACGTGAAGTGAAGCATCGGAATCTATAACTAGTGTCACATGAATGGTTCAAACAAAGACAGTAAGAAGAGTCAGTTTTCTTGTACTTAAGTCAGCATTGAGCCTTTTGTATTTAATTCCGATGCAATTTCTGTGTTTCATCGTCAATAAGAAGGTCAGAGGGATACAGTAAACCTGAAGTGAAGCATCGGAATCTATAACTGGTGTCACAGGAATTGTTCAGAACATAGACAGTAAGAAGAGTCAGTTTTCTTGTACTTATGTCGGCATTGTGCCTTTTGAATTTAATTCCGACGCAATTTCTGTGTTTCATCGTCAATAAGAAGGTCAGAGGGATACAGTAAACCTGAAGTGAAGCATCGGAATCTATAACTAGTGTCACAGGAATGGTTCAAAACATAGACAGTAAGAAGAGTCAGTTTTCTTGTACTTAAGTCGGCATTGTGCCTTTTGCATTTCCATCCGAAGCAATATCAGTGTTTCATCTTCAACAAGAAGGTCAGAGGGATACAGTAAACCTGAAAAGAAGCATCGGAATCTATAACTAGTGTCACAGGAATGGTTCAAAACATAGACAGTAAGAAGAGTCAGTTTTCTTATACTTAAGTCGGCATTGTGCCTTTTGTATTTAATTCCGAAGCAATTTCTCTGTTTCATCGTCAATAAGAAGGTCAGAGTGATACAGTAAACCTGGAGTAAAGCATCGGAATCTATAACTAGTGTCACATGAATGGTTCAAAGCATAGACAGTAAGAAGAGTCAGTTTTCTTGTACTTAAGTCGGCATTGTGCTTTCGGTAATTAATTCCGATGCAATTTCTGGGTTTCATCGTCAAGAAGGAGGTCAGAGGGATACAGTGAACCTGAAGTGAATCATCGGAATCTATAACTAGTGTCACAGGAATGGTTCAAAACATAGACAGTAAGAAGAGTCAGTTTTCTTGTACTTAAGTCGGCATTGTGCCTTTTGTATTTCATTCCGATGCAATATCTGTGTTTCATCGTCAATAAGAAGGTCAGAGGGATACAGTAAACCTGAAGTGAAGCATCGGAATCTATAACTAGTGTCACACGAATGGTTCAAATCATAGACTGTAACAAGAGTCAGTTTTCTTGTACTTAAGTCGGAATTGTGCCTTTTGTATTTAACTCCGACGCAATTTCTGTGTTTCATCGTCAATAAGAAAGTCAGAGGGATACAGTAAACCTGAAGTGAAGTGGCAGAATCTATAACTAGTGTCACAGGAATGGTTCAAAACAAAGACAGTAAGAAGAGTCAGTTTTCTTGTACTTAAGTCGGCATTGTGCCTTTTGTATTTAATCCCGATGCAAATTCTGTGTTTCATCGTCATTAAGAATGTCAGAGGGATACAGTAAACCTGAATTGAAGCATCGGAATCTATAACTAGTGTCACAGGAATGGTTCAAACATAGACAGTAAGAAGAGTCAGTTTTCTTGTACTTAAGTCGGCATTGTGCATTTTCAATTTAATTCCGATGCAATTTCTGTGTTTCATCGTCAATAAGAAGGTCAGAGGGATACAGTAAACCTGAAGTGAAGCATCGGAATCTATAACTAGTGTCACAGGAATTATTCAAAACATAGACAGTAAGAAGAGTCAGGTTTCTTGCACTTAAGTCGGCAATGTGCCTTTTGTATTTAATTCCGATGCAATTTCTGTGTTTCATTGTCAATAAGAAGGTTACAGGAATACAGTAAACCAGAAGTGAAGCATCGGAATCTATACCTAGTGTCACACGAATGTTCAAAACATAGACAGTAAAAAGAGTCAGATTTCTTGTACTTAAGTCGGCATTGAGCCTTTTGTATTTAATTCCGATGCAATTTCAGTGTTTCACCGTGAATAAGAAGGTCAGAGGGATACAGTGAACCTGAAGTGAAGCATCGGAATCTATAACTAGTGTAACAGGAATGGTTCAAAACATAGTCAGTAAAAAGAGTCAGTTTTCTTGTACTTAAGTTGGCATTGTGCCTTTTGTATTTAATTCCGATGCAATATCTGTGTTCCATCGTCAATAAGAAGGTCAGAGGGATACAGTAAACCTGAAGTGATGCATCGGAATCTATAACTAGTGTCACAGGAATGGTTCAAACATAGACAGAAGGAAGAGTCAGTTTTCTTGTACTTAAGTCGGCATTGTGCCTTTTGTATTTAATTCCGATGCAATTTCTGTGTTTCATCGTCAATACGAAGGTCAGTGGGGTACAGTAAACCTAAAGTGAAGCATCGGAATCTATAACTGGTGTCACATGAATGGTTCAAAACATAGACGGTAAGAAGAACCAGTTTTCTCGTACTTAAGTCGGCGTTGTGCCTTTTGTATTTAATACCGATGCAATTTCTGTGTTTCATCGTCAATAAGAAGGTCAGAGGGATAAGTGAACCTGAAGTGAAGCATCGGAATCTATAACTAGTGTAACAGGAATGGTTCTAAACATAGACAGTAAGAAGAGTCAGATTTCTTCAAGTTAAGTCGGCTTTGTGCCTTTTGTATTTAATTCCGATGCAATTTCTGTGTTTCATCGTCAATAAGAAGGTCAGAGGGATACAGTAAACCTTAAGTGAAGCATCGGAATCTATAACTACTGTCACAGGAATGGTTCAAAATATAGACAGTAAGAGGAGTCAGTTTTCTTCCACTTAAGTCAGCATTGTGCCTTTTGTATTTCATTCCGATGCAATATCTGTGTTTCATCGTCAATAAGAAGGTCAGAGGGATACAGTAAACCTGACGTGAAGCTTCCGAATCTATAACTAGTGTCACACGAATGGTTCAAATCATAGACTGTAAGAAGAGTCTGTTTTCTTGTAATTAAGTCGGCATTGTGCCTGTTGTATTTAACTCCGATGCAATTTCTGTGTTTCATCGTCAATAAGAAGGTCAGAGGGATACAGTAAACCTGAAGTGAAGTGGCAGAATCTATAACTAGTGTCACAGGAATGGTTCAAACATAGACAGTGAGAAGAGTCAGTTTTCTTGTACTTAAGTCGGCATTGTGCATTTTGTATTTAATTCCGATGCAATTTCTGTGTTTCATCGTCAACAAGACGGTCAGAGGGATACAGTAAACCTGAATTGAAGCATCGGAATCTATATCTAGTGTCACAGGAATGGTTCAAACATAGACAGTAAGAAGAGTCATTTTTCTTGTACTTAAGTCGGCAATGTGCATTTTCAATTTAATTCCGATGCAATTTCTGTGTTTCATGGTCAATAAGAAGGTCAGAGGGATACAGTAAACCTGAAGTCAAGCATCGGAATCTATAACTAGTGTCACAGGAATTGTTCAAAACATAGACAGTAAGAAGAGTCAGTTTTCTTGTACTTAAGTCGGCATTGTGCCTTTTGTATCTAATTCCGAAGCAATTTCTGTGTTTCATCGTCATTAAGAATGTCAGAGGGATACAGTAAACCTGAATTGAAGCATCGGAATCTATAACTGGTGTCACAGGATTTGTTCAGAACATAGACAGTAAGAAGAGTCAGTTTTCTTGTACTTATGTCGGCATTGTGACTTTTGTATTTAATTCCGATGCAATTTCTGTGTTTCATCAACAATAAGAAGGTCAGTGGGATACAGTAAACCTGAAGTGACGCATCGGAATCTATAACTAGTGTCACATGAATGGTTCAAACAAAGACAGTAAGAAGAGTCAGTTTTCTTGTACTTAAGTCAGCATTGAGCCTTTTGTATTTAATTCCGATGCAATTTCTGTGTTTCATCGTCAATAAGAAGGTCAGAGGGATACAGTAAACCTGAAGTGAAGCATCGGAATCTATAACTGGTGTCACAGGAATTGTTCAGAACATAGACAGTAAGAAAAGTCAGTTTTCTTGTACTTATGTCGGCATTGTGCCTTTTGAATTTAATTCCGACGCAATTTCTGTGTTTCATCGTCAATAAGAAGGTCAGAGGGATACAGTAAACCTGAAGTGAAGCATCGGAATCTATAACTAGTGTCACAGGAATGGTTCAAAACATAGACAGTAAGAAGAGTCAGTTTTCTTGTACTTAAGTCGGCATTGTGCCTTTTGCATTTCCATCCGAAGCAATATCAGTGTTTCATCTTCAACAAGAAGGTCAGAGGGATACAGTAAACCTGAAAAGAAGCATCGGAATCTATAACTAGTGTCACAGGAATGGTTCAAAACATAGACAGTAAGAAGAGTCAGTTTTCTTATACTTAAGTCGGCATTGTGCCTTTTGTATTTAATTCCGAAGCAATTTCTCTGTTTCATCGTCAATAAGAAGGTCAGAGGGATACAGTAAACCTGGAGTAAAGCATCGGAATCTATAACTAGTGTCACATGAATGGTTCAAAGCATAGACAGTAAGAAGGGTCATTATTCTTGTACTTAAGTCGGCATTGTGCTTTTGGTAATTAATTCCGATGCAATTTCTGGGTTTCATCGTCAATAAGGAGGTCAGAGGGATACAGTAAACCTGAAGTGAAGCATCGGAATCTATAACTAGTGTCACACGAATGGTTCAAATCATAGACTGAAACAAGAGTCAGTTTTCTTGTACTTAAGTCGGCATTGTGCCTTTTGTATTTAACTCCGATGCAATTTCTGTGTGTCATCGTCAATAAGAAGGTCAGAGGGATACAGTAAACCTGAAGTGAAGTGGCAGAATCTATAACTAGTGTCACAGGAATTGTTCAAAACATAGACAGTAAGAAGAGTCAGGTTTCTTGCACTTAAGTCGTCATTGTGCCCTTTGTATTTAATTCCGATGCAATTTCTGTGTTTCATTGTCAATAAGAAGGTTACAGGCATACAGTAAACCAGAAGTGAAGCATCGGAATCTATACCTAGTGTCACACGAATGTTCAAAACATAGACAGTAAAAAGAGTCAGATATCTTGTACTTAAGTCGGCATTGAGCCTTTTGTATTTAATTCCGATGCAATTTCAGTGTTTCACCGTCAATAAGAAGGTCAGAGGGATACAGTAAACCTGAAGTGAAGCATCGGAATCTATAACTAGTGTAACAGGAATGGTTCAAAACATAGTCAGTAAAAAGAGTCAGTTTTCTTGTACTTAAGTCGGCATTGTGCCTTTTGTATTTAATTCCGATGCAATATCTGTGTTCCATCGTCAATAAGAAGGTCAGAGGGATACAGTAAACCTGAAGTGATGCATCGGAATCTATAACTAGTGTCACAGGAATGGTTCAAACATAGACAGAAGGAAGAGTCAGTTTTCTTGTACTTAAGTCGGCATTGTGCCTTTTGTATTTAATTCCGATGCAATTTCTGTGTTTCACCGTCAATACGAAGGTCAGAGGGATACAGTAAACTTAAAGTGAAGAATCGGAATCTATAACTGGTGTCACATGAATGGTTCAAAACATAGACGAAAAGAAGAGTCAGTTTTCTTGTATTTTAATCAGCATTGTGCCTTCTGTATTTAATTCCGATGCAATTTCTGTGTTTCATCGTCAATAAGAAGGTCAGAGGGATACAGTAAACCTGAAGTGAAGCATCGGAATCTATAACTAGTGTCACAGGAATTGTTCAAAACATAGACAGTAAGAAGAGTCAGGTTTCTTGTACTTAAGTCGGCATTGTGCCTTTTGTATTTAATTCCGATGCAATATCTGTGTTTCATTGTCAATAAGAAGGTTACAGGAATACAGTAAACCAGAAGTGAAGCATCGGAATCTATACCTAGTGTCACACGAATGTTCAAAACATAGACAGTAAAAAGAGTCAGTTTTCTTGTACTTAAGTCGGCATTGTGCATTTTGTATTTAATTCCGATGCAATTTCTGTGTTTCATCGTCAATAAGAAGGTCAGAGGGATGCTGTAAACCTGATGTGAAGCATCGGAATCTATAACTAGTGTCACAGGAATGGTTCAAAACATAGACAGTAAGAAGAGTCAGTTTCCTTGTACTTAAGTCGGCATTGTGCCTTTTTTATTTAATTCCAATGCAATTTCTGTGTTTCATCGTCAATATGAAGGTCTGAAGCATACAGTAAACCTGAAGTGAAGCATCGGAATCTATAACTAGTGTCACAGGAATGGTTCAAAACATAGACAGTAAGAAGAGTCAGTTTTCTTGTACTTAAGTCGGCATTGTGACTTTTGTATTTAATTCCGATGCAATTTCAGTGTTTCATCGTCAATAAAAAGGTCAGAGGGATACAGTGAACCTGAAGTGAAGCATTGGAATCTATAACTAGTGTCACAGGAATGGTTCAAAACATAGACAGTAAGAAGAGTCAATTTCTTGTACTTAAGTCGGCATTGTGCCTTTTCAATTTAATTCCGATGCAATTTCTGTGTTTCATCGTCAATAAGAAGGTCAGAGGGATACAGTAAACCTGAAGTGAAGCATCGGAATCTATAACTAGTGTCACAGGAATTGTTCAAAACATAGACAGTAGGAAGAGTCAGGTTTCTTGTACTTAAGTCGGCATTGTGCCTTTTGTATTTAATTCCGATGCAATTTCTGTGTTTCATTGTCAATAAGAAGGTTACAGGGATACAGTAAACCAGAAGTGAAGCATCGGAATCTATACCTAGTGTCACACGAATGTTCAAAACATAGACAGTAAAAAGAGTCAGTTTTCTTGTACTTAAGTCGGCATTGTGCCTTTTGTATTTAATTCCGATGCAATTTTAGTGTTTCACCGTCAATAAGAAGGTCAGAGGGATACAGTGAACCTGAAGTGAAGCATCGGAATCTATAACTAGTGTAACAGGAATGGTTCAAAACATAGACAGTAAAAAGGGTCAGGTTTCTTGTACTTAAGTCGGCATTGTGCCTTTTGTATTTAATTCCGATGCAATTTCTGTGTTTCATTGTCAATAAGAAGGTCAGAGGGATACAGTAAACCTGAAGTGAAGCATCGGAATCTATACCTAGTGTCACAGGAATGTTCAAAACATAGACAGTAAGAAGAGTCGGTTTTCTTGTACTTAAGTCGGCATTGTGCCTTTGGTATTTAATTCCGATGCAATATCTGTGTTTCATCGTCAATGAGAAGGTCAGAGGGATACAGTAAACCTGAAGTGAAACATCGGAATCTATAACTAGTGTCACAGGAATGGTTCAAAACATAGACAGTTAGAAGGGTCAGTTTTCTTGTACTTAAGTCAGCATTGTACCTTTTGTATTTAATTCCGAAGCAATTTCTGTGTTTCATCGTCAATAAGAAGGTCAGAGGGATACAGTAAACCTGAAGTGAAGCATCGGAATCTATAACTAGTGTCACAGGAATTGTTCAAAACATTGCCAGTAAGAAGAGTCAGGTCTCTTGTACTTAAGTCGGCATTGTGCCTTTTGTATTTAATTCCGATGCAATTTCTGTGTTTCATCGTCAATAAGAATGTCAAAGGGATACAGTAAACCTAAAGGGAAGCATCGGAATCTATAATTAGTGTCACATGAATGGTTCAAACATAGACGGTAAGAAGAGTTAGTTTTCTTGTATTTTAATCAGCATTGTGCCTTCTGTATTTAATTCCGATGCAATTTCTGTGTTTCATCGTCAATAAGAAGGTCCGAGGGATACAGTAAACCTGAAGTAAGGCATCGGAATCGATAACGAGTGTCACATGAATGGTTCAAAACATTGACAGTAAGAAGAGTCAGTTTTCTTGTACTTAAGTCGGCATTGTGCCCTTTGTATTTAAATCCGATGCAATTTCTGTGTTTCATCGTCAATAAAAAGGTCAGAGGGATACTGTAAACCTTATGTGAAGCATCGGAATCTATAACTAGTGTCACAGGAATGGTTCAAAACATAGACAGTAAGAAGAGTCAGTTTTCTTGTACTTAAGTCGGCATTGTGCCTTTTGTATTTAAATCCGATGCAATTTCTGTGTTTCATCGTCAATAAAAAGGTCAGAGGCATACAGTAAACCTTAAGTGAAGCATTGGAATCTATAACTAGTGTCACAGGAAGGGTTCAAAACATAGACAGTAAGAAGAGTCAGTTTTCTTGTACTTAAGTCGGCAGTGTGCCTTTTGTATTTAATTCCGAGGTAATTTCAGTGTTTCATCGTCAATAAGAAGGTCAGAGGGATACAGTGAAGCTGAAGTGAAGCATTGGAATCTATAACTAGTGTCACAGGAATGGTTCAAAGCATGGACAGTAAGAAGAGTCAGTTTTCTTGTACTTAAGTTGGCATTGTGCCTTTTCAATTTCATTCCGATGCAATTTCTGTGTTTCATCGTCAATAAGAAGGTCAGAGGGATACAGTAAACCTGAAGTGAAGCATCGGAATCTATAACTAGTGTCACAGGAATTGTTCAAAACATAGACAGTAAGAAGAGTCAGGTTTCTTGTACTTAAGTCGGCATTGTGCCTTTTGTATTTAATTCCGATTCAATTTCTGTGTTTCATTGTCAGTAAGTAGGTTACAGGGATACAGTAAACTAGAAGTGAAGCATCGGAATGTATACCTAGTGTCACACGAATGATCAAAACATAGACAGTAAGAAGAGTCCGTTTTCTTGTACTTAAGTCGGCATTGTGCCTTTTGTATTAAATTCTGATGCAATATCTGTGTTTCATCGTCAATAAGAAGGTCAGAGGGATACAGTAAACCTGAAGTGATGCATCGGAATGTATAACTAGTGTCACAGGAATGGTTCAAACATAGACAGTAGGAAGATTCAGTTTTCTTGTAATTAAGTCGGCATTGTGCCTTTTGTATTTAATTCCGATGCAATTTCTGTGTTTCATCGTCAATACGAAGGTCAGAGGGATACAGTAAACCTGAAGTGAAGCATCGGAATCTATAACTAGTGTCACAGGAATTGTTCAAAACATAGACAGTAAGAAGTGTCAGGTTTCTTGCACTTAAGTCGGCATTGTGCCTTTTGTATTTAATTCCGATGCAATTTCTGTGTTTCATTGTGAATAAGAAGGTTACACGGATACAGTAAACCAGAAGTGAAGCATCGGAATCTATACCTAGTGTCACACGAATGTTCAAAACATAGACAGTAAAAAGAGTCAGTTTTCTTGTACTTAAGTCGGCATTGTGCCTTTTGTATTTAATTCCGATGCAATTTCAGTGATTCACCTACAATAAGAAGGTCAGAGGGATACAGTGAACCTGAAGTGAAGCATCGGTATCTGTAACTAGTGTAACAGGAATGGTTCAAACATAGACAGTAAAAAGAGTCAGGTTTCCTGTACTTAAGTCGGCATTGTGAATTTTGTATTTAATTCCGATGCAATTTCTGTGTTGCATTGTCAATAAGATGGTCAGAGGGATACAGTAAACCTGATGTGAAGCATCGGAATCTATACCTAGTGTCACAGGAATGTTCAAAACATAGACAGTAAGAAGAGTCAGTTTTCTTGTACTTATGTCGGCATTGTGCCTTTGGTATTTCATTCCGATGCAATATCTGTGTTTCATCGTCAATAAGAAGGTCAGAGGGATACAGTAAACCTGAAGTGAAGCATCGGAATCTATAACTAGTGTCACAGGAACGGTTCAAAACATAGACAGTTAGAAGGGTCAGTTTTCTTGTACTTAAGTCGGCATTGTACCTTTTGTATTTAATTCCGATGCAATTTCTGTGTGTCATCGTCAATAAGAAGGTCAGAGGGATACAGTAAACCTGAAGTGAAGCATCGGAATCTATAACTAGTGTCACATGAATTGTTCAAAACATAGACAGTAAGAAGAGTCAGGTTTCTTGTACTTAAGTCGGCATTGTGCCTTTTGTATTTAATTCTGATGCAATTTCTGGGTTTCATTGTCAATAAGAAGGTTACAGGGATACAGTAAACCAGATGTGAAGCATCGGAATCTATACCTAGTGTCACAAGAATGTTCAAAACATAGACAGTAAGAAGAGTCAGTTTTCTTTTACTTAAGTCGGCATTGTCCCTTTTGTATTTAATTCCGATGCAATATCTGTGTTTCATCGTCAATAAGAAGGTCAGAGGGATACAGTAAACCTGAAGTGAAGCATCGGAATCTATAACTAGTGTCACAGGAATGGTTCAAAACATAGACAGTATGAAGATTCAGTTTTCTTGTACTTAAGTCGGCATTGTGCCTTTTGTATTTAATTCCGATGCAATTTCTGTGTTTCATCGTCAATAAGAATGTCAGCGGGATACAGTAAACCTAAAGGGAAGCATCGGAATCTATAACTAGAGTCACATGAATGGTTCAAAACATAGACGGTAAGAAGAGTTAGTTTTCTTGTATCTTAATCAGCATGGTGCCTTCTGTATTTAATTCCGATGCAATTTCTGTGTTTCATCGTCAATAAGAAGGTCCGGGGGATACAGTAAACCTGAAGTAAAGCATCGGAATCTATAACGAGTGTCACATGAATGTTTCAAACATAGACAGTAAGAAGAGTCAGCTTTCTTGTACTTAAGTCGGCATTGTGCCTTTTGTATTTAATTCCGATGCAATTTCTGTGTTTCATCGTCAATAAGAAGGTCAGAGGGATACTGTAAACCTGATGTGAAGCATCGGAATCTATAACTAGTGTCACAGGAATGGTCCAAAACATAGACATTAAGAAGATTCAGTTGCCTTGTACTTAAGTCGGCATTGTGCCTTTTGTATTTAATTCCGATGCAATTTCTGTGTTTCCTCGTCAATAAGAAGGTCAGAGGGATACAGTGAACCTGAAGTGATGCATCGGAATCCATAACTAGTGTCACAGGAATGGTTCAAACATAGACAGTAGGAAGAGTCAGTTTTCTTGTACTTAAGTCGGCATTGTGCCTTTTGTATTTAATTCCGATGCAATTTCTGTGTTTCATCGTCAATACGAAGGTCAGAGGGATACAGTAAACCTGAAGTGAAGCATCGGAATCTATACCTAGTGTCACAGGAATGTTCAAAACATAGACAGTAAGAAGAGTCAGTATTCTTGTACTTATGTCGGCATTGTGCATTTGGTATTTCATTCCGATGCAATATCTGTGTTTCATCGTCAATAAGAAGGTCAGAGGGATACAGTAAACCTGAAGTGAAGCATCGGAATCTATAACTAGTGTCACAGGAATGGTTCAAAACACAGACAGTTAGAAGGGTCAGTTATCTTGTACTTAAGTCGGCATTGTACCTTTTGTATTTAATTCCGATGAAATTTCTGTGTTTCATCGTCAATAAGAAGGTCAGAGGGAAACAGTAAACCTGCAGTGAAGCAACGGAATCTATAACTAGTGTCACAGGAATTGTTCAAAACACAGACAGTAAGAAGAGTCAGGTTTCTTGTACTTAAGTCGGCATTGTGCCTTTTGTATTTAATTCCGATGCACGTTCTGTGTTTCATTGTCAATAAGAAGGTTAGAGGGATACAGTGTAACAGAAGTGAAGCATCGGAATCTATACCTAGTGTCACAGGAATGTTCAAAACATAGACAGTAAGAAGAGTCAGTTTTCTTTTACTTAAGTCGGCATTGTCCCTTTTGTATTTCATTCCGAGGCAATATCTGTGTTTCATCGTCAATAAGAAGGTCAGAGGGATACAGTAAACCTAAAGTGAAGAATCGGAATCTATAACTAGTGTCACAGGAATGGTTCATAACATAGACAGTAGGAAGATTCGGTTTTCTTGTACTTAAGTCGGCATTGCGCCTTTTATATTTAATTCCGATGCAATTTCTGTGTTTCATCGTCAATAAGAATGTCAGAGGGATACAATAAACCTAAAGGGAAGCATCGAAATCTATAACTAGTGTCACATGAATGGTTCAAAACATAGACGGTAAGAAGAGTTAGTTTTCTTGTATTTTAATCAGCATGGTGCCTTCTGTATTTAATTCCGATGAGATTTCTGTGTTTCATCGTCAATAGGAAGGTCCGAGGGATACAGTAAACCTGAAGTAAAGCATCGGAATCTATAACGAGTGTCACATGAATGTTTCAAAACATAGACAGTAAGAAGAGTCAGTTTTCTTGTACTTAAGTCGGCATTGTGCCTTTTGTATTTAATTCCGATGCAATTTCTGTGTTTCATCGTCAATGAGAAGGTCAGAGGGATACTGTAAACCTGATGTGAAGCATCGGAATCTCTAACTAGTGTCACAGGAATGGTCCAAATCATAGACAGTAAGAAGAGTCAGTTGTCTTGTACTTAAGTCGGCATTGTGCCATTTGTATTTAATTCCGATGCAATTTCTGTGTTTCATCGTCAATAAGAAGGTCAGAGGGATACAGTGAACCTGAAGTGAAGCATTGGAATCGATAACTAGTGTCACAGGAATGGTTCAAAACATAGACAGTAAGAAGAGTCAGTTTTCTTGTACTTAAGTCGGCATTGTGCCTTTTCAATTTAATTCCGATGCAATTTCTGTGTTTCATCGTCAATAAGAAGATCAGAGGGATACAGTAAACCTGATGTGAAGCATCGGAATCTATAACTAGTGTCACAGGAAATGTTCAAAACATAGACAGTAAGAAGAGTCACGTTTCTTGTACTTAAGTCGGCATTGTGCCTTTTGTATTTAATTCCGATGCGATTTCTGTGTTTCATTGTCAGTAAGAAGGTTACATGGATACAGTAAACCAGAAGTGAAGCATCGGAATGTATACCTCGTGTCACACGAATGTTCAAAACATAGTTAGTAAGAAGAGTCCGTTTTCTTGTACTTAAGTCGGCATTGTGCCTTTTGTATTTAATTCCGATGCAATATCTGTGTTTCATCGTCAATAAGAAGGTCAGAGGGATACAGTAAACCTGAAGTGATGCATCGGAACCTATAACTAGTGTCACAGGAATGGTTCAAACATAGACAGTAGGAAGAGTCAATTTTCTTGTACATAAGTCGGCATTGTGCCTTTTTAATTTAATTCCGATGCAATTTCTGAGTTTCATCGTCAATAAGAAGGTCTGAGGGATACAGTAAACCTGAAGTGAAGCATTGGAATCTGTAACTAGTGTCACAGGAATTGTTCAGAACATAGACAGTAAGAAGAGTCAGTTTTCTTGTACTTAAGTCAGCATTGTGACTTTTGTATTTAATTCCGAAGCAATTTCTGTGTTTCATCGTCAATAAGAAGGTCAGAGGGATACAGTAAACCCGGAGTAAAGCATCGGAATCTATAACTAGTGTCACATGAATGGTTCAAAGCATAGACAGTAAGAAGAGTCAGTTTTCTTGTACTTAAGTCGGCATTGTGCTTTTTGTACTTAATTCCGATGCGATTTCTGCGTTTCATCGTCAATAAGATTGTCAGGGGGATACAGATAACCTGAATTGAAGCATCGGAATTTATAACTAGTGTCACAGTAATGGTTCAAACATAGACAGTAAGAACAGTCAGTTTTCTTGTACTTATGTCGGCATTGTGCCTTTTGAATTTAATTCCGATGCAATTTCTGTGTTTCATCGTCAATAAAAAGGTCAGAGGGATATAGTAAACGTGAAGTGAAGCATCGGAATCTATAACTAGTGTCACAGGAATGGTTCAAAACGTAGACAGTAAGAAGAGTCTGTTTTCTTGTACTTAAGTCGGCATTGTGCCTTTTGCATTTACATCCGAAGCAATAGCGGTGTTTCATCTTCAATAAGAAGGTCAGAGGGATACAGTAAACCTGAAGTGAAGCATCGGAATCTATAACTAGTATCACAGGAATGGTTCAAAACATAGACAGTAAGAAGAGTCAGTTTTCTTATACTTAATTCGGCATTGTGCCTTTTGTATTTAATTCCGAAGCAATTTCTGTGTTTCATCGTCAATAAGAAGGTCAGAGGGATACAGTAAACCCGGAGTAAAGCATCGGAATCTATAACTAGTGTCACATGAATGGTTCAAAGCATAGACAGTAAGAAGAGTCAGTTTTCTTGTACTTAAGTCGGCATTGTGCTTTTTGTAATTAATTCCGATGCAATTTCTGTGTTTCATCGTCAATAAGGAGGTCAGAGGGATACAGTAAACCTGAAGTGAAGCATCGGAATCTATAACTAGTGTCACAGGAATGGTTCAAAACATAGACAGTAAGAAGAGTCAGTTTTCTTGTACTTAAGTCGGCGTTGTGCCTTTTGTATTTAATACCGATGCAATTTCTGTGTTTCATCGTCAATAAGAAGGTCAGAGGGATACAGTAAACCTGAAGTGAAGTGGCAGAATCTATAACTAGTGTCACACGAATGGTTCAAAACATAGACAGTAAGAAGAGTCAGTTTTCTTGTACTTAAGTCGCCATTGTGCCTTTTGTATTTAATTCCGATGCAATTTCTGTGTTTCATCGTCATTAAGAATGTCAGAGGGATACAGTAAACCTGAATTGAAGCATCGGAATCTATAACTAGTGTCACAGGAATGGTTCAAACATAGACAGTAAGAAGAGTCAGTTTTCTTGTACTTAAGTCGGCATTGTGCCTTTTCTATTTAATTGCGATGCAATGTCTGTGTTTCATCGTCAATAAGAAGGTCAGAGGGATACAGTAAACCTGAAGTGAAGCAACGGAATCTATAACTAGTGTCACAGGAATGGTTCAAAACATAGACAGTAAGAAGAGTTAGTTTTCTTGTACTTAAGTCGGCATTGTGACTTTTGTATATAATTCCGATGCAATTTCTGTGTTTCATCGTCAATAAGAAGGTCAGCGGGATACAGTAAACCTGAAGTGAAGCATCGGAACCTATAACTTGTGTCACAGGAATGGTTCAAAACATAGACAGTAAGAAGAGTCAGTTTTCTTGTACTTAAGTCGGCATTGTGCCTTTTATATGTAATTCCGATGCAATTTCTGTGTTTCATCGTCAATAAGAAGGTCAGAGGGATACAGTAAACCTGAAGTGAAGCAACGGAATCTATAACTAGTGTCACAGGAATGGTTCAAAACATAGACAGTAAGAAGGGTCAGTTATCTAGTACTTAAGTCGGCATTGTGCCTTTTGTATTTAATTCCGAAGCAATATCTGTGTTACATCGTCAATAAGATGGTCAGAGGGATACAGTAAACCTGAAGTAAAGCATCGGAATCTTTAACGAGTGTCACATGAATTGTTCAAAACATAGACAGTAAGAAGAGTCAGTTTTCTTGTACTTAAGTCGGCATTGTGACTTTTGTATTTAATTCCGATGCAATTTCTGTGTTTCATCGTCAATAGGAATGTCAGAGAGATACTGTAAACCTGAAGTGAAGCATCGGAATCTATAACTAGTGTCACAGGAATGGTTCAAAACATAGACAGTAGGGAGAGTCAGGTTTCTTGTACTTAAGTCGGCAATGTGCCGTTTGTATTTAATTCCGAAGCAATTTCTGTGTTTCATCGTCAATAAGAAGGTCAGAGGGATACAGTAAACCTGAAGTGAAGCATCGGAATCTATAACTAGTGTCACAGGAATGGTTCAATACATAGACAGTAAGAAGAGTCAGTTTTCTTGTACTTAAGTCGATATTGTGCCTTTTACATTTAATTCCGATGCAATTTCTGTGTTTCATCGTCAATAAGAAGGTCAGAGGGATACAGTAAACCTGAAGTGAAGCATCGGAATCTATAACTAGTGTCACAGGAATTGTTCAAAACATAGACAGTAAGAAGGGTCAGTTACCTTGTACTTAAGTCGGCATTGTGCCTTTTGTATTTAATTCCGAAGCTATATCTGTGTTTCATCGTCAATAAGAAGGTCAGAGGGATACAGTAAACCTGAAGTAAAGCATCGGAATCTATAACGTGTGTCACATGAATGGTTCAAAATAGAGACAGAAAGAAGAGTCAGTTTTCTTGTAGTTAAGTCGGCATTGTGCCTTTTGTATTTAAATTCCGATGCAATTTCTGTGTTTCATCGTCAATAGGAAGGTCAGAGGGATACTGTAAACCTGAAGTGAAGCATCGGAATCTATAACTAGTGTCACAGGAATGGTTCATAACATAGACAGTAAGAAGAGTCAGTTTCCCTGTACTTAAGTCGGCATTGTGCCTTTTGTATTTAATTCCGATGCAATTTCTGTGTTTCATCGTCAATATGAAGGTCAGAGGCATACAGTAAACCTGAAGTGAAGCATCGGAATCTATAACTAGTGTCACAGGAATGGTTCAAAACATAGACAGTAAGAAGAGTCAGTTTTCTTGTACTTAAGTCGGCATTGTGCCATTTGTATTTAATTCCGATGCAATTTCAGTGTTAAATCGTTAAAAAGAAGGTCAGAGGGATACAGTGAACCTGAAGTGAAGCATTGGACTCTATAACTAGTATCACAGGAATGGTTCAAAGCATAGACAGTAGGAAGAGTCAGTTTTCTTGTACTTAAGTCGGCATTGTGCCTTTTGTATTTAATTCCGATGCAATTTCTTTGTTTCATCGTCAATAAGAGGGTCAGAGGCATACAGTAAACCTGAAGTGAAGCATCGGCATCTATAACTAGTGTCACAGGAATGGTTCAAAACATAGACAGTATGAAGGGTCAGTTTTCTTGTACTTAAGTCGGCATTGTGCCTTTTGTATTTAATTCCGATGCAATTTGTGTGTTTCATCGTCAATAAGAAGGTTAGAGGTATACAGTAAACCTGAAGTGAAGCATCGGAATCTATAACTAGTGTCACAGCTATGGTTCAAAACACAGACAGTAAGAAGAGTCAGTTTTCTTGTACTTAAGTCGGCATTGTGCCTTTTGTATCTAACTCCGATGCAATTTCTGTGTTTCATCGTCAATAAGAATGTCAGAGGGATACAGTAAACCTGAAGTGAAGCATCGGAATCTATAACTAGTTTCACAGGAATGGTTCAAAACATAGACAGTAAGAAGAGTCAGTTTTCTTGTACTTAAGTCGGCATTGTGCATTTTGTATTTAATTCCGATGCAATTTCTGTGTTTCATCGTCAATAAGAAGGTCAGAGGGATACTGTATACCTGATGTGAAGCATCGGAATCTATAACTAGTGTCACAGGAATGGTTCAAAACATAGACAGTAAGAAGAGTCAGTTTCCTTGTACTTAAGTCGGCATTGTGCCTTTTGTATTTAATTCCGATGCAATTTCTGTGTTTCATCGTCAATATGAAGGTCAGAGGCATACAGTAAACCTGCAGTGAAGAATCGGAATCTATAACTAGAGTCACAGGAATGGTTCAAATCATAGACAGTAAGAAGAGTCACGTTTCTTGTACTTAAGTCGGCATTGTGCCTTTTGTATTTAATTCCGATGCGATTTCTGTGTTTCATTGTCAGTAAGAAGGTTACATGGATACAGTAAACCAGAAGTGAAGCATCGGAATGTATACCTCGTGTCACACGAATGTTCAAAACATAGTTAGTAAGAAGAGTCCGTTTTCTTGTACTTAAGTCGGCATTGTGCCTTTTGTATTTAATTCCGATGCAATATCTGTGTTTCATCGTCAATAAGAAGGTCAGAGGGATACAGTAAACCTGAAGTGATGCATCGGAACCTATAACTAGTGTCACAGGAATGGTTCAAACATAGACAGTAGGAAGAGTCAATTTTCTTGTACATAAGTCGGCATTGTGCCTTTTGTATTTAATTCCGATGCCATTTTTTGTGTTTCACCCTCAATAAGAAAGTCTGATGGATACAGTAAACCTTAAGTGAAGCATCGGATGCTATAACTAGTGTCACATGAATGGTTTAAAACATAGACAGTATGAAGAGTCAGTTTTCTTGTACTTAAGCTGGGATTGTGCCTTTTTTATTTAATTCCGATGCAATTTCTGAGTTTCATCGTCAATAAGAAGGTCTGAGGGATACAGTAAACCTGAAGTGAAGCATTGGAATCTGTAACTAGTGTCACAGGAATTGATCAGAACATAGACAGTAAGAAGAGTCAGTTTTCTTGTACTGAAGTCAGCATTGTGACTTTTGTATTTAATTCCGATGCAATTTCTGTGTTTCATCAACAATAAGAAGGTCAGTGGGATACAGAAAACCTGAAGTGAAGCATCGGAATCTATAACTAGTGTCAGATGAATGGTTCAAACAAAGACATTAAGAAGAGTCAGTTTTCTTGTACTTAAGTCGGCATTGAGCCTTTTGTATTTAATTCCGATGCAATTTCTGTGTTTCATCGTCAATAAGAAGGTCAGAGGGATACAGTAAACCTGAAGTGAAGCATCGCAATCTATAACTAGTGTCACAGGCATGGTTCAAAACATAGACAGTAAGAAGAGTCTGATTTCTTGTACTTAAGTCGGCATTGTGCTTTTTGTACTTAATTCCGATGCGATTTCTGCGTTTCATCGTCAATAAGATTGTCAGGGGGATACAGATAACCTGAATTGAAGCATCGGAATTTATAACTAGTGTCACAGTAATGGTTCAAACATAGACAGTAAGAACAGTCAGTTTTCTTGTACTTATGTCGGCATTGTGCCTTTTGAATTTAATTCCGATGCAATTTCTGTGTTTCATCGTCAATAAAAAGGTCAGAGGGATATAGTAAACCTGAAGTGAAGCATCGGAATCTATAACTAGTGTCACAGGAATGGTTCAAAACGTAGACAGTAAGAAGAGTCTGTTTTCTTGTACTTAAGTCGGCATTGTGCCTTTTGCATTTACATCCGAAGCAATAGCGGTGTTTCATCTTCAATAAGAAGGTCAGAGGGATACAGTAAACCTGAAGTAAAGCATCGGAATCTATAACTAGTATCACAGGAATGGTCCAAAACATAGACAGTAAGAAGAGTCAGTTTTCTTATACTTAATTCGGCATTGTGCCTTTTGTATTTAATTCCGAAGCAATTTCTGTGTTTCATCGTCAATAAGAAGGTCAGAGGGATACAGTAAACCTGGAGTAAAGCATCGGAATCTATAACTAGTGTCACATGAATGGTTCAAAGCATAGACAGTAAGAAGAGTCAGTTTTCTTGTACTTAAGTCGGCATTGTGCTTTTTGTAATTAATTCCGATGCAATTTCTGTGTTTCATCGTCAATAAGGAGGTCAGAGGGATACAGTAAACCTGAAATGATGCATCGGAATCTATAACTAGTGTCACAGGAATGGTTCAAAACATAGACAGTAAGAAGAGTCAGTTTTCTTGTACTTAAGTCGGCGTTGTGCCTTTTGTATTTAATACCGATGCAATTTCTGTGTTTCATCGTCAATAAGAAGGTCAGAGGGATACAGTAAACCTGAAGTGAAGTGGCAGAATCTATAACTAGTGTCACACGAATGGTTCAAAACATAGACAGTAAGAAGAGTCAGTTTTCTTGTGCTTAAGTCGCCATTGTGCCTTTTGTATTTAATTCCGATGCAATTTCTGTGTTTCATCGTCATTAAGAATGTCAGAGGGATACAGTAAACCTGAATTGAAGCATCGGAATCTATAACTAGTGTCACAGGAATGGTTCAAACATAGACAGTAAGAAGAGTCAGTTTTCTTGTACTTAAGTCGGCATTGTGCCTTTTCTATTTAATTGCGATGCAATTTCTGTATTTCATCGTCAATAAGAGGGTCAGAGGGATATAGTAAACCTGAAGTGAAGCATCGGAATCTATAACTAGTGTAACAGGAATGGTTCAAAACATAGACAGTCAGAAGAGTTAGTTTTCTTGTACTTAAGTCGGCATTGTGACTTTTGTATATAATTCCGATGCAATTTCTGTGTTTCATCGTCAATAAGAAGGTCAGCGGGATACAGTAAACCTGAAGTGAAGCATCGGAACCTATAACTTGTGTCACAGGAATGGTTCAAAACATAGACAGTAAGAAGAGTCAGTTTTCTTGTACTTAAGTCGGCATTGTGCCTTTTATATGTAATTCCGATGCAATTTCTGTGTTTCATCGTCAATAAGAAGGTCTGAGGGATACAGTAAACCTGAAGTGAAGCAACGGAATCTATAACTAGTGTCACAGGAATGGTTCAAAACATAGACAGTAAGAAGGGTCAGTTATCTAGTACTTAAGTCGGCATTGTGCCTTTTGTATTTAATTCCGAAGCAATATCTGTGTTACATCGTCAATAAGATGGTCAGAGGGATACAGTAAACCTGAAGTAAAGCATCGGAATCTTTAACGAGTGTCACATGAATTGTTCAAAACATAGACAGTAAGAAGAGTCAGTTTTCTTGTACTTAAGTCGGCATTGTGACTTTTGTATTTAATTCCGATGCAATTTCTGTGTTTCATCGTCAATAGGAATGTCAGAGAGATACTGTAAACCTGAAGTGAAGCATCGGAATCTATAACTAGTGTCACAGGAATGGTTCAAAACATAGACAGTAGGGAGAGTCAGGTTTCTTGTACTTAAGTCGGCAATGTGCCGTTTGTATTTAATTCCGAAGCAATTTCTGTGTTTCATCGTCAATAAGAAGGTCAGAGGGATACAGTAAACCTGAAGTGAAGCATCGGAATCTATAACTAGTGTCACAGGAATGGTTCAATACATAGACAGTAAGAAGAGTCAGTTTTCTTGTACTTAAGTCGATATTGTGCCTTTTACATTTAATTCCGATGCAATTTCTGTGTTTCATCGTCAATAAGAAGGTCAGAGGGATACAGTAAACCTGAAGTGAAGCATCGGAATCTATAACTAGTGTCACAGGAATTGTTCAAAACATAGACAGTAAGAAGGGTCAGTTACCTTGTACTTAAGGCGGCATTGTGCCTTTTGTATTTAATTCCGAAGCTATATCTGTGTTTCATCGTCAATAAGAAGGTCAGAGGGATACAGTAAACCTGAAGTAAAGCATCGGAATCTATAACGTGTGTCACATGAATGGTTCAAAATAGAGACAGAAAGAAGAGTCAGTTTTCTTGTAGTTAAGTCGGCATTGTGCCTTTTGTATTTAAATTCCGATGCAATTTCTGTGTTTCATCGTCAATAGGAAGGTCAGAGGGATACTGTAAACCTGAAGTGAAGCATCGGAATCTATAACTAGTGTCACAGGAATGGTTCATAACATAGACAGTAAGAAGAGTCAGTTTCCCTGTACTTAAGTCGGCATTGTGCCTTTTGTATTTAATTCCGATGCAATTTCTGTGTTTCATCGTCAATATGAAGGTCAGAGGCATACAGTAAACCTGAAGTGAAGCATCGGAATCTATAACTAGTGTCACAGGAATGGTTCAAAACATAGACAGTAAGAAGAGTCAGTTTTCTTGTACTTAAGTCGGCATTGTGCCATTTGTATTTAATTCCGATGCAATTTCAGTGTTAAATCGTTAAAAAGAAGGTCAGAGGGATACAGTGAACCTGAAGTGAAGCATTGGACTCTATAACTAGTATCACAGGAATGGTTCAAAGCATAGACAGTAGGAAGAGTCAGTTTTCTTGTACTTAAGTCGGCATTGTGCCTTTTGTATTTAATTCCGATGCAATTTCTTTGTTTCATCGTCAATAAGAGGGTCAGAGGCATACAGTAAACCTGAAGTGAAGCATCGGCATCTATAACTAGTGTCACAGGAATGGTTCAAAACATAGACAGTATGAAGGGTCAGTTTTCTTGTACTTAAGTCGGCATTGTGCCTTTTGTATTTAATTCCGATGCAATTTGTGTGTTTCATCGTCAATAAGAAGGTTAGAGGTATACAGTAAACCTGAAGTGAAGCATCGGAATCTATAACTAGTGTCACAGCTATGGTTCAAAACACAGACAGTAAGAAGAGTCAGTTTTCTTGTACTTAAGTCGGCATTGTGCCTTTTGTATCTAACTCCGATGCAATTTCTGTGTTTCATCGTCAATAAGAATGTCAGAGGGATACAGTAAACCTGAAGTGAAGCATCGGAATCTATAACTAGTTTCACAGGCATGGTTCAAAACATAGACAGTAAGAAGAGTCTGATTTCTTGTACTTAAGTCGGCATTGTGCTTTTTGTACTTAATTCCGATGCGATTTCTGCGTTTCATCGTCAATAAGATTGTCAGGGGGATACAGATAACCTGAATTGAAGCATCGGAATTTATAACTAGTGTCACAGTAATGGTTCAAACATAGACAGTAAGAACAGTCAGTTTTCTTGTACTTATGTCGGCATTGTGCCTTTTGAATTTAATTCCGATGCAATTTCTGTGTTTCATCGTCAATAAAAAGGTCAGAGGGATATAGTAAACCTTAAGTGAAGCATCGGAATCTATAACTAGTGTCACAGGAATGGTTCAAAACGTAGACAGTAAGAAGAGTCTGTTTTCTTGTACTTAAGTCGGCATTGTGCCTTTTGCATTTACATCCGAAGCAATAGCGGTGTTTCATCTTCAATAAGAAGGTCAGAGGGATACAGTAAACCTGAAGTAAAGCATCGGAATCTATAACTAGTATCACAGGAATGGTCCAAATCATAGACAGTAAGAAGAGTCAGTTTTCTTATACTTAATTCGGCATTGTGCCTTTTGTATTTAATTCCGAAGCAATTTCTGTGTTTCATCGTCAATAAGAAGGTCAGAGGGATACAGTAAACCTGGAGTAAAGCATCGGAATCTATAACTAGTGTCACATGAATGGTTCAAAGCATAGACAGTAAGAAGAGTCAGTTTTCTTGTACTTAAGTCGGCATTGTGCTTTTTGTAATTAATTCCGATGCAATTTCTGTGTTTCATCGTCAATAAGGAGGTCAGAGGGATACAGTAAACCTGAAGTGATGCATCGGAATCTATAACTAGTGTCACAGGAATGGTTCAAAACATAGACAGTAAGAAGAGTCAGTTTTCTTGTACTTAAGTCGGCGTTGTGCCTTTTGTATTTAATACCGATGCAATTTCTGTGTTTCATCGTCAATAAGAAGGTCAGAGGGATACAGTAAACCTGAAGTGAAGTGGCAGAATCTATAACTAGTGTCACACGAATGGTTCAAAACATAGACAGTAAGAAGAGTCAGTTTTCTTGTGCTTAAGTCGCCATTGTGCCTTTTGTATTTAATTCCAATGCAATTTCTGTGTTTCATCGTCATTAAGAATGTCAGAGGGATACAGTAAACCTGAATTGAAGCATCGGAATCTATAACTAGTGTCACAGGAATGGTTCAAACATAGACAGTAAGAAGAGTCAGTTTTCTTGTACTTAAGTCGGCATTGTGCCTTTTCTATTTAATTGCGATGCAATTTCTGTATTTCATCGTCAATAAGAGGGTCAGAGGGATATAGTAAACCTGAAGTGAAGCATCGGAATCTATAACTAGTGTCACAGGAATGGTTCAAAACATAGACAGTCAGAAGAGTTAGTTTTCTTGTACTTAAGTCGGCATTGTGACTTTTGTATATAATTCCGATGCAATTTCTGTGTTTCATCGTCAATAAGAAGGTCAGCGGGATACAGTAAACCTGAAGTGAAGCATCGGAACCTATAACTTGTGTCACAGGAATGGTTCAAATCATAGACAGTAAGAAGAGTCAGTTTTCTTGTACTTAAGTCGGCATTGTGCCTTTTATATGTAATTCCGATGCAATTTCTGTGTTTCATCGTCAATAAGAAGGTCAGAGGGATACAGTAAACCTGAAGTGAAGCATCGGAATCTATAACTAGTGTCACAGGAATGGTTCAATACATAGACAGTAAGAAGAGTCAGTTTTCTTGTACTTAAGTCGATATTGTGCCTTTTACATTTAATTCCGATGCAATTTCTGTGTTTCATCGTCAATAAGAAGGTCAGAGGGATACAGTAAACCTGAAGTGAAGCATCGGAATCTATAACTAGTGTCACAGGAATTGTTCAAAACATAGACAGTAAGAAGGGTCAGTTACCTTGTACTTAAGTCGGCATTGTGCCTTTTGTATTTAATTCCGAAGCTATATCTGTGTGTTTCATCGTCAATAAGAAGGTCAGAGGGATACAGTAAACCTGAAGTAAAGCATCGGAATCTATAACGTGTGTCACATGAATGGTTCAAAATAGAGACAGAAAGAAGAGTCAGTTTTCTTGTAGTTAAGTCGGCATTGTGCCTTTTGTATTTAAATTCCGATGCAATTTCTGTGTTTCATCGTCAATAGGAAGGTCAGAGGGATACTGTAAACCTGAAGTGAAGCATCGGAATCTATAACTAGTGTCACAGGAATGGTTCATAACATAGACAGTAAGAAGAGTCAGTTTCCCTGTACTTAAGTCGGCATTGTGCCTTTTGTATTTAATTCCGATGCAATTTCTGTGTTTCATCGTCAATATGAAGGTCAGAGGCATACAGTAAACCTGAAGTGAAGCATCGGAATCTATAACTAGTGTCACAGGAATGGTTCAAAACATAGACAGTAAGAAGAGTCAGTTTTCTTGTACTTAAGTCGGCATTGTGCCATTTGTATTTAATTCCGATGCAATTTCAGTGTTAAATCGTTAAAAAGAAGGTCAGAGGGATACAGTGAACCTGAAGTGAAGCATTGGACTCTATAACTAGTATCACAGGAATGGTTCAAAGCATTGACAGTAGGAAGAGTCAGTTTTCTTGTACTTAAGTCGGCATTGTGCCTTTTGTATTTAATTCCGATGCAATTTCTTTGTTTCATCGTCAATAAGAGGGTCAGAGGCATACAGTAAACCTGAAGTGAAGCATCGGCATCTATAACTAGTGTCACAGGAATGGTTCAAAAGATAGACAGTATGAAGGGTCAGTTTTCTTGTACTTAAGTCGGCATTGTGCCTTTTGTATTTAATTCCGATGCAATTTGTGTGTTTCATCAACAATAAGAAGGTTAGAGGTATACAGTAAACCTGAAGTGAAGCATCGGAATCTATAACTAGTGTCACAGCTATGGTTCAAAACACAGACAGTAAGAAGAGTCAGTTTTCTTGTACTTAAGTCGGCATTGTGCCTTTTGTATTTAACTCCGATGCAATTTCTGTGTTTCATCGTCAATAAGAATGTCAGAGGGATACAGTAAACCTGAAGTGAAGCATCGGAATCTATAACTAGTTTCACAGGAATGGTTCAAAACATAGACAGTAAGAAGAGTCAGTTTTCTTGTACTTAAGTCGGCATTGTGCATTTTGTATTTAATTCCGATGCAATTTCTGTGTTTCATCGTCAATAAGAAGGTCAGAGGGATACTGTAAACCTCATGTGAAGCATCGGAATCTATAACTAGTGTCACAGGAATGGTTCAAAACATAGACAGTAAGAAGAGTCAGTTTCCTTGTACTTAAGTCGGCATTGTGCATTTTGTATTTAATTCCGATACAATTTCTGTGTTTCATCGTCAATATGAAGGTCAGAGGCATACAGTAAACCTGAAGTGAAGAATCGGAATCTATAACTAGAGTCACAGGAATGGTTCAAATCATAGACAGTAAGAAGAGTCAGGTTTCTTGTACTTAAGTCGGCATTGTGCCATTTGTATTTAATTCCGATGCAATTTCTGTATTTCATTGTCAATAAGAAGGTTACAGGGATACAGTAAACCAGAAGTGAAGCATCGGAATCTATACCTAGTGTCACACGAATGTTCAAAACATAGACAGTAAAAAGAGTCAGTTTTCCTGTACTTAAGTCGGCATTGTGCCTTTTTTATTTAATTCCGATGCAATTTCAGTGCTTCACCGTCAATAAGAAGGTCAGAGAGATACAGTGAACCTGAAGTGAAGCATCGGAATCTATAACTAGTGTAACAGGAATGGTTCAAAACAAAGACAGTAAAAAGAGTCAGGTTTTTTGTACTTAAGACGGCAATGTGCCTTTTGCATTTAATTCCGATGCAATTTCTGTGTTTCATCGTCAATAAGAAGGTCAGAGGGATACAGTAAACCTGAAGTGAAGCATCGGAATCTATAACTAGTGTCACAGGAATGGTTCAAAACATAGACAGTAAGAAGAGTCAGTTTTCTTGTACTTAAGTCGGCATTGTGCCTTTTATATGTAATTCCGATGCAATTTCTGTGTTTCATCGTCAATAAGAAGGTCAGAGGGATACAGTAAACCTGAAGTGAAGCATCGGAATCTATAACTAGTGTCACAGGAATGGTTCAAAACATAGACAGTAAGAAGGGTCAGTTATCTAGTACTTAAGTCGGCATTGTGCTTTTTGTATTTAATTCCGAAGCAATATCTGTATTTTATCGTCAATAAGATGGTCAGAGGGACATAGCAAACCTGAATTGAAGCATCGGAATCTATAACTAGTGTCACAGGAATGGTTCAAAACATAGACAGTAAGAAGTGTCTGTATTCTTGTACTTAAGTCGGCATTGTACCTTTCATATTTAATTCCGATGCAATTTCTGTGTTTCATCGTCAATAAGAAAGTCAGAGGGATACAGTAAACCTGAAGTGAAGCATCGGAATCTACAACTAGTGTCACAGGAATGGTTCAAAACATAGACAGTAAGAAGGGTCAGTTATCTTGTACTTAAGTCGCCATTGTGCCTTTTGTATTTAACACCGATGCAATTTCTGTGTTTCATCGTCAATAAGAAGGTCAGAGGGATACAGTAAACCTGAAGTGAAGCATCGGAATCTATAACTAGTGTCACAGGAATGGTTCAAAACATAGACAGTAAGAAGACTCAGTTTTCTTGTACTTAAGTCGGCATTGTGACTTTTGTATATAATTCCGAAACAATTTCTGTGTTTCATCGTCAACAAGAACGTCAGAGGGATACAGTAAACCTGAAGTGAAGCATCGGAATCTATAACTAGTGTCACAGGAATGTTTCTAAACATAGACAGTAAGAAGGGTCAGTTATCTTGTACTTAAGTCGGCATTGTGCCTTTTGTATTTAATTCCGAAGCAATATCTGTGTTTCATCGTCAATAAGAAGGTCAGAGGGATACAGTAAACCTGAAGTGAAGCATCGGAATCTATATCTAGTGTCACAGGAATGGTTCAAAACATAGACAGTAGGAAGAGTCAGTTTTCTTGTCCTTAAGTCGGCATTGTGCCTTTTGTATTAAATTCCGATGCAATTTCAGTGTTTCATCGTTAATAAGAAGGTCAGAGGGATACAGCGAACCTGAAGTGAAGCATTGGAATCTATAACTAGTGTCACAGGAATGGTTCAAATCATAGACAGTAAGAAGAGTCAGTTTTCTTGTACTTAAGTCGGCATTGAGCCTTTTGCATTTAATTCCGATGCAATTTCTGTGTTTCATCGTCAATAAGAAGGTCAGAGGGATACAGTAAACCTGAAGTGAAGCATCGGAATCTATAACTAGTGTCACACGAATAGTTCAAATCATAGACTGTAAGAAGAGTCATTTTTCTTGTACTTAAGTCGGCATTGTGGCGTTTGTATTTAACACCGATGTAATTTCTGTGTTTCATCGTCAATAAGAAGGTCAGAGGGATACAGTAAACCTGAAGTGAAGTGGCAGAATCTATAACTAGTGTCACACGAATGGTTCAAAACATAGACAGTAAGAAGAGTCAGTTTTCTTGTACTTAAGTCGGCATTGTGCATTTTGTATTTAATTCCGATGCAATTTCTGTGTTTCATCGTCAATAAGAAGGTCAGAGGGATACTGTAAACCTCATGTGAAGCATCGGAATCTATAACTAGTGTCACAGGAATGGTTCAAAACATAGACAGTAAGAAGAGTCAGTTTCCTTGTACTTAAGTCGGCATTGTGCATTTTGTATTTAATTCCGATACAATTTCTGTGTTTCATCGTCAATATGAAGGTCAGAGGCATACAGTAAACCTGAAGTGAAGAATCGGAATCTATAACTAGAGTCACAGGAATGGTTCAAATCATAGACAGTAAGAAGAGTCAGGTTTCTTGTACTTAAGTCGGCATTGTGCCATTTGTATTTAATTCCGATGCAATTTCTGTATTTCATTGTCAATAAGAAGGTTACAGGGATACAGTAAACCAGAAGTGAAGCATCGGAATCTATACCTAGTGTCACACGAATGTTCAAAACATAGACAGTAAAAAGAGTCAGTTTTCCTGTACTTAAGTCGGCATTGTGCCTTTTTTATTTAATTCCGATGCAATTTCAGTGCTTCACCGTCAATAAGAAGGTCAGAGAGATACAGTGAACCTGAAGTGAAGCATCGGAATCTATAACTAGTGTAACAGGAATGGTTCAAAACAAAGACAGTAAAAAGAGTCAGGTTTTTTGTACTTAAGACGGCAATGTGCCTTTTGCATTTAATTCCGATGCAATTTCTGTGTTTCATCGTCAATAAGAAGGTCAGAGGGATACAGTAAACCTGAAGTGAAGCATCGGAATCTATAACTAGTGTCACAGGAATGGTTCAAAACATAGACAGTAAGAAGAGTCAGTTTTCTTGTACTTAAGTCGGCATTGTGCCTTTTATATGTAATTCCGATGCAATTTCTGTGTTTCATCGTCAATAAGAAGGTCAGAGGGATACAGTAAACCTGAAGTGAAGCATCGGAATCTATAACTAGTGTCACAGGAATGGTTCAAAACATAGACAGTAAGAAGGGTCAGTTATCTAGTACTTAAGTCGGCATTGTGCTTTTTGTATTTAATTCCGAAGCAATATCTGTATTTTATCGTCAATAAGATGGTCAGAGGGACATAGCAAACCTGAATTGAAGCATCGGAATCTATAACTAGTGTCACAGGAATGGTTCAAAACATAGACAGTAAGAAGTGTCTGTATTCTTGTACTTAAGTCGGCATTGTACCTTTCATATTTAATTCCGATGCAATTTCTGTGTTTCATCGTCAATAAGAAAGTCAGAGGGATACAGTAAACCTGAAGTGAAGCATCGGAATCTACAACTAGTGTCACAGGAATGGTTCAAAACATAGACAGTAAGAAGGGTCAGTTATCTTGTACTTAAGTCGCCATTGTGCCTTTTGTATTTAACACCGATGCAATTTCTGTGTTTCATCGTCAATAAGAAGGTCAGAGGGATACAGTAAACCTGAAGTGAAGCATCGGAATCTATAACTAGTGTCACAGGAATGGTTCAAAACATAGACAGTAAGAAGACTCAGTTTTCTTGTACTTAAGTCGGCATTGTGACTTTTGTATATAATTCCGAAACAATTTCTGTGTTTCATCGTCAACAAGAACGTCAGAGGGATACAGTAAACCTGAAGTGAAGCATCGGAATCTATAACTAGTGTCACAGGAATGTTTCTAAACATAGACAGTAAGAAGGGTCAGTTATCTTGTACTTAAGTCGGCATTGTGCCTTTTGTATTTAATTCCGAAGCAATATCTGTGTTTCATCGTCAATAAGAAGGTCAGAGGGATACAGTAAACCTGAAGTGAAGCATCGGAATCTATATCTAGTGTCACAGGAATGGTTCAAAACATAGACAGTAGGAAGAGTCAGTTTTCTTGTCCTTAAGTCGGCATTGTGCCTTTTGTATTAAATTCCGATGCAATTTCAGTGTTTCATCGTTAATAAGAAGGTCAGAGGGATACAGCGAACCTGAAGTGAAGCATTGGAATCTATAACTAGTGTCACAGGAATGGTTCAAATCATAGACAGTAAGAAGAGTCAGTTTTCTTGTACTTAAGTCGGCATTGAGCCTTTTGCATTTAATTCCGATGCAATTTCTGTGTTTCATCGTCAATAAGAAGGTCAGAGGGATACAGTAAACCTGAAGTGAAGCATCGGAATCTATAACTAGTGTCACACGAATAGTTCAAATCATAGACTGTAAGAAGAGTCATTTTTCTTGTACTTAAGTCGGCATTGTGGCGTTTGTATTTAACACCGATGTAATTTCTGTGTTTCATCGTCAATAAGAAGGTCAGAGGGATACAGTAAACCTGAAGTGAAGTGGCAGAATCTATAACTAGTGTCACACGAATGGTTCAAAACATAGACAGTAAGAAGAGTCAGTTTTCTTGTACTTAAGACGGCATTGTGCCTTTTGTATTTAATTCCGATGCAATTTCTGTGTTTCATCGTCATTAAGAATGTCAGAGGGATACAGTAAACGTGAATTGAAGCATCGGAATCTATAACTAGTGTCACAGGAATGGTTCAAACATAGACAGTAAGAAGAGTCAGTTTTCTTGTACTTAAGTCGGCATTGTGCCTTTTCTATTTAATTGCGATGCAATTTCTGTATTTCATCGTCAATAAGAGGGTCAGAGGGATATAGTAAACCTGAAGTGAAGCATCGGAATCTATAACTAGTGTCACAGCTATGGTTCAAAACACAGACAGTAAGAAGAGTCAGTTTTCTTGTACTTAAGTCGGCAATGTGCCTTTTGTATTTAACTCCGATGCAATTTCTGTGTTTCATCGTCAATAAGAAGGTCAGAGGGATACAGTAAACCTGAAGTGAAGCATCGGAATCTATAACTAGTTTCACATTAATGGTTCAAAACATAGACAGTAAGAAGAGTCAGTTTTCTTGTACTTAAGTCGGCATTGTGCATTTTGTATTTAATTCCGATGCAATTTCTGTGTTTCATCGTCAATAAGAAGGTCAGAGGGATACTGTAAACCTGATGTGAAGCATCGGAATCTATAACTAGTGTCACAGGAATGGTTCAAAACATAGACAGTAAGAAGAGTCAGTTTCCTTGTACTTAAGTCGGAATTGTGCCTTTTGTATTTGATTCCGATGCAATTTCTGTGTTTCATTGTCAATAAGAAGGTTACAGGGATACAGTAAACCAGAAGTGAAGCATCGGAATCTATACCTAGTGTCACACGAATGTTCAAAACATAGACAGTAAAAAGAGTCAGTTTTCCTGTACTTAAGTCGGCATTGTGCCTTTTGTATTTAATTCCGATGCAATTTCAGTGTTTCACCGTCAATAAGAAGGTCAGAGAGATACAGTGAACCTGAAGTGAAGCATCGGAATCTATAACTAGTGTAACAGGAATGGTTCAAAACATAGACAGTAAAAAGAGTCAGGTTTTTTGTACTTAAGACGGCATTGTGCCTTTTGCAATTAATTCCGATGCAATTTCTGTGTTTCATCGTCAATAAGAAGGTCAGAGGGATACAGTAAACCTGAAGTGAAGCATCGGAATCTATAACTAGTGTCACACGAATGGTTCAAATCATAGACTGTAAGAAGAGTCATTTTTCTTGTACTTAAGTCGGCATTGTGGCGTTTGTATTTAACACCGATGTAATTTCGGTGTTTCATCGTCAATAAGAAGGTCAGAGGGATACAGTAAACCTGAAGTGAAGTGGCAGAATCTATAACTAGTGTCACACGAATGGTTCAAAACATACACAGTAAGAAGAGTCAGTTTTCTTGTACTTAAGTCGGCATTGTGCCTTTTGTATTTAATTCCGATGCAATTTCTGTGTTTCATCGTCATTAAGAATGTCAGAGGGATACAGTAAACCTGAATTGAAGCATCGGAATCTATAACTAGTGTCACAGGAATGGTTCAAACCTAGACAGTAAGAAGAGTCAGTTTTCTTGTACTTAAGTCGGCATTGTGCCTTTTCTATTTAATTGCGATGCAATTTCTGTATTTCATCGTCAATAAGAGGGTCAGAGGGATATAGTAAACCTGAAGTGAAGCATCGGAATCTATAAATAGTGTCACAGGAATGGGTCAAAGCATAGACAGTCAGAAGTGTTAGTTTTCTTGTACTTAAGTCGGCATTGTGACTTTTGTATATAATTCCGATGCAATTTCTGTGTTTCATCGTCAATAAGAAGGTCAGCGGGATACATTAAACCTGAAGTGAAGCATCGGAACCTATAACTAGTGTCACAGGAATGGTTCAAAACATAGACAGTAAGAAGAGTCAGTTTTCTTGTACTTAAGTCGGCATTGTGCCTCTTATATGTAATTCCGATGCAATTTCTGTGTTTCATCGTCAATAAGAAGGTCAGAGGGATACAGTAAACCTGAAGTGAAGCATCGGAATCTATAACTAGTGTCACAGGAATGGTTCAAAACATAGACAGTAAGAAGGGTCAGTTATCTAGTACTTAAGTCGGCATTGTGCCTTTTGTATTTAATTCCGAAGCAATATCTGTATTTTATCGTCAATAACATGGTCAGAGGGACATAGCAAACCTGAATTGAAGCATCGGAATCTATAACTAGTGCCACAGGAATGGTTCAAAACATAGACAGTAAGAAGTGTCTGTATTCTTGTACTTAAGTCGGCATTGTACCTTTTATATTTAATTCCGATGCAATTTCTGTGTTTCATCGTCAATAATAAAGTCAGAGGGATACAGTAAACCTGAAGTGAAGCATCGGAATCTACAACTAGTGTCACAGGAATGGTTCAAAACATAGACAGTAAGAAGGGTCAGTTATCTTGTACTTAAGTCGCCATTGTGCCTTTTGTATTTAACACCGATGCAATTTCTGTGTTTCATCGTCAATAAGAAGGTCAGAGGGATACAGTAAACCTGAAGTGAAGCATCGGAATCTATAACTAGTGTCACAGGAATGGTTCAAAACATAGACAGTAAGAAGACTCAGTTTTCTTGTACTTAAGTCGGCATTGTGACTTTTGTATATAATTCCGAAACAATTTCTGTGTTTCATCGTCAACAAGAAGGTCAGAGGGATACAGTAAACCTGAAGTGAAGCATCGGAATCTATAACTAGTGTCACAGGAATGTTTCTAAACATAGACAGTAAGAAGGGTCAGTTATCTTGTACTTAAGTCGGCATTGTGCCTTTTGTATTTAATTCCGAAGCAATATCTGTGTTTCATCGTCAATAAGAAGGTCAGAGGGATACAGTAAACCTGAAGTGAAGCATCGGAATCTATAACTAGTGTCACAGGAATGGTTCAAAACATAGACAGTAGGTAGAGTCAGTTTTCTTGTCCTTAAGTCAACATTGTGCCTTTTGTTTTTAATTCCGATGCAATTTCAGTGTTTCATCGCTAATAAGAAGGTCAGAGGGATACAGCGAACCTGAAGTGAAGCATTGGAATCTATAACTAGTGTCACAGTAATGGTTCAAATCATAGACAGTAAGAAGAGTCAGTTTTCTTGTACTGAAGTCGGCATTGAGCCTTTTGCATTTAATTCCGATGCAATTTCTGTGTTTCATTGTCAATAAGAAGGTCAGAGGGATACAGTAAACCTGAAGTGAAGCATCGGAATCTATAACTAGTGTCACTCGAATGGTTCAAATCATAGACTGTAAGAAGACTCATTTTTCTTGTACTTAAGTCGGCATTGTGGCGTTTGTATTTAACACCGATGTAATTTCTGTGTTTCATCGTCAATAAGAAGGTCAGAGGGATACAGCAAACCTGAAGTGAAGTGGCTGAAACTATAACTAGTGTCACACGAATGGTTCAAAACATAGACAGTAAGAAGAGTCAGTTTTCTTGTACTTAAGTCGGCATTGTGCCTTTTGTATTTAATTCCGATGCAATTTCTGTGTTTCATCGTCATTAAGAATGTCAGAGGGATACAGTAAACCTGAATTGAAGCATCGGAATCTATAACTAGTGTCACAGGAATGGTTCAAAGATAGACAGTAAGAAGAGTCAGTTTTCTTGTACTTAAGTCGGCATTGTGCCTTTTCTATTTAATTGCGATGCAATTTCTGTATTTCATCGTCAATAAGAGGGTCAGAGGGATATAGTAAACCTGAAGTGAAGCATCGGAATCTATAACTAGTGTCACAGGAATGGTTCAAAACATAGACAGTCAGTAGAGTTAGTTTTCTTGTACTTAAGTCGGCATTGTGACTTTTGTATATAATTCCGATGCAATTTCTGTGTTTCATCGTCAATAAGAAGGTCAGCGGGATACAGTAAACCTGAAGTGAAGCATCGGAACCTATAACTAGTGTCACAGGAATGGTTCAAAACATAGACAGTAAGAAGAGTCAGTTTTCTTGTACTTAAGTCGGATTTGTGCCTTTTATATGTAATTCCGATGCAATTTCTGTGTTTCATCGTCAATAAGAAGGTCAGAGGGATACAGTAAACCTGAAGTGAAGCATCGGAATCTATAACTAGTGTCACAGGAATGGTTCAAAACATAGACAGTAAGAAGGGTCAGTTATCTAGTACTTAAGTCGGCATTGTGCTTTTGTATTTAATTCCGAAGCAATATCTGTGTTACATCGTCAATAAGAAGGTCAGAGGGATACAGTAAACCTGAAGTAAAGCATCGGAATCTATAACGAGTGTCACATGAATTGTTCAAAACATAGACAGTAAGAAGAGTCAGTTTTCTTGTACTTAAGTCGGCATTGTGACTTTTGTATTTAATTCCGATGCAATTTCTGTGTTTCATCGTCAATAGGAAGGTCAGAGGGATACTGTAAACCTGAAGTGAAGCATCGGAATCTATAACTAGTGTCACAGGAATGGTTCAAAACATAGACAGTAGGGAGAGTCAGGTTTCTTGTACTTAAGTCGGCAATGTGCCGTTTGTATTTAATTCCGAAGCAATTTCTGTGTTTCATCGTCAATAAGAAGGTCAGAGGGATACAGTAAACCTGAAGTGAAGCATCGGAATCTATAACTAGTGTCACAGGAATGGTTGAATACATAGACAGTAAGAAGAGTCAGTTTTCTTGTACTTAAGTCGATATTGTGCCTTTTACATTTAATTCCGATGCAATTTCTGTGTTTCATCGTCAATAAGAAGGTCAGAGGGATACAGTAAACCTGAAGTGAAGCATCGGAATCTATAACTAGTGTCACAGGAATTGTTCAAATCATAGACAGTAAGAAGGGTCAGTTATCTTGTACTTAAGTCGGCATTGTGCCTTTTGTATTTAATTCCGAAGCTATATCTGTGTTTCATCGTCAATAAGAAGGTCAGAGGGATACAGTAAACCTGAAGTAAAGCATCGGAATCTATAACGTGTGTCACATGAATGGTTCAAAATAGAGACAGTAAGAAGAGTCAGTTTTCTTGTAGTTAAGTCGGCATTGTGCCTTTTGTATTTAATTCCGATGCAATTTCTGTGTTTCATCGTCAATAGGAAGGTCAGAGGGATACTGTAAACCTGAAGTGAAGCATCGGAATCTATAACTAGTGTCACAGGAATGGTTCATAACATAGACAGTAAGAAGAGTCAGTTTCCCTGTACTTAAGTCGGCATTGTGCCTTTTGTATTTACTTCCGATGCAATTTCTGTGTTTCATCGTCAATATGAAGGTCAGAGGCATACAGTAAACCTGAAGTGAAGCATCGGAATCTATAACTAGTGTCACAGGAATGGTTCAAAACATAGACAGTAAGAAGAGTCAGTTTTCTTGTACTTAAGTCGGCAATGTGCCATTTGTATTTAATTCCGATGCAATTTCAGTGTTAAATCGTTAAAAAGATGGTCAGAGGGAGACAGTGAACCTGAAGTGAAGCATAGGAATCTATAACTAGTATCACAGGAATGGTTCAAAGCATAGACAGTAAGAAGAGTCAGTTTTCTTGTACTTAAGTCGGCATTGTGCCTTTTGTATTTAATTCCGATGCAATTTCTGTGTTTCATCGTCAATAAGAGGGTCAGAGGCATACAGTAAACCTGAAGTGAAGCATCGGCATCTATAACTAGTGTCACAGGAATGGTTCAAAACATAGACAGTATGAAGGGTCAGTTTTCTTGTACTTAAGTCGGCATTGTGCCTTTGGTATTTAATTCCGATGCAATTTGTGTGTTTCATCGTCAATAAGAAGGTTAGAGGTATACAGTAAACCTGAAGTGAAGCATCGGAATCTATAACTAGTGTCACAGCAATGGTTCAAAACACAGACAGTAAGAAGAGTCAGTTTTCTTGTACTTAAGTCGGCATTGTGCCTTTTGTATTTTACTCCGATGCAATTTCTGTGTTTCATCGTCAATAAGAAGGTCAGAGGGATACAGTAAACCTGAATTGAAGCATCGGAATCTATAACTAGTGTCACAGGAATGGTTCAAACATAGACAGTAAGAAGAGTCAGTTTTCTTGTACTTAAGTCGGCATTGTGCCTTTTCTATTTAATTGCGATGCAATTTCTGTATTTCA
This sequence comes from Schistocerca serialis cubense, assembly GCF_023864345.2. Classification (NCBI taxonomy): domain Eukaryota; kingdom Metazoa; phylum Arthropoda; class Insecta; order Orthoptera; family Acrididae; genus Schistocerca; species Schistocerca serialis. Next base: position 1,086,507,283 of record NC_064640.1, on the reverse strand, counting down.
TCGTCAATAAGAGGGTCAGAGGGATATAGTAAAAATGAAGTGAAGCATCGGAATCTATAACTAGTGTCACAGGAATGGTTCAAAACATAGACAGTAAGAAGAGTCAGTTTTCTTGTACTTAAGTCGGCATTGTGCCTTTTATATGTAATTCCGATGCAATTTCTGTGTTTCATCGTCAATAAGAAGGTCAGAGGGATACAGTAAACCTGAAGTGAAGCATCGGAATCTATAACTAGTGTCACAGGAATGGTTCAAAACATAGACAGTAAGAAGGGTCAGTTATCTAGTACTTAAGTCGGCATTGTGCCTTTTGTATTTAATTCCGAAGCAATATCTGTGTTACATCGTCAATAAGAAGGTCAGAGGGATACAGCAAACCTGAAGTAAAGCATCGGAATCTATAACGAGTGTCACATGAATTGTTCAAAACATAGACAGTAAGAAGAGTCAGTTTTCTTGTACTTGAGTCAACATTGTGACTTTTGTATTTAATTCCGATGCAATTTCTGTGTTTCATCGTCAATAGGAAGGTCAGAGGGATACTGTAAACCTGAAGTGAAGCATCGGAATCTATAACTAGTGTCACAGGAATGGTTCAATATATAGACAGTAAGAAGAGTCAGTTTTCTTGTACTTAAGTCGATATTGTGCCTTTTACATTTAATTCCGATGCAATTTCTGTGTTTCATCGTCAATAAGAGGGTCAGAGGCATACAGTAAACCTGAAGTGAAGCATCGGCATCTATAACTAGTGTCACAGGAATGGTTCAAAACACAGACAGTAAGAAGAGTCCGTTTTCTTGTACTTAAGTCGGCATTGTGCCTTTTGTATTTAACTCCGATGCAATTTCTGTGTTTCATCGTCAATAAGAAGGTCAGAGGGATACAGTAAACCTGAAGTGAAGCATCGGAATCAATAACTAGGGTCACAGGAATGGTTCAAAACATAGACAGTAAGAAGAGTCAGTTTTCTTGTACTTAAGTCGGCATTGTGCCTTTTCTATTTAATTCCGATGCAATTTCTGTATTTCATCGTCAATAAGAAGGTCAGAGGGATATAGTAAACCTGAAGTGAAGCATCGGAATCTATAACTAGTGTCACAGGAATGGTTCAAAACATAGACAGTAAGAAGAGTCAGTTTTCTTGTACTTAAGTCGGCATTGTGACTTTTGTATATAATTCCGATGCAATTTCTGTGTTTCATCGTCATTAAGAAGGTCAGAGGGATACAGTAAACCTGAAGTGAAGCATCGGAATCTATAACTAGTTTCACAGGAATGGTTCAAAACATAGACAGTACGAAGAGTCAGTTTTCTTGAACTTAAGTCGGCATTGTGCATTTTGTATTTAATTCCGATGCAATTTCTGTGTTTCATCGTCAATATGAAGGCCAGAGGCATACAGTAAACCTGAAGTGAAGAATCGGAATCTTTAACTAGAGTCAAAGGAATGGTTCTAATCGTAGACAGTAAGAAGAGTCAGGTTTCTTGTACTTAAGTCGGCATTGTGCCATTTGTATTTAATTCCGATGCAATTTCTGTGTTTCATTGTCAATAAGAAGGTTACAGGGATACAGTAAACCAGAAGTGAAGCATCGGAATCTATACCTAGTGTCACACGAATGTTCAAAACATAGACAGTAAAAAGAGTCAGTTTTCCTGTACTTAAGTCGGCATTGTGCCTTTTGTATTTAATTCCGGTGCAATTTCAGTGTTTCACCGTCAATAAGAAGGTCAGAGAGATACAGTGAACCTGAAGTGAAGCATCGGAATCTATAACTAGTGTAACAGGAATGGTTCAAAACATAGACAGTAAAAAGAGTCAGGTTTTTTGTTCTTAAGACGGCATTGTGCCTTTTGTATTTAATTCCGATGCAATTTCTGTGTTTCATTGTCAATAAGAAGGTCAGAGGGAAACAGTAAACCTGAAGTGAAGTATCGGAATCTATACCTAGTGTCACAGGAATGTTCAAAACATAGACAGTAAGAAGCGTCAGTTTTCTTGTACTTAAGTCGGCATTGTGCCTTTGGTATTTAATTCCGATGCAATATCTGTGTTTCATCGTCAATAAGAAGGTCAGAGGGATACAGTAAACCTGAAGTGAAGCATCGGAATCTATAACTAGTGTCACAGGATTTGTTCAAAACATAGACAGTAAGAAGAGTCAGGTATCTTGTACTTAAGTCGGCATTGTGCCTTTTGTATTTAATTCCTATGCACGTTCTGTGTTTCATTGTCAATAAGAAGGTTAGAGGGATACAGTAAACCTGAAGTAAAGCATCGGAATCTATAACGAGTGTCACATGAATGATTGAAAACATAGACGGTAAGAAGAGTTAGTTTTCTTGTACTTATGTCGGCATTGTACCTTTTCAAATTAATTCCGATGCAATTTCTGTGTTTCATCGTCAATTAGAAGGTCAGAGGGATACAGTAAACCTGACGTGAGGCATCGGAATCCATAAATAGTGTCACAGGAATTGTTCAAAACATAGACAGTAAGAAGAGTCAGGTTTCTTGTACTTGAGTCGGCATTGTGCCTTTGTGTTTAATTCCGATGCAATTTCTGTGTTTCATTGTCAGTAAGAAGGTTACAGGGATACAGTAAACCAGAAGTGAAGCATCGGAATGTATACCTAGTGTCACACGAATGTTCAAAACATAGACGGTAAGAAGAGTCCGTTTTCTTGCACTTAAGTCGGCATTGTGCCTTTTGTATTTAATTCCGATGCAATATATGTGTTTCATCGTCAATAAGAAGGTCAGAGGGATACAGTAAACCTGAAGTGAAGCATCGGAATCTATAACTAGTGTCACAGGAATGGTTCAAACATAGGAAGTAGGAAGAGTCAGTTTTCTTGTACTTAAGTCGGCATTGTGCCTTTTGTATTTAATTCCGATGCAATTTCTGTATTTCATCGTCAATACGAAGGTCAGAGGGATACAGTAAACCTAAAGTGAAGCATCGGAATCTATAATTAGTGTCACATGAATGGTTCAAAACATAGACGGTAAGAAGAGTCAGTTTTCTTGTATGTTATTCAGCATTGTGCCTTCTGTATTTAATTCCGATGCAATTTCTGTGTTTCATCGTCAATACGAAGGTCCGAGGGATACAGTAATCCTGAAGTGAAGCATCGGAATCTATAACGAGTGTCACAGGAATGGTTCAAATCATAGCCAGTAAGAAGAGTCAGTTTTCTTGTACTCAAGTCGGCATTGTGCCTTTTGTAATTATTTCTGATGCAAATTCTATGTTTCATCGCCAATAAGAAGGTCACAGGTATCCAGTAAACCTGAAGTGAAGCATTGGAATCTATAACTAGTGTCGCAGGAATGGTTCAAAACATAGACAGTAAGAAGAGTCCGTTTTCTTGTACTTAAGTCGCCATTGTGCCTTTTGTATTTAATTCCGATGGAATGTCAGTGTTTCATCGTCAATAAGAAGGTCACAGGGATACAGTGAACCTGAAGTGAAACATCGGAATCTATAACAAGTGTCACAGGAAAAGTTCAAATCATAGACAGTAAGAACAGTCAGTTTTCCTGTACTTAAGTCGGCATTGTGCCTTTTGTATTTAATTCCGATGCCATTTCTGTGTTTCATCGTCAATACGAAGGTCGGAGGGATACAGTAAAAATGAAGTGAAGCATCGGAATCTATAACTAGTGTCACAGGAATGGTTCAAAACGAAGACAGTAAGAAGAGTCAGTTTTCTTGTACTTAAGTCGGCATTGTGCCTTTTGTATTTAATTCCGATGCAATTTCTGTGTTTCATCGTCTATAAGAAGGCCAGAGTGATACAGTTAACCTGAAGTGAAGCATCGGAATCTATAACTACTGTCACATGAACGGTTCAAAACATAGACAGTAAGAAGAGTTTGTTTTCTTGAACTTAAGTCAGCATTGTGCCTTTTGTATTTCATTCCGATGCAATTTCTGTGTTTCAACGTCAATAAGAAGTTCAGAGGTATACATTAAACCTGAAGTGAAGCATCGGAATCTATAACAGTGTCACAGGAATGGTTGAAAACATAGACAGTAAGAAGAGTCAGTATTCTTGAACTTAAGTCGGCATTGTGCCTTTTGTATTTAATTCCGATGCAATTTCTGTGTTTGATCGTCAATAAGAAGGTCAGAGGGATACAGTAAACCTGAAGTGAAGCATCGGAATCTATAACTAGTGTCACAGGAATGGCTCAAACATTGACAGTAAGAAGAGTCAGTTTTCTTGTACTTAAGAAGGCATTGTGCCAATTGTATTTAATTCCGATGCAATTTCTGTGTTTCATCGTCAATAAGAACGGCAGAGGGATACAGTTAACCTAAAGTGAAGCATCGGAATCTATAACTAGTGTCACATGAATGGTTCAAACATAGACAGTAAGAAGATTCAGTTTTCTTGTACATAAGTCGGCATTGTGCCTTTTGTATTTAATTCCGTTGCAATTTCTGTGTTTCCTCGTCAATAAGAAGGTCAGAGGGATACAGTAAACCTGAAGCGAAGCATCGGAATCTATAACTAGTGTCACAGGAATGGTTCAAAACATAGACAGTAAGAAGAGTCAGTTTTCTTGTACTTAAGTCGGCATTGTACCTTTTGTATTTAATTCCGATGCAATTTATGTGTTTCATCGTCAATAAGAAGGTCAGGGGGATACAGTAAACCTGAAGTGAAGCATCGGAATCTATAACTAGTGTCACATGAATGGTTCAAAAATAGACAGTAAGAAGAGTCAGTTATGTTCTACTTATGTCGGCATTGTGCCTTTTGTATTTAATTCCGATGCAATTTCTGTGTTTCATCGTCAATAAGAAGGTCAGAGGGATACAGTAAACCGGAAGTGAATCATCGGAATCTATAACTAGTGTCACAGGAATGATTCGAAACATAGACAGTAAGAAGAGTCAGTTTTCTTGTACTTAAGTCGGCATTGTGCCTTTTGTATTTAATTCCAATACAATTTCTGTGTTTCATCGTCAATAAGAAGGTCAGAGGGATACAGTAAACCTGAAGTGAAGCATCGGAATCTATAACTAGTGTCACAGGAATGGTTCAAAACATAGACAGTAAGAGGAGTCAGTTTTCTTGTACTTAAGTCGGCATTGTGCCTTTTGTATTCCATTCCGATGCAATTTCTGTGTTTCAACGTCAATAAGAAGTTCAGAGGTATACATTAAACCTGAAGTGAAGCATCGGAATCTATAACTAGTGTCACAGGAATGGTTGAAAACATAGACAGTAAGAAGAGTCAGTATTCTTGTACTTAAGTCGGCATTGTGCCTTTTGTATTTAATTCCGATGCGATTTCTGTGTTTCATCGTCAATAAGAAGGCCAGAGGGATACAGTAATCCTGAAGTGAAGCATCGGAATCTATAACTAGTGTCACAGGAATGGCTCAAACATTGACAGTAAGAAGAGTCAGTTTTCTTGTACTTAAGACGGCATTGTGCCAATTGTATTTAATTCCGATGCAATTTCTGTGTTTCATCGTCAATAAGAACGTCAGAGGGATACAGTTAACCTAAAGTGAAGCATCGGAATCTATAACTAGTGTCACATGAATGGTTCAAACATAGACAGTAGGAAGAGTCAGTTTTCTTGTACATAAGTCGGCATTGTGCCTTTTGTATTTAATTCCGTTGCAATTTCTGTGTTTCATCGTCAATAAGAAGGTCAGAGGGATACAGTAAAGCTGAAGTGAAGCATCGGAATCTATAACTAGTGTCACAGGAATGGTTCAAAACATAGACAGTAAGAAGAGTCAGTTTTCTTGTACTTAAGTCGGCATTGTACCTTTTGTATTTAATTCCGATGCAATTTCTGTGTTTCATCGTCAATAAGAAGGTCAGGGGGATACAGTAAACCTGAAGTGAAGCATCGGAATCTATAACTAGTGTCACATGAATGGTTCAAAAATAGACAGTAAGAAGAGTCAGTTATCTTATACTTATGTCGGCATTGTGCCTTTTGTATTTAATTCCGATGCAATTTCTGTGTTTCATCGTCAATAAGAAGGTCAGAGGGATACAGTAAACCTGAAGTGAATCATCGGAATCTATAACTAGTGTCACAGGAATCGTTCGAAACATAGACAGTAAGAAGAGTCAGTTTTCTTGTACTTAAGTCGGCATTGTGCATTTTGTAACTAATTCCGATGCAATTTCTGTGTTTCATCGTCAATAAGAAGTTCCGAGGGATACAGTATACCTGAAACGAGGCATCGGAATCTAAAACCGGTCTCACAGGAAAGTTCAAAACATAGACATTAAGAAGAGCCAGTCTTCTTGTACTTGAGTATGCATTGTGTCTTTTGTATTTAATTCCGATGCAATTTCTGTGTTTCATCGTCAATATGAAGGTCAGAGGGGTACAGTAAACCTGAAGTGAAGCATCGGATTCTATTACTAGTGTCACAGGAATGGTTCAAAACGTAGACAGTAAGAAGAGTCAGTTCTCTTGTACTTTAGTCGACATTGTACTTTTGTATTTAATTCCGATGCAATTTCTGTGTTTCATCGTCTATAAGAAGGTCAGAGGGATACAGTAAACCTGAAGTGAAGCATCGGAATCTGTAACTAGTGTCACAGGAATGGTTCAATACAAAGATAGTAAGAAGAGTCAGTTTTCATGTACTTAATCGGCATTGTGACTTTTCTATTTCATTCCGATGCAATTTCTGTGTTTCATCGTCAATAAGAAGGTCAGAGCGATACAGTTAACCTGAAGTGAAGCATCGGAATCTATAACTAGTGTAACAAGAATGGTTCAAAACATAGACAGTAAGAAGAGCCAGTCTTCTTGTACTTGAGTCGGCATTGTGCCTTTTGTATTTAATGCCGATGCAATTTCTCTGTTTCATCGTCAATAAGAAGGTAAGAGGGATACAGTAAACCAGAAGTGAAGCATCGGAATCTATAACTAGTGTCACAGGAATGGTTCAAATCGTAGACAGTAAGAAGAGTCAGTTCTCTTGTACTTAAGTCGACATTGTGCCTTTTCTATTTAATTCCGATGCAATTTTTGTGTTTCATCGTCAATAGGAAGGTCAGAGGGATACAGTAAACCTGAAGTGAAGCATCGGAATCTATAACAAATGTCACAGGAATGGTTCAAAACATAGACAGTAAGAAGAGCCAGTCTTCTTGTACTTGAGTCGGCATTGTGCCTTTTGTATTTAATTCCGATGCAATTTCTCTGTTTCATCGTCAATAAGAAGGTAAGAGGGATACAGTAAACCAGAAGTGAAGCATCGGAATCTATAACTAGTGTCACAGGAATGGTTCAAAGCAAAGACAGTAAGGAGAGCCAGTCTTCTTGTACTTGAGTCGGCATTGTGCCTTTTGTATTTAATTCCGATGCAATTTCTGTGTTTCATCGTCAATAAGAAGGTCAGTGGGATACAGTAAACCCGAAGTGAAGCATCGGAATCTATAACTAGTGTCACAGGAATGGTTCAAAACATAGACAGTAGGAAGAGTCAGTTCTCTTGCACTTAAGTCGGCATTGTCCTTTTGTATTTAATTCCTATGCAATTTCTGTGTTTCATCGTCAATAAGAACGTCAGAGGGATACAGTAAACCTGAAGTGAAGCATCGGAATCTATAACTAATGTCACATGAATGCTTCAAAACATAGACAGGAAGAAGAGTCAGTTTTCTTGTACTTAAGTCAGCATTGTGCCTTTTCTATTTAATTCTGATACAATTTCTGTGTTTCATCGTCAATAAGAAGGTCAGAGGGATACAGTTAACCTGAAGTGAAGCGTCGGAATCTATAACTAGAGTCACAGGAATGGTTCAAAACATAGACAGTAAGAAGAGTCAGTTTCCTTTTACTTAAGTAGGCATTGTGCCTTTTGAATTTAATTCCGATGCAATTTCTGTGTTTCATCGTCAATATGAAGGTCAGAGGCATACAGTAAACCTGAAGTGACGCATCGGAATCTATAACTAGTGTCACAGGAATGGTTCAAAACATAGACAGTAAGAAGAGTCTGTTTTTTTGTACTTAAGTTGGCATTGTGCCTTTTGTATTTAATTCCGATGCAATTTGTGTGTTTCAGCGTCAATAAGAAGGTCAGAGGTATACTGTAAACCTGAAGTGAAGCATCGGAATCCATAACTAGTGTCACAGGTATGGTTCAAAACACAGACAGTAAGAAGAGTCAGTTTTCTTGTACTTAAGTCGGCATTGTGCCTTTTGTATTTAACTCCGATTAAATTTCTCTGTTTCATCGTCAATAAGAAGGTCAGAGGGATACAGTAAACCTGAAGTGAAGCATCGGAATCTATAACTAGTGTCACAGGAATGGTTCAAAACATAGACAGTAAGAAGAGTCAGTTTTCTTGTACTTAAGTCGGCATTGTGCCTTTTGTATTTAATTCCGAAGCAATATCTGTGTTTCATCATCAATAAGAAGGTCAGAGGGATACAGTAAACCTGAAGTAGAGCATCGGAATCTATAACGAGTGTCACATGAATGGTTCAAAACATAGACAGTAAGAAGAGTCAGTTTTCTTGTACTTAAGTCGGCATTGTGCCTTTTGTATTTAATTCCGATGCAATTTCTGTGTTTCATCGTCAATAAGAAGGTCTGAGGGATACAGTAAACCTGAAGTGAAGCATCGGAATCTATAACTAGTGTCACAGGAATGGTTCAAAACATAGACAGTAAGAAGAGTCAGTTTCCTTGTACTTAAGTCGGCATTGTGCCTTTTGTATTTAATTCCGATGCAATTTCTGTGTTTCATTGTCAATATGAAGGTCAGAGGCATACAGTAAACCTGAAGTGAAGCATCGGAATCTATAACTAGTGTCACAGGAATGGTTCAAAACATAGACAGTAAGAAGAGTCAGGTTTCTTGTACTTAAGTCGGCATTGTGCCTTTTGTATTTAAATCCGATGCAATTTCTGTGTTTCATTGTCAATAAGAAGGTTACAGGGATACAGTAAAAATGAAGTGAAGCATCGGAATCTATACCTAGTGTCACACGAATGTTCAAAACATAGACAGTAAAAAGTGTCTGTTTTCCTGTACTTAAGTCGGCATTGTGCCTTTTGTATTTAATTCCGATGCAATTTCAGTGTTTCACCGTCAATAAGAAGGTCAGAGGGATACAGTGAACCTGAAGTGAAGCATCGGAATCTATAACTAGTGTAACAGGAATGGTTCAAAACATAGACTGTAAAAAGAGTCAGGTTTCTTGTACTTAAGACGGCATTGTGCCTTTTGTATTTAATTCCGATGCAATTTCTGTGTTTCATTGTCAATAAGAAGGTCAGAGGGATACAGTAAACCTGAAGTGAAGTATCGGAATCTATACCTAGTGTCACAGGAATGTTCAAAACATAGACAGTAAGAAGAGTCAGTTTTCTTGTACTTAAGTCGGCATTGTGCCTTTGGTATTTAATTCCGATGCAATATCTGTGTTTCATCGTCAATAAGAAGGTCAGAGGGATACAGTAAACCTGAAGTGAAGCATCGGAATCTATAACTAGTGTCACAGGAATGGTTCAAAACATAGACAGTCGAAGCGTCAGTTTTCTTGTACTTAAGTCGGCATTGTACCTTTTGTATTTAATTCCGATGCAATTTCTGTGTTTCATCGTCCATAAGAAGGTAGAGGGATACAGTAAACCTGAAGTGAAGCATCGGAATCTATAACTAGTGTCACAGGATTTGTTCAAACATAGACAGTAAGAAGAATCAGGTTTCTTGTACTTAAGTCGGCATTGTGCCTTTTGTATTTAATTCCTATGCACGTTCTGTGTTTCATTGTCAATAAGAAGGTTAGAGTGATACAGTATACCAGAAGTGAAGCATCGGAATCTAAACCTAGTGTCACAGGAATGTTCAAAACATAGACAGTAAGAAGAGTCAGTTTTCTTTTACTTAAGTCGGCATTGTCCCTTTTGTAATTAATTCCGATGCAATATCTCTGTTTCATCGTTAATAAGAAGGTCAGAGGGATACAGTAAACCTGAATTGAAGCATCGCAATCTATAACTAGTGTCACAGGAATGGTTCAAAATATAGACAGTAGGAAGATTCAGTTTTCTTGTACTTAAGTCGGCATTGTGCCTTTTACATTTAATTCCGATGCAATTTGTGTGTTTCATCGTCAATAAGAATGTCAAAGGGATACAGTAAACCTAAAGGGAAGCATCGGAATCTATAACTAGTGTCACATGAATGGTACAAAACATAGACGGTAAGAAGAGTTAGTTTTCTTGTATTTTAATCAGCATTGTGTCTTCTGTATTTAATTCCGATGCAATTTCTGTGTTTCATCGTCAATAAGAAGGTCCGAGGGATACAGTAAACCTGAAGTAAAGCATCGGAATCTATAACGAGTGTCACATGAATGGTTCAAAACATAGACAGTTAGAAGAGTCAGTTTTCTTGTACTTAAGTCGGCATTGTGCCTTTTGTATTTAATTCCGATGCAATTTCTGTGTTTCATCGTCAATAAGAAGGTCAGAGGGATTCTGTAAACCTGATGTGAAGCATCGAACCTATAACTAGTGTCACAGAAATGGTTCAAAACATAGACAGTAAGAAGAGTCAGTAGCCTTGTACTTAAGTCAGCATTGTGCCTTTTGTATTTAATTCCGATGCAATTTCTGTGTTTCATCGTCAATATGAAGGTCAGAGGCATGCAGTAAACCTGAAGTGAAGCATCGGAATCTATAACTGGTGTCACAGGAATGGTTCAAAACATAGACAGTAAGAAGAGTCAGTTTTCTTGTACTGAAGTCGGCATTGTGCCTTTTGTATTTAATTCCGATGCAATTTCAGTGTTTCATCGTCAATAAGAAGGTCAGAGGGATACAGTGAACCTGAAGTGAAGCATTGGAATCTATAACTAGTGTCACAGGAATGGTTCAAAACATAGACAGTAAGAAGAGTCAGTTTTCTTGTACTTATGCCGGCATTGTGCCTTTTCAATTTAATTCCGATGCAATTTCTGTGTTTCATCGTCAATAAGAAGGTCAGAGGGATACAGTAAACCTGAAGTGAGGCATCGGAATCTATAACTAGTGTCACAGGAATTGTTCAAAACATACACAGTAAGAAGAGTCAGGTTTCTTGTACTTAAGTCGGCATTGTGCCTTTGGTATTTAATTCCGATGCAATATCTGTGTTTCATCGTCAATAAGGTCAGAGGGATACAGTAAACCTGAAGTGAAGCATCGGAATCTATAACTAGTGTCACAGGATTTGTTCAAACATAGACAGTAAGAAGAATCAGGTTTCTTGTACTTAAGTCGGCATTGTGCCTTTTGTATTTAATTCCTATGCACGTTCTGTGTTTCATTGTCAATAAGAAGGTTAGAGTGATACAGTATACCAGAAGTGAATCATCGGAATCTAAACCTAGTGTCACAGGAATGTTCAAAACATAGACAGTAAGAAGAGTCAGTTTTCTTTTACTTAAGTCGGCATTGTCCCTTTTGTAATTAATTCCGATGCAATATCTCTGTTTCATCGTTAATAAGAAGGTCAGAGGGATATTGTAAACCTGAATTGAAGCATCGCAATCTATAACTAGTGTCACAGGAATGGTTCAAAATATAGACAGTAGGAAGATTCAGTTTTCTTGTACTTAAGTCGGCATTGTGCCTTTTACATTTAATTCCGATGCAATTTGTATGTTTCATCGTCAATAAGAATGTCAAAGGGATACAGTAAACCTAAAGGGAAGCATCGGAATCTATAACTAGTGTCACATGAATGGTACAAAACATAGACGGTAAGAAGAGTTAGTTTTCTTGTATTTTAATCAGCATTGTGCCTTCTGTATTTAATTCCGATGCAATTTCTGTGTTTCATCGTCAATAAGAAGGTCAGAGGGATTCTGTAAACCTGATGTGAAGCATCGAACCTATAACTAGTGTCACAGAAATGGTTCAAAACATAGACAGTAAGAAGAGTCAGTTTTCTTGTACTTAAGTCGGCATTGTGCCTTTTGTATTTAATTCCGATGCAATTTCTGTGTTTCATCGTCAATATGAAGGTCAGAGGCATACAGTAATCCTGAAGTGAAGCATCGGAATCTATAACTGGTGTCACAGGAATGGTTCAAAACATAGACAGTAAGAAGAGTCATTTTTCTTGTACTGAAGTCGGCATTGTGCCTTTTGTATTTAATTCCGATGCAATTTCAGTGTTTCATCGTCAATAAGAAGGTCAGAGGGATACAGTGAACCTGAAGTGAAGCATTGGAATCTATAACTAGTGTCACAGGAATGGTTCAAAACATAGACAGTAAGAAGAGTCAGTTTTCTTGTACTTATGCCGGCATTGTGCCTTTTCAATTTAATTCCGATGCAATTTCTGTGTTTCAGCGTCAATAAGAAGGTCAGAGGGATACAGTAAACCTGAAGTGAGGCATCGGAATCTATAACTAGTGTCACAGGAATTGTTCAAAACATACACAGTAAGAAGAGTCAGGTTTCTTGTACTTAAGTCGGCATTGGGCCTTTTGTATTTAATTCCGATGCAATTTCTGTGTTTCATTGTCAGTAAGAAGGTTACAGGGATACAGTAAACCAGAAGTGAAGCATCGAAATGTATACCTAGTGCCACACGAATGTTCAAAACATAGACAGTAAGAAGAGTCCGTTTTCTTGCACTTAAGTCGGCATTGTGCCTTTTGTATTTAATTCCGATGCAATATATGTGTTTCATCGTCAATAAGAAGGTCAGAGGCATACAGTAAACCTGAAGTGAAGCATCGGAATCTATAACTAGTGTCACAGGAATGGTTCAAACATAGGAAGTAGGAAGAGTCAGTTTTCTTGTACTTAAGTCGGCATTGTGCCTTTTGTATTTAATTCCGATGCAATTTCTGTGTTTCATCGTCAATACGAAGGTCAGAGGGATACAGTAAACCTAAAGTGAAGCATCGGAATCTATAACTAGTGTCACATGAATGGTTCAAAACATAGACGGTAAGAAGAGTCAGTTTTCTTGTATTTTATTCAGCATTGTGCCTTCTGTATCTAATTCCGATGCAATTTCTGTGTTTCATCGTCAATACGAAGGTCCGAGGGATACAGTAATCCTGAAGTAAAGCATCGGAATCTATAACGAGTGTCACAGGAATGGTTCAAAACATAGACAGTAAGAAGAGTCAGTTTTCTTGTACTCAAGTAGGCATTGTGCCTTTTGTAATTATTTCTGATGCAAATTCTGTGTTTCATCGTCAATAAGAAGGTCAGAGGTATACAGTAAACCTGAAGTGAAGCATTGGAATCTATAACTAGTGTCACAGGAATGGTTCAAAAAATAGACAGTAAGAAGAGTCAGTTTTATTGTACTTAAGTCACCATTGTGCCTTTTGTATTTAATTCCGAAGCAATATATGTGTTTCATCGTCAATAAGAAGGTCAGAGGGATAAAGTAAACTTGTAGTAAAGCATCGGAATCTATAACGAGTTTCACATGAATGGTTCAAACATAGACAGTAAGAAGAGTCAGTTTTCTTGTACTTAATTCGGCATTGTGCCTTTTGTATTTAATTCCGATGCAATTTCTGTGTTTCATCGTCAATAGGAAGATCAGAGGTATACTGTAAACCTGAAGTGAAGCATCGGAATCTATAACTAGTGTCACAGGTATGGTTCAAAACAAAGACAGTAAGAAGAGTCAGTTTTCTTGTACTTAAGTCGGCATTGTGCCTTTTGTATTTAACTCCGATGCAATTTCTCTGTTTCATCGTCAATAAGATGGTCAGAGGGATACAGTAAACCTGAAGTGAAGCATCGGAATCTATAACTAGTGTCACAGGAATGGTTCAAAACATAGACAGTAAGAAGAGTCAGATTTCTTGTACTTAAGTCGGCATTGTGCCTTTTCTATTTAATTCCGATGCAATTTCTGTATTTCATCGTCAATAAGAAGGTCAGAGGGATACAGTAAACCTGAAGTGAAGCATCGGAATCTATAACTAGTGTCACAGGAATGGTTCAAAACATAGACAGTAAGAAGAGTCAGTTTTCTTGTACTTAAGTCGGCATTGTGCCTTTTGTATTTAATTCCGATGCAATTTCTGTGTTTCATCGTCAATAAGAAGGTCTGAGGGATACAGTAAACCTGAAGTGAAGCATCGGAATCTATAACTAGTGTCACAGGATTTGTTCAAACATAGACAGTAAGAAGAATCAGGTTTCTTGTACTTAAGTCGGCATTGTGCCTTTTGTATTTAATTCCTATGCACGTTCTGTGTTTCATTGTCAATAAGAAGGTTAGAGTGATACAGTAAACCAGAAGTGAAGCATCGGAATCTAATCCTAGTGTCACAGGAATGTTCAAAACATAGACAGTAAGAAGAGTCAGTTTTCTTTTACTTAAGTCGGCATTGTCCCTTTTGTATTTAATTCCGATGCAATATCTGTGTTTCATCGTTAATAAGAAGGTCAGAGGGATACAGTAAACCTGAATTGAAGCATCGCAATCTATAACTAGTGTCACAGGAATGGTTCAAAATATAGACAGTAGGAAGATTCAGTTTTCTTGTACTTAAGTCGGCATTGTGCCTTTTACATTTAATTCCGATGCAATTTCTGTGTTTCATCGTCAATAAGAATGTCAAAGGGATACAGTAAACCTAAAGGGAAGCATCGGAATCTATAACTAGTCTCACATGAATGGTACAAAACATAGACGGTAAGAAGAGTTAGTTTTCTTATATTTTAATCAGCATTGAGCCTTCTGTATTTAATTCCGATGCAATTTCTGTGTTTCATCGTCAATAAGAAGGTCCGAGGGATACAGTAAACCTGAAGTAAAGCATCGGAATCTATAACGAGTGTCACATGAATGGTTCAAAACATAGACAGTAAGAAGAGTCAGTTTTCTTGTACTTAAGTCGGCATTGTGCCTTTGTATTTAATTCCGATGCAATTTCAGTGTTTCATCGTCAATAAGAAGGTCAGAGGGATACAGTGAACCTGAAGTGAAGCATTGGAATCTATAACTAGTGTCACAGGAATGGTTCAAAACATAGACAGTAAGAAGAGTCAGTTTTCTTGTACTTATGTCGGCATTGTGCCTTTTCAATTTAATTCCGATGCAATTTCTGTGTTTCATCGTCAATAAGAACGTCAGAGGGATACAGTAAACCTGAAGTGAGGCATCGGAATCTATAACTAGTGTCACAGGAATGGTTCAAACATAGGAAGTAGGAAGAGTCAGTTTTCTTGTACTTAAGTCGGCATTGTGCCTTTTGTATTTAATTCCGATGCAATTTCTGTGTTTCATCGTCAATACGAAGGTCAGAGGGATACAGTAAACCTAAAGTGAAGCATCGGAATCTATAACTAGTGTCACATGAATGGTTCAAAACATAGACGGTAAGAAGAGTCAGTTTTCTTGTATTTTATTCAGCATTGTGCCTTCTGTATTTAATTCCGATGCAATTTCTGTGTTTCATCGTCAATACGAAGGTCCGAGGGATACAGTAATCCTGAAGTAAAGCATCGGAATCTATAACGAGTGTCACAGGAATGGTTCAAAACATAGACAGTAAGAAGAGTCAGTTTTCTTGTACTCAAGTCGGCATTGTGCCTTTTGTAATTATTTCTGATGCAAATTCTGTGTTTCATCGTCAATAAGAAGGTCAGAGGTATACAGTAAACCTGAAGTGAAGCATTGGAATCTATAACTAGTGTCACAGGAATGGTTCAAAACATAGACAGTAAGAGGAGTCATTTTTATTGTACTTAAGTCACCATTGTGCCTGTTGTATTTACTTCCGATGGAATGTCAGTGTTTCATCGTCAATAAGAAGGTCACAGGGATACAGTGAACCTGAAGTGAAGCATCGGAATCTACAACAAGTGTCACAGGAAAAGTTCAAATCAAAGACAGTAAGAAGAGTCCGTTTTCTTGTACTTAAGTCGGCATTGTGCCTTTTGTGTTTAATTCCGATGCCATTTCTGTGTTTCATCGTTAATACGAAGGTCGGAGGGATACAGTAAACCTGAAGTGAAGCATCGGAACCTATAACTAGTGTCACAGGAATGGTTCAAAACGAAGACAGTAAGAAGAGTCAGTTTTCTTGTACTTAAGTCGGCATTGTGCCTTTTGTATTTAATTTCGATGCAATTTCTGTGTTTCATCGTCTATAAGAAGGCCAGAGTGATACAGTAAACCTGAAGTGAAGCATCGGAATCTTTAACTACTGACACATGAATGGTTCAAAACATAGACAGTAAGAAGAGTTTGTTTTCTTGTACTTAAGTCAGCATTGTGCCTTTTGTATTTCATTCCGATGCAATTTCTGTGTTTCAACGTCAATAAGAAGTTCAGAGGTATACATTAAACCTGAAGTGAAGCATCGGAATCTATATCTAGTGTCACAGGTATGGTTCAAAACATAGACAGTAAGAAGAGTCAGTTTTCTTGTACTTAAGTCGGCATTGTGCCTTTTGTATTTAATTCCGATGCAATTTATGTGTTTCATCGTCAATAAGAAGGTCAGAGGGATACAGTAAACCTAAAGTGAAGCATCGGAATCTATAACTAGTGTCACAGGAATGGTTCAAAACATAGACAGTAAGAAGAGTCAGTTTTCTTGTACATAAGTCGGCATTGTGCCTTTTCTATTTAATTCCGATGCAATTTCTGTGTCTCATCGTCAATAAGAAGGTCAGTGGGATACAGTAAACCTGAAGTGTAGCATCGGAATCTACAACTAGTGTCACAGGAATGGTTGAAAAACATAGAAAGTAAGAAGAGTCAGTTTTCTTGTACTTAAGTCGGCATTGTGCCTCTTGTATTTAATTCCGATGCAATTTCTGTGTTTCATCGTCAATAAGAAGGTCAGAGGGATACAGTAAACCGGAAGTGAAGCATCGGAATCTATAACTAGTGTCACATGAATGGTTATAATCATAGACACTAAGAAGAATCAGTTTTCCTGTACTTAAGTCGGCATTGTACCTTCTGAATTTATTCCGATGCAATTTCTGTGTTTCATCGTCAATAAGAGGTCAGAGACATACAGTACACCTGAAGTGAAGCATCGGAATCTATAACTAGTGTCACAGGAATGGTTCAAAACATAGACAGTAGGAAGAATCAGTTT
Organism: Schistocerca serialis cubense; assembly: GCF_023864345.2. Taxonomy (NCBI): domain Eukaryota; kingdom Metazoa; phylum Arthropoda; class Insecta; order Orthoptera; family Acrididae; genus Schistocerca; species Schistocerca serialis. Next base: position 1,086,490,182 of record NC_064640.1, on the reverse strand, counting down.
TCTTGTACTTAAGTTGGCATTGCGCCTTTTGTTTTTAATTCCGATGCAATTTCTGTGTTTCATCGTCAATAAGAAGGTCAGAGGGATACAGTAAACCGGAAGTGAAGCATCGGAATCTATAACTAGTGTCACAGGAATGGTTCGAAACATAGACAGTAAGAAGAGTCAGTTTTCTTGTACTTAAGTCGGCATTGTGCCTTTTGTAACTAATTCCGATGCAATTTCTGTGTTACATCGTCAATAAGCAGGTCCGAGGGATACAGTAAACCAGAAGTGAAGCATCGGAATCTAAAACCGGTCTCACAGGAAAGTTCAAAACATAGACATTAAGAAGAGCCAGTCTTCTTGTACTTGAGTATGCATTGTGCCTTTTGTATTTAATTCCGATGCAATTTCAGTGTTTCATCGTCAATATGAAGGTCAGAGGGATACAGTAAACCTGAAGTGAAGCATCGGATTCTATTACTAGTGTCACAGGAATGGTTCAAAACGTAGACAGTAAGAAGAGTCAGTTCTCTAGTACTTGAGTCGGCATTGTGCCTTTTGTATTTAATCCGATGCAATTTCTCTGTTTCATCGTCAATAAGAAGGTAAGAGGGATACAGTAAACCAGAAGTGAAGCATCGGAATCTATAACTAGTGTCACAGGAATGGTTCAAAGCATAGACAGTAAGAAGAGTCAGTCTTCTGGGTACTTGAGTCGGCATTGTGCCTTTTGTATTTAATTCCGATGCAATTTCTGTGTTTCATCGTCAATAAGAAGGTCAGTGGGATACAGTAAACCCGAAGTGAAGCATCGGACTCTATAACTAGTGTCACAGGAATGGTTCAAAACATAGACAGTAAGAAGAGTCAGTTTTATTGTACTTAAGTCACCATTGTGCCTTTTGTATTTAATTCCGATGGAATGTCAGTGTTTCATCGTCAATAAGAAGGTCACAGGGATACAGTGAACCTGAAGTGAAGCATCGGAATCTATAACAAGTGTCACAGGAAAAGTTAAAATCAAAGACAGTAAGAAGAGTCAGTTTTCTTGTTTTTAAGTCGGCATTGTGCCTTTTGTATTTAATTCCGATGCCATTTCTGTGTTTCATCGTTAATACGAAGGTCGGAGGGATACAGTAAACCTGAAGTGAAGCATCGGAATCTATAACTAGTGTCACAGGAATGGTTCAAAACGAAGACAGTAAGAAGAGTCCGTTTTCTTGTACTTAAGTCGGCATTGTGCCTTTTGTATTTAATTCCGATGCAATTTCTGTGTTTCATCGTCTATAAGAAGGCTGAGTGATACAGTAAACCTGAAGTGAAGCATCGGAATCCTTAACTACTGTCACTTGAATGGTTCAAAACATAGACAGTAAGAAGAGTTTGTTTTCTTGTACTTAGGTCAGCATTGTGCCTTTTGTATTTCATTTCGATGCAATTTCTGTGTTTCAACGTCAATAAGAAGTTCAGAGGTACACATTAAACCTGAAGTGAAGCATCGGAATTTATATCTAGTGTCACAGGTATGGTTCAAAACATAGACAGTAAAAAGAGTCAGTTTTCTTGTACTTAAGTCGGCATTGTGCCTTTTGTATTTAATTCCGATGCAATTTCTGTGTTTCATCGTCAATAAGAAGGTCAGAGGGATACAGTAAACCTGAAGTGAAGCATCGAAATCCATAACTAGTGTCACAGGAATGGTTCAAAACATAGACAGTAAGAAGAGTCAGATTTCTTGTACTTGTCGGCATTGTGCCTTTTGTAACTAATTACGATGCAATTTCTGTGTTTCATCGTCAATAAGAAGGTCCGAGGGATACAGTAAACCTGAAGTGAAGCATCGGAATCTAAAACCGGTCTCACAGGAAAGTTCAAAACATAGATATTAAGAAGAGCCAGTCTTCTTGTACTTGAGTATGCATTGTGCCTTTTGTATTTAATTCCGATGCAATGTCAGTGTTTCATCGTCAATATGAAGGTCAGAGGGATACAGTAAACCTGAAGTGAAGCATCGGATTCTATTACTAGTGTCACAGGAATGGTTCAAAACGTAGACAGTAAGAAGAGTCAGTTCTCTTATACTTGAGTCGGCATTGTGCCTTTTGTATTTAATCCCGATGCAATTTCTCTGTTTCATCGTCAATAAGAAGGTAAGAGGGATACAGTAAACCTGAAGTGAAGCATCGGAATCTATAACTAGTTTCACAGGAATGGTTCAATACATAGACAGTAAGAAGGGTCAGTTATCTTGTACTTAAGTCGGCATTGTGCCTTTTGTATTTAATTCCGAAGCAATATATGTGTTTCATCGTCAATAAGAAGGTCAGAGGGATATAGTAAACCTGTAGTAAAGCATCGGAATCTATAACGAGTGTCACATGAATGGTTCAAAACATAGACAGTAAGAAGAGTCAGTTTTCTTGTACTTAATTCGGCATTGTGCCTTTTGTATTTAATTCCGATGCAATTTCTGTGTTTCATCGTCAATAGGAAGGTCAGAGGGATACTGTAAACCTGAAGTGAAGCATCGGAATCTATAACTAGTGTCACAGGAATGGTTCAAAACATAGACAGTAAGAAGAGTCAGTTTCCTTGTACTTAAGTAGGCATTGTGCCTTTTGAATTTAATTCCGATGCAATTTCTGTGTTTCATCGTCAATATGATGGTCAGAGGCATACAGTAAACCTGAAGTGAAGCATCGGAATAAATAACTAGTGTCACAGGAATGGTTCAAAACATAGACAGTAAGAAGAGTCAGTTTTTTTGTACTTAAGTTGGCATTGTGCCATTTGTATTTAATTCCGATGCACTTTGTGTGTTTCATCGTCAACAAGAAGGTCAGAGGTATACAGTAAACCTGAAGTGAAGCATCATAATCTATAACTAGTGCCACAGGTATGGTTCAAAACACAGACAGTAAGAAGAGTCAGTTTTCTTGTACTTAAGTCGGCATTGTGCCTTTTGTATTTAACTCCGATGCAATTTCTGTGTTTCATCGTCAATAAGAAGGTCAGAGGGATACAGTAGACCTGAAGTGAAGCATCGGAATCTATAACTAGTGTCACAGGAATGGTTCAAAGCATAGACAATAAGAAGAGTCAGTTTTCTTGTACTTAAGTCGGCATTGTGCCTTTCCTATTTAATTCCGATGCAATTTCTGTATTTCATCGTCAATAAGAAGGTCAGAGGGATATAGTAAACCTGAATTGAAGCATCGGAATCTATAACTAGTGTCACAGGAATGGTTCAAAACATAGACAGTAAGAAGAGTCGGTTTTCTTGTACTTCAGTCGGCATTGTGCCTTTTGTATTTAATTCCGATGCAATTTCAGTGCTTCACCGTCGATAAGAAGGTCAGAGGGATACAGTGAACCTGAAGTGAAGCATCGGAATCTATAACTAGTGTCACAGGAATGGTTCAAAACATAGACAGTAAGAAGAGTCAGTTTTCTTGTACTTAAGTCGGCATTGTGCCTTTTATATTTAATTTCGATGCAATTTCTGTGTTTCATCGTCAATAGGAAGGTCAGAGGGATACAATAAACCTGAAGTGAAGCATCGGAATCTATAACTAGTGTCACAGGAATGGTTCAAAACATAGACAGTAAGAAGAGTCAGTTTTCTTGTACTTAAGTCGGCATTGTGCCTTTTGTATTTAACTCCGATGCAATTTCTGTGTTTCATCGTCAATAAGAAGGTCAGACGGATACAGTAAACCTGAAGTGAAGCATCGGAATCTATAACTAGTGTCACAGGAATGGTTCAAAACATAGACAGTAAGAAGAGTCAGTTTTCTTGTACTTAAGTCGGCATTGTGCCTTTTCTATTTAATTCCGATGCAATTTCTGTATTTCATCGTCAATAAGAAGGTCAGAGGGATATAGTAAACCTGAAGTGAAGCATCGTAATCTATAACTAGTGTCACAGGAATGGTTCAAAACATAGACAGTAAGAAGAGTCAGTTTTCTTGTACTTAAGTCGGCATTGTGCCTTTTGTATTTAATTCCGAAGCAATATCTGTGTTACATCGTCAATAAGAAGGTCAGAGGGATACAGTAAACCTGAAGTAAAGCATCGGAATCTATAACGAGTGTCACATGAATGGTTCAAAACATAGACAGTAAGAAGAGTCAGTTTTGTTGTACTTAAGTCGGCATTGTGCCTTTTGTATTTAATTCCGATGCAATTTCTGTGTTTCATCGTCAATAAGAAGGTCTGAGGGATACAGTAAACCTGAAGTGAAGCATCGGAATCTATAACTAGTGTCACAGGAATGGTTCAAAACATAGACAGTTAGATGGGTCAGTTTTCTTGTACTTAAGTCGGCATTGAACTTTTGTATTTAGTTCCGATGCAATTTCTGAGTTTTATCGTCAATAAGAAAGTCAGAGGGATACAGTAAACCTGAAGTGAAGCATCGGAATCTATAACTAGTGTCACAGGAACTGTTTAAAACATAGACAGTAAGAAGAGTCAGGTTTCTTGTACTTAAGTCGGCAGTGTGCCTTTTGTATTTAATTCCGATGCAATTTCTGTGTTTCATTGTCAATAAGAAGGTTAGTGGGATACAGTAAACCTGAAGTGAAGCATCGGAATCTATAACTAGTGTCACAGGAATGGTTCAAACATAGGAAGTAGGAAGAGTCAGTTTTCTTGTACTTAAGTCGGCATTGTGCCTTTTGTATTTAATTCCGATGCAATTTCTGTGTTTCATCGTCAATACGAAGGTCAGAGGGATACAGTAAACCTAAAGTGAAGCATCGGAATCTATAACTAGTGTCACATGAATAGTTCAAAACATAGACGGTAAGAAGAGTCAGTTTTCTTGTATTTTATTCAGCATTGTGCCTTCTGTATCTAATTCCGATGCAATTTCTGTGTTTCATCGTCAATACGAAGGTCCGAGGGATACAGTAATCCTGAAGTAAAGCATCGGAATCTATAACGAGTGTCACAGGAATGGTTCAAAACATAGACAGTAAGAAGAGTCAGTTTTCTTGTACTCAAGTAGGCATTGTGCCTTTTGTAATTATTTCTGACGCAAATTCTGTGTTTCATCGTCAATAAGAAGGTCAGAGGTATACAGTAAACCTGAAGTGAAGCATTGGAATCTATAACTAGTGTCACAGGAATGGTTCAAAAAATAGACAGTAAGAAGAGTCAGTTTTATTGTACTTAAGTCACCATTGTGCCTTTTGTATTTAATTCCGAAGCAATATATGTGTTTCATCGTCAATAAGAAGGTCAGAGGGATAAAGTAAACTTGTAGTAAAGCATCGGAATCTATAACGAGTTTCACATGAATGGTTCAAACATAGACAGTAAGAAGAGTCAGTTTTCTTGTACTTAATTCGGCATTGTGCCTTTTGTATTTAATTCCGATGCAATTTCTGTGTTTCATCGTCAATAGGAAGATCAGAGGGATACTGTAAACCTGAAGTGAAGCATCGGAATCTATAACTAGTGTCACAGGTATGGTTCAAAACAAAGACAGTAAGAAGAGTCAGTTTTCTTGTACTTAAGTCGGCATTGTGCCTTTTGTATTTAACTCCGATGCAATTTCTCTGTTTCATCGTCAATAAGATGGTCAGAGGGATACAGTAAACCTGAAGTGAAGCATCGGAATCTATAACTAGTGTCACAGGAATGGTTCAAAACATAGACAGTAAGAAGAGTCAGATTTCTTGTACTTAAGTCGGCATTGTGCCTTTTCTATTTAATTCCGATGCAATTTCTGTATTTCATCGTCAATAAGAAGGTCAGAGGGATACAGTAAACCTGAAGTGAAGCATCGGAATCTATAACTAGTGTCACAGGAATGGTTCAAAACATAGACAGTAAGAAGAGTCAGTTTTCTTGTACTTAAGTCGGCATTGTGCCTTTTGTATTTAATTCCGATGCAATTTCTGTGTTTCATCGTCAATAAGAAGGTCTGAGGGATACAGTAAACCTGAAGTGAAGCATCGGAATCTATAACTAGTGTCACAGGATTTGTTCAAACATAGACAGTAAGAAGAATCAGGTTTCTTGTACTTAAGTCGGCATTGTGCCTTTTGTATTTAATTCCTATGCACGTTCTGTGTTTCATTGTCAATAAGAAGGTTAGAGTGATACAGTAAACCAGAAGTGAAGCATCGGAATCTAATCCTAGTGTCACAGGAATGTTCAAAACATAGACAGTAAGAAGAGTCAGTTTTCTTTTACTTAAGTCGGCATTGTCCCTTTTGTATTTAATTCCGATGCAATATCTGTGTTTCATCGTTAATAAGAAGGTCAGAGGGATACAGTAAACCTGAATTGAAGCATCGCAATCTATAACTAGTGTCACAGGAATGGTTCAAAATATAGACAGTAGGAAGATTCAGTTTTCTTGTACTTAAGTCGGCATTGTGCCTTTTACATTTAATTCCGATGCAATTTCTGTGTTTCATCGTCAATAAGAATGTCAAAGGGATACAGTAAACCTAAAGGGAAGCATCGGAATCTATAACTAGTCTCACATGAATGGTACAAAACATAGACGGTAAGAAGAGTTAGTTTTCTTATATTTTAATCAGCATTGTGCCTTCTGTATTTAATTCCGATGCAATTTCTGTGTTTCATCGTCAATAAGAAGGTCCGAGGGATACAGTAAACCTGAAGTAAAGCATCGGAATCTATAACGAGTGTCACATGAATGGTTCAAAACATAGACAGTAAGAAGAGTCAGTTTTCTTGTACTTAAGTCGGCATTGTGCCTTTGTATTTAATTCCGATGCAATTTCAGTGTTTCATCGTCAATAAGAAGGTCAGAGGGATACAGTGAACCTGAAGTGAAGCATTGGAATCTATAACTAGTGTCACAGGAATGGTTCAAAACATAGACAGTAAGAAGAGTCAGTTTTCTTGTACTTATGTCGGCATTGTGCCTTTTCAATTTAATTCCGATGCAATTTCTGTGTTTCATCGTCAATAAGAACGTCAGAGGGATACAGTAAACCTGAAGTGAGGCATCGGAATCTATAACTAGTGTCACAGGAATTGTTCAAAACATAGACAGTAAGAAGGGTCAGGTTTCTTGTACTTAAGTCGGCATTGTGCCTTTTGTATTTAATTCCGATGCAATTTCTGTGTTTCATTGTCAGTAAGAAGGTTACAGGGATACAGTAAACCAGAAGTGAAGCATCGGAATGTATACCTAGTGCCACACGAATGTTCAAAACATAGACAGTAAGAAGAGTCCGTTTTCTTGCACTTAAGTCGGCATTGTGCCTTTTGTATTTAATTCCGATGCAATATATGTGTTTCATCGTCAATAAGAAGGTCAGAGGGATACAGTAAACCTGAAGTGAAGCATCGGAATCTATAACTAGTGTCACAGGAATGGTTCAAACATAGGAAGTAGGAAGAGTCAGTTTTCTTGTACTTAAGTCGGCATTGTGCCTTTTGTATTTAATTCCGATGCAATTTCTGTGTTTCATCGTCAATACGAAGGTCAGAGGGATACAGTAAACCTAAAGTGAAGCATCGGAATCTATAACTAGTGTCACATGAATGGTTCAAAACATAGACGGTAAGAAGAGTCAGTTTTCTTGTATTTTATTCAGCATTGTGCCTTCTGTATTTAATTCCGATGCAATTTCTGTGTTTAATCGTCAATACGAAGGTCCGAGGGATACAGTAATCCTGAAGTAAAGCATCGGAATCTATAACGAGTGTCACAGGAATGGTTCAAAACATAGACAGTAAGAAGAGTCAGTTTTCTTGTACTCAAGTCGGCATTGTGCCTTTTGTAATTATTTCTGATGCAAATTCTGTGTTTCATCGTCAATAAGAAGGTCAGAGGTATACAGTAAACCTGAAGTGAAGCATTGGAATCTATAACTAGTGTCACAGGAATGGTTCAAAACATAGACAGTAAGAAGAGTCCGTTTTCTTGTACTTAAGTCGGCATTGTGCCTTTTGTGTTTAATTCCGATGCCATTTCTGTGTTTCATCGTTAATACGAAGGTCGGAGGGATACAGTAAACCTGAAGTGAAGCATCGGAATCTATAACTAGTGTCACAGGAATGGTTCAAAACGAAGACAGTAAGAAGAGTCAGTTTTCTTGTACTTAAGTCGGCATTGTGCCTTTTGTATTTAATTTCGATGCAATTTCTGTGTTTCATCGTCTATAAGAAGGCCAGAGTGATACAGTAAACCTGAAGTGAAGCATCGGAATCTTTAACTACTGTCACATAAATGGTTCAAAACATAGACAGTAAGAAGAGTTTGTTTTCTTGTACTTAAGTCAGCATTGTGCCTTTTGTATTTCATTCCGATGCAATTTCTGTGTTTCAACGTCAATAAGAAGTTCAGAGGTATACATTAAACCTGAAGTGAAGCATCGGAATCTATATCTAGTGTCACAGGTATGGTTCAAAACATAGACAGTAAGAAGAGTCAGTTTTCTTGTACTTAAGTCGGCATTGTGCCTTTTGTATTTAATTCCGATGCAATTTATGTGTTTCATCGTCAATAAGAAGGTCAGAGGGATACAGTAAACCTAAAGTGAAGCATCGGAATCTATAACTAGTGTCACAGGAATGGTTCAAAACATAGACAGTAAGAAGAGTCAGTTTTCTTGTACATAAGTCGGCATTGTGCCTTTTCTATTTAATTCCGATGCAATTTCTGTGTCTCATCGTCAATAAGAAGGTCAGTGGGATACAGCAAACCTGAAGTGTAGCATCGGAATCTACAACTAGTGTCACAGGAATGGTTGAAAAACATAGAAAGTAAGAAGAGTCAGTTTTCTTGTACTTAAGTCGGCATTGTGCCTCTTGTATTTAATTCCGATGCAATTTCTGTGTTTCATCGTCAATATGAAGGTCAGAGGGATACAGTAAACCGGAAGTGAAGCATCGGAATCTATAACTAGTGTCACATGAATGGTTATAATCATAGACACTAAGAAGAATCAGTTTTCTTGTACTTAAGTCGGCATTGTACCTTCTGAATTTATTCCGATGCAATTTCTGTGTTTCATCGTCAATAAGAGGTCAGAGACATACAGTACACCTGAAGTGAAGCATCGGAATCTATAACTAGTGTCACAGGAATGGTTCAAAACATAGACAGTAGGAAGAATCAGTTTTCTTGTACTTAAGTTGGCATTGCGCCTTTTGTTTTTAATTCCGATGCAATTTCTGTGTTTCATCGTCAATAAGAAGGTCAGAGGGATACAGTAAACCGGAAGTGAAGCATCGGAATCTATAACTAGTGTCACAGGAATGGTTCGAAACATAGACAGTAAGAAGAGTCAGTTTTCTTGTACTTAAGTCGGCATTGTGCCTTTTGTAACTAATTCCGATGCAATTTCTGTGTTACATCGTCAATAAGCAGGTCCGAGGGATACAGTAAACCAGAAGTGAAGCATCGGAATATAAAACCGGTCTCACAGGAAAGTTCAAAACATAGACATTAAGAAGAGCCAGTCTTCTTGTACTTGAGTATGCATTGTGCCTTTTGTATTTAATTCCGATGCAATTTCAGTGTTTCATCGTCAATATGAAGGTCAGAGGGATACAGTAAACCTGAAGTGAAGCATCGGATTCTATTACTAGTGTCACAGGAATGGTTCAAAACGTAGACAGTAAGAAGAGTCAGTTCTCTAGTACTTGAGTCGGCATTGTGCCTTTTGTATTTAATCCGATGCAATTTCTCTGTTTCATCGTCAATAAGAAGGTAAGAGGGATACAGTAAACCAGAAGTGAAGCATCGGAATCTATAACTAGTGTCACAGGAATGGTTCAAAGCATAGACAGTAAGAAGAGTCAGTCTTCTGGGTACTTGAGTCGGCATTGTGCCTTTTGTATTTAATTCCGATGCAATTTCTGTGTTTCATCGTCAATAAGAAGGTCAGTGGGATACAGTAAACCCGAAGTGAAGCATCGGACTCTATAACTAGTGTCACAGGAATGGTTCAAAACATAGACAGTAAGAAGAGTCAGTTTTATTGTACTTAAGTCACCATTGTGCCTTTTGTATTTAATTCCGATGGAATGTCAGTGTTTCATCGTCAATAAGAAGGTCACAGGGATACAGTGAACCTGAAGTGAAGCATCGGAATCTATAACAAGTGTCACAGGAAAAGTTAAAATCAAAGACAGCAAGAAGAGTCAGTTTTCTTGTTTTTAAGTCGGCATTGTGCCTTTTGTATTTAATTCCGATGCCATTTCTGTGTTTCATCGTTAATACGAAGGTCGGAGGGATACAGTAAACCTGAAGTGAAGCATCGGAATCTATAACTAGTGTCACAGGAATGGTTCAAAACGAAGACAGTAAGAAGAGTCCGTTTTCTTGTACTTAAGTCGGCATTGTGCCTTTTGTATTTAATTCCGATGCAATTTCTGTGTTTCATCGTCTATAAGAAGGCTGAGTGATACAGTAAACCTGAAGTGAAGCATCGGAATCCTTAACTACTGTCACTTGAATGGTTCAAAACATAGACAGTAAGAAGAGTTTGTTTTCTTGTACTTAGGTCAGCATTGTGCCTTTTGTATTTCATTTCGATGCAATTTCTGTGTTTCAACGTCAATAAGAAGTTCAGAGGTACACATTAAACCTGAAGTGAAGCATCGGAATTTATATCTAGTGTCACAGGTATGGTTCAAAACATAGACAGTAAAAAGAGTCAGTTTTCTTGTACTTAAGTCGGCATTGTGCCTTTTGTATTTAATTCCGATGCAATTTCTGTGTTTCATCGTCAATAAGAAGGTCAGAGGGATACAGTAAACCTGAAGTGAAGCATCGAAATCTATAACTAGTGTCACAGGAATGGTTCAAAACATAGACAGTAAGAAGAGTCAGATTTCTTGTACTTGTCGGCATTGTGCCTTTTGTAACTAATTCCGATGCAATTTCTGTGTTTCATCGTCAATAAGAAGGTCCGAGGGATACAGTAAACCTGAAGTGAAGCATCGGAATCTAAAACCGGTCTCACAGGAAAGTTCAAAACATAGATATTAAGAAGAGCCAGTCTTCTTGTACTTGAGTATGCATTGTGCCTTTTGTATTTAATTCCGATGCAATGTCAGTGTTTCATCGTCAATATGAAGGTCAGAGGGATACAGTAAACCTGAAGTGAAGCATCGGATTCTATTACTAGTGTCACAGGAATGGTTCAAAACGTAGACAGTAAGAAGAGTCAGTTCTCTTATACTTGAGTCGGCATTGTGCCTTTTGTATTTAATCCCGATGCAATTTCTCTGTTTCATCGTCAATAAGAAGGTAAGAGGGATACAGAAAACCTGAAGTGAAGCATCGGAATCTATAACTAGTTTCACAGGAATGGTTCAATACATAGACAGTAAGAAGGGTCAGTTATCTTGTACTTAAGTCGGCATTGTGCCTTTTGTATTTAATTCCGAAGCAATATATGTGTTTCATCGTCAATAAGAAGGTCAGAGGGATATAGTAAACCTGTAGTAAAGCATCGGAATCTATAACGAGTGTCACATGAATGGTTCAAAACATAGACAGTAAGAAGAGTCAGTTTTCTTGTACTTAATTCGGCATTGTGCCTTTTGTATTTAATTCCGATGCAATTTCTGTGTTTCATCGTCAATAGGAAGGTCAGAGGGATACTGTAAACCTGAAGTGAAGCATCGGAATCTATAACTAGTGTCACAGGAATGGTTCAAAACATAGACAGTAAGAAGAGTCAGTTTCCTTGTACTTAAGTAGGCATTGTGCCTTTTGAATTTAATTCCGATGCAATTTCTGTGTTTCATCGTCAATATGATGGTCAGAGGCATACAGTAAACCTGAAGTGAAGCATCGGAATATATAACTAGTGTCACAGGAATGGTTCAAAACATAGACAGTAAGAAGAGTCAGTTTTTTTGTACTTAAGTTGGCATTGTGCCATTTGTATTTAATTCCGATGCACTTTGTGTGTTTCATCGTCAATAAGAAGGTCAGAGGTATACAGTAAACCTGAAGTGAAGCATCATAATCTATAACTAGTGCCACAGGTATGGTTCAAAACACAGACAGTAAGAAGAGTCAGTTTTCTTGTACTTAAGTCGGCATTGTGCCTTTTGTATTTAACTCCGATGCAATTTCTGTGTTTCATCGTCAATAAGAAGGTCAGAGGGATACAGTAGACCTGAAGTGAAGCATCGGAATCTATAACTAGTGTCACAGGAATGGTTCAAAACATAGACAATAAGAAGAGTCAGTTTTCTTGTACTTAAGTCGGCATTGTGCCTTTCCTATTTAATTCCGATGCAATTTCTGTATTTCATCGTCAATAAGAAGGTCAGAGGGATATAGTAAACCTGAATTGAAGCATCGGAATCTATAACTAGTGTCACAGGAATGGTTCAAAACATAGACAGTAAGAAGAGTCGGTTTTCTTGTACTTCAGTCGGCATTGTGCCTTTTGTATTTAATTCCGATGCAATTTCAGTGCTTCACCGTCGATAAGAAGGTCAGAGGGATACAGTGAACCTGAAGTGAAGCATCGGAATCTATAACTAGTGTCACAGGAATGGTTCAAAACATAGACAGTAAGAAGAGTCAGTTTTCTTGTACTTAAGTCGGCATTGTGCCTTTTATATTTAATTTCGATGCAATTTCTGTGTTTCATCGTCAATAGGAAGGTCAGAGGGATACAATAAACCTGAAGTGAAGCATCGGAATCTATAACTAGTGTCACAGGAATGGTTCAAAACATAGACAGTAAGAAGAGTCAGTTTTCTTGTACTTAAGTCGGCATTGTGCCTTTTGTATTTAACTCCGATGCAATTTCTGTGTTTCATCGTCAATAAGAAGGTCAGACGGATACAGTAAACCTGAAGTGAAGCATCGGAATCTATAACTAGTGTCACAGGAATGGTTCAAAACATAGACAGTAAGAAGAGTCAGTTTTCTTGTACTTAAGTCGGCATTGTGCCTTTTCTATTTAATTCCGATGCAATTTCTGTATTTCATCGTCAATAAGAAGGTCAGAGGGATATAGTAAACCTGAAGTGAAGCATCGTAATCTATAACTAGTGTCACAGGAATGGTTCAAAACATAGACAGTAAGAAGAGTCAGTTTTCTTGTACTTAAGTCGGCATTGTGCCTTTTGTATTTAATTCCGAAGCAATATCTGTGTTACATCGTCAATAAGAAGGTCAGAGGGATACAGTAAACCTGAAGTAAAGCATCGGAATCTATAACGAGTGTCACATGAATGGTTCAAAACATAGACAGTAAGAAGAGTCAGTTTTGTTGTACTTAAGTCGGCATTGTGCCTTTTGTATTTAATTCCGATGCAATTTCTGTGTTTCATCGTCAATAAGAAGGTCTGAGGGATACAGTAAACCTGAAGTGAAGCATCGGAATCTATAACTAGTGTCACAGGAATGGTTCAAAACATAGACAGTTAGATGGGTCAGTTTTCTTGTACTTAAGTCGGCATTGAACTTTTGTATTTAGTTCCGATGCAATTTCTGAGTTTTATCGTCAATAAGAAAGTCAGAGGGATACAGTAAACCTGAAGTGAAGCATCGGAATCTATAACTAGTGTCACAGGAACTGTTTAAAACATAGACAGTAAGAAGAGTCAGGTTTCTTGTACTTAAGTCGGCAGTGTGCCTTTTGTATTTAATTCCGATGCAATTTCTGTGTTTCATTGTCAATAAGAAGGTTAGTGGGATACAGTAAACCTGAAGTGAAGCATCGGAATCTATAACTAGTGTCACAGGAATGGTTCAAAACATAGACAGTAGGAAGAGTCAGTTTTCTTGTACTTAAGTCGGCATTGTGCCTTTTGTATTTAATTCCGATACAATTTCTGTGTTTCATCGTCACTAAGAAGGTCAGAGGGATACAGTAAACCTAAAGGGAAGCATCGGAATCTATAACTAGTGTCATAGGAATGGTGAAAACATAGACAGTAGGAAGGGTCAGTCTTCTTGTACTTAAGTCGGCATTGTGCCTTTTGTATTTAATCCTGATTCAATTTCTGTGTTTCGTCGTCAATAAGAAGGTCCAAGGTGTACAGTAAACCTGAAGTGAAGCATCGGAATGTATAACTAGTGTCACAGGAATGGTTCAAAACATAGACGGTAAGAAGAGTTTGTTTTCTTGTATTTTAATCAGCATTGTGCCTTCTGTATTTAATTCCGATGCAATTTCTGTGTTTCATCGTCAATAAGAAGGTCAGAGGGATACAGTAAACCTGATGTGAAGCATCGGAATCTATAACTAGTGTGACAGGAATGTTTCAAAACATAGACAGTAAGAAGAGTCAGTTTCCTTCTACTTAAGTCGGCATTGTGCCTTTTGTATTTAATTCCGATGCAATTTCTGTGTTTCATCGTCAATATGAAGGTCAGAGGCATACAGTATACCTGAAGTGAAGCATCGGAATCTATAACTAGTGTCACAGGAATGGTTCAAAACATAGACAGTAAGAAGAGTCAGTTTTCTTGTACTTAAGTCGGCATTGTGCCTTTTGTATTTAATTCCGATGCAATTTCAGTGTTTCATCGTCAATAAGAAGGTCAGAGGGATACAGTGAACCTGAAGTGAAGCATTGGAATCTATAACTAGTGTCACAGGAATGGTTCAAAACATAGACATTAAGAAGAGTCAGTTTTCTTGTACTTAAGTCGTCATTGTGCCTTGTCAATTTAATTCCGATGCAATATCTGTGTTTCATTGTCAATAAGAAGGTTACAGGGATACAGTAAATCAGAAGTGAAGCATCGGAATCTATACCTAGTGTCACACGAATGTTCAAAACATAGACAGTAAAAAGAGTCAGTTTTCTTGTACTTAAGTCGGCATTGTGCCTTTTGTATTTAGTTCCGATGCAATTTCAGTGTTTCACCGTCAATAACAAGGTCATAGGGATACAGTGAACCTGAAGTGAAGCATCGGAATCTATAACTAGTGTAACAGGAATGGTTCAAACATAGACAGTAAAAAGAGTCAGGTTTCTTGTACTTAAGTCGGCAGTGTGCCTTTTGTATTTAATTCCGATGCAATTTCTGTGTTTCATTGTCAATAAGAAGGTTTGTGGGATACAGTAAACCTGAAGTGAAGCATCGGAATCTATAACTAGTGTCACAGGAACTGTTTAAAACATAGACAGTAAGAAGAGTCAGGTTTCTTGTACTTAAGTCGGCAGTGTGCCTTTTGTATTTAATTCCGATGCAATTTCTGTGTTTCATTGTCAAAAGAAGGTTAGTGGGATACAGTAAACCTGAAGTGAAGCATCGGAATCTATAACTAGTGTCACAGGAATGGTTCAAAACATAGACAGTAGGAAGAGTCAGTTTTCTTGTACTTAAGTCGGCATTGTGCCTTTTGTATTTAATTCCGATACAATTTCTGTGTTTCATCGTCAATAAGAAGGTCAGAGGGATACAGTAGACCTGAAGTGAAGCATCGGAATCTATAACTAGTGACACAGGAATGGTTCAAAACATAGACAATAAGAAGAGTCAGTTTTCTTGTACTTAAGTCGGCATTGTGCCTTTTCTATTTAATTCCGATGCAATTTCTGTATTTCATCGTCAATAAGAAGGTCAGAGGGATATAGTAAACCTGAATTGAGGCATCGGAATCTATAACTAGTGTCACAGGAATGGTTCAAAACATAGACAGTAAGAAGAGTCAGTTTTCTTGTACTTAAGTCGGCATTGTGCCTTTTGTATTTAACTCCGATGCAATTTCTGTGTTTCATCGTCAATAAGAAGGTCAGACGGATACAGTAAACCTGAAGTGAAGCATCGGAATCTATAACTAGTGTCACAGGAATGGTTCAAAACATAGACAGTAAGAAGAGTCAGTTTTCTTGTACTTAAGTCGGCATTGTGCCTTTTCTATTTAATTCCGATGCAATTTCTGTATTTCATCGTCAATAAGAAGGTCAGAGGGATATAGTAAACCTGAAGTGAAGCATCGTAATCTATAACTAGTGTCACAGGAATGGTTCAAAACATAGACAGTAAGAAGAGTCAGTTTTCTTGTACTTAAGTCGGCATTGTGCCTTTTGTATTTAATTCCGAAGCAATATCTGTGTTACATCGTCAATAAGAAGGTCAGAGGGATACAGTAAACCTGAAGTAAAGCATCGGAATCTATAACGAGTGTCACATGAATGGTTCAAAACATAGACAGTAAGAAGAGTCAGTTTTGTTGTACTTAAGTCGGCATTGTGCCTTTTGTATTTAATTCCGATGCAATTTCTGTGTTTCATCGTCAATAAGAAGGTCTGAGGGATACAGTAAACCTGAAGTGAAGCATCGGAATCTATAACTAGTGTCACAGGAATGGTTCAAAACATAGACAGTTAGAAGGGTCAGTTTTCTTGTACTTAAGTCGGCATTGAACTTTTGTATTTAGTTCCGATGCAATTTCTGAGTTTTATCGTCAATAAGAAAGTCAGAGGGATACAGTAAACCTGAAGTGAAGCATCGGAATCTATAACTAGTGTCACAGGAACTGTTTAAAACATAGACAGTAAGAAGAGTCAGGTTTCTTGTACTTAAGTCGGCAGTGTGCCTTTTGTATTTAATTCCGATGCAATTTCTGTGTTTCATTGTCAATAAGAAGGTTAGTGGGATACAGTAAACCTGAAGTGAAGCATCGGAATCTATAACTAGTGTCACAGGAATGGTTCAAAACATAGACAGTAGGAAGAGTCAGTTTTCTTGTACTTAAGTCGGCATTGTGCCTTTTGTATTTAATTCCGATACAATTTCTGTGTTTCATCGTCACTAAGAAGGTCAGAGGGATACAGTAAACCTAAAGGGAAGCATCGGAATCTATAACTAGTGTCATAGGAATGGTGAAAACATAGACAGTAGGAAGGGTCAGTCTTCTTGTACTTAAGTCGGCATTGTGCCTTTTGTATTTAATCCTGATTCAATTTCTGTGTTTCGTCGTCAATAAGAAGGTCCAAGGTGTACAGTAAACCTGAAGTGAAGCATCGGAATGTATAACTAGTGTCACAGGAATGGTTCAAAACATAGACGGTAAGAAGAGTTTGTTTTCTTGTATTTTAATCAGCATTGTGCCTTCTGTATTTAATTCCGATGCAATTTCTGTGTTTCATCGTCAATAAGAAGGTCCGAGGGATACAGTAAACCTGATGTGAAGCATCGGAATCTATAACTAGTGTGACAGGAATGGTTCAAAACATAGACAGTAAGAAGAGTCAGTTTCCTTCTACTTAAGTCGGCATTGTGCCTTTTGTATTTAATTCCGATGCAATTTCTGTGTTTCATCGTCAATATGAAGGTCAGAGGCATACAGTATACCTGAAGTGAAGCATCGGAATCTATAACTAGTGTCACAGGAATGGTTCAAAACATAGACAGTAAGAAGAGTCAGTTTTCTTGTACTTAAGTCGGCATTGTGCCTTTTGTATTTAATTCCGATGCAATTTCAGTGTTTCATCGTCAATAAGAAGGTCAGAGGGATACAGTGAACCTGAAGTGAAGCATTGGAATCTATAACTAGTGTCACAGGAATGGTTCAAAACATAGACATTAAGAAGAGTCAGTTTTCTTGTACTTAAGTCGTCATTGTGCCTTGTCAATTTAATTCCGATGCAATATCTGTGTTTCATTGTCAATAAGAAGGTTACAGGGATACAGTAAATCAGAAGTGAAGCATCGGAATCTATACCTAGTGTCACACGAATGTTCAAAACATAGACAGTAAAAAGAGTCAGTTTTCTTGTACTTAAGTCGGCATTGTGCCTTTTGTATTTAGTTCCGATGCAATTTCAGTGTTTCACCGTCAATAACAAGGTCATAGGGATACAGTGAACCTGAAGTGAAGCATCGGAATCTATAACTAGTGTAACAGGAATGGTTCAAACATAGACAGTAAAAAGAGTCAGGTTTCTTGTACTTAAGTCGGCAGTGTGCCTTTTGTATTTAATTCCGATGCAATTTCTGTGTTTCATTGTCAATAAGAAGGTTTGTGGGATACAGTAAACCTGAAGTGAAGCATCGGAATCTATAACTAGTGTCACAGGAACTGTTTAAAACATAGACAGTAAGAAGAGTCAGGTTTCTTGTACTTAAGTCGGCAGTGTGCCTTTTGTATTTAATTCCGATGCAATTTCTGTGTTTCATTGTCAAAAGAAGGTTAGTGGGATACAGTAAACCTGAAGTGAAGCATCGGAATCTATAACTAGTGTCACAGGAATGGTTCAAAACATAGACAGTAGGAAGAGTCAGTTTTCTTGTACTTAAGTCGGCATTGTGCCTTTTGTATTTAATTCCGATACAATTTCTGTGTTTCATCGTCAATAAGAAGGTCAGAGGGATACAGTAGACCTGAAGTGAAGCATCGGAATCTATAACTAGTGACACAGGAATGGTTCAAAACATAGACAATAAGAAGAGTCAGTTTTCTTGTACTTAAGTCGGCATTGTGCCTTTTCTATTTAATTCCGATGCAATTTCTGTATTTCATCGTCAATAAGAAGGTCAGAGGGATATAGTAAACCTGAATTGAGGCATCGGAATCTATAACTAGTGTCACAGGAATGGTTCAAAACATAGACAGTAAGAAGAGTCGGTTTTCTTGTACTTCAGTCGGCATTGTGCCTTTTGTATTTAATTCCGATGCAATTTCAGTGCTTCACCGTCGATAAGAAGGTCAGAGGGATACAGTGAACCTGAAGTGAAGCATCGGAATCTATAACTAGTGTCACAGGAATGGTTCAAAACATAGACAGTAAGAAGAGTCAGTTTTCTTGTACTTAAGTCGGCATTGTGCCTTTTATATTTAATTTCGATGCAATTTCTGTGTTTCATCGTCAATAGGAAGGTCAGAGGGATACAATAAACCTGAAGTGAAGCATCGGAATCTATAACTAGTGTCACAGGAATGGTTCAAAACATAGACAGTAAGAAGAGTCAGTTTTCTTGTACTTAAGTCGGCATTGTGCCTTTTGTATTTAACTCCGATGCAATTTCTGTGTTTCATCGTCAATAAGAAGGTCAGACGGATACAGTAAACCTGAAGTGAAGCATCGGAATCTATAACTAGTGTCACAGGAATGGTTCAAAACATAGACAGTAAGAAGAGTCAGTTTTCTTGTACTTAAGTCGGCATTGTGCCTTTTCTATTTAATTCCGATGCAATTTCTGTATTTCATCGTCAATAAGAAGGTCAGAGGGATATAGTAAACCTGAAGTGAAGCATCGTAATCTATAACTAGTGTCACAGGAATGGTTCAAAACATAGACAGTAAGAAGAGTCAGTTTTCTTGTACTTAAGTCGGCATTGTGCCTTTTGTATTTAATTCCGATGCAATTTCTGTGTTTCATCGTCTATAAGAAGGCTGAGTGATACAGTAAACCTGAAGTGAAGCATCGGAATCTATAACGAGTGTCACATGAATGGTTCAAAACATAGACAGTAAGAAGAGTCAGTTTTGTTGTACTTAAGTCGGCATTGTGCCTTTTGTATTTAATTCCGATGCAATTTCTGTGTTTCATCGTCAATAAGAAGGTCTGAGGGATACAGTAAACCTGAAGTGAAGCATCGGAATCTATAACTAGTGTCACAGGAATGGTTCAAAACATAGACAGTTAGAAGGGTCAGTTTTCTTGTACTTAAGTCGGCATTGAACTTTTGTATTTAATTCCGATGCAATTTCTGAGTTTTATCGTCAATAAGAAAGTCAGAGGGATACAGTAAACCTGAAGTGAAGCATCGGAATCTATAACTAGTGTCACAGGAACTGTTTAAAACATAGACAGTAAGAAGAGTCAGGTTTCTTGTACTTAAGTCGGCAGTGTGCCTTTTGTATTTAATTCCGATGCAATTTCTGTGTTTCATTGTCAAAAAGAAGGTTAGTGGGATACAGTAAACCTGAAGTGAAGCATCGGAATCTATAACTAGTGTCACAGGAATGGTTCAAAACATAGACAGTAGGAAGAGTCAGTTTTCTTGTACTTAAGTCGGCATTGTGCCTTTTGTATTTAATTCCGATACAATTTCTGTGTTTCATCGTCACTAAGAAGGTCAGAGGGATACAGTAAACCTAAAGGGAAGCATCGGAATCTATAACTAGTGTCATAGGAATGGTGAAAACATAGACTGTAGGAAGGGTCAGTCTTCTTGTACTTAAGTCGGCATTGTGCCTTTTGTATTTAATCCTGATTCAATTTCTGTGTTTCGTCGTCAATAAGAAGGTCCAAGGTGTACAGTAAACCTGAAGTGAAGCATCGGAATCTATAACTAGTGTCACAGGAATGGTTCAAAACATAGACGGTAAGAAGAGTTAGTTTTCTTGTATTTTAATCAGCATTGTGCCTTCTGTATTTAATTCCGATGCAATTTCTGTGTTTCATCGTCAATAAGAAGGTCCGAGGGATACAGTAAACCTGATGTAAAGCATCGGAATCTGTAACGAGTGTCACATGAATGGTTCAAAACATAGACAGTATGAAGAGTCCGTTTTCTTGTACTTAAGTCGGCATTGTGCCTTTTGTATTTAATTCCGATGCAATTTCTGTGTTTCATCATCAATAAGAAGGTCAGAGGGATACTGTAAACCTGATGTGAAGCATCGGAATCTATAACTAGTGTGACAGGAATGGTTCAAAACATAGACAGTAAGAAGAGTCAGTTTCCTTCTACTTAAGTCGGCATTGTGCCTTTTGTATTTAATTCCGATGCAATTTCTGTGTTTCATCGTCAATATGAAGGTCAGAGGCATACAGTATACCTGAAGTGAAGCATCGGAATCTATAACTAGTGTCACAGGAATGGTTCAAAACATAGACAGTAAGAAGAGTCAGTTTTCTTGTACTTAAGTCGGCATTGTGCCTTTTGTATTTAATTCCGATGCAATTTCAGTGTTTCATCGTCAATAAGAAGGTCAGAGGGATACAGTGAACCTGAAGTGAAGCATTGGAATCTATAACTAGTGTCACAGGAATGGTTCAAAACATAGACATTAAGAAGAGTCAGTTTTCTTGTACTTAAGTCGTCATTGTGCCTTTTCAATTTAATTCCGATGCAATATCTGTGTTTCATTGTCAATAAGAAGGTTACAGGGATACAGTAAATCAGAAGTGAAGCATCGGAATCTATACCTAGTGTCACACGAATGTTCAAAACATAGACAGTAAAAAGAGTCAGTTTTCTTGTACTTAAGTCGGCATTGTGCCTTTTGTATTTAGTTCCGATGCAATTTCAGTGTTTCACCGTCAATAACAAGGTCATAGGGATACAGTGAACCTGAAGTGAAGCATCGGAATCTATAACTAGTGTAACAGGAATGGTTCAAACATAGACAGTAAAAAGAGTCAGGTTTCTTGTACTTAAGTCGGCAGTGTGCCTTTTGTATTTAATTCCGATGCAATTTCTGTGATTCATTGTCAATAAGAAGGTTAGTGGGATACAGTAAACCTGAAGTGAAGCATCGGAATCTATAACTAGTGTCACAGGAACTGTTTAAAACATAGACAGTAAGAAGAGTCAGGTTTCTTGTACTTAAGTCGGCAGTGTGCCTTTTGTATTTAATTCCGATGCAATTTCTGTGTTTCATTGTCAAAAGAAGGTTAGTGGGATACAGTAAACCTGAAGTGAAGCATCGGAATCTATACCTAGCGTCACAGGAATGGTTCAAAACATAGACAGTAGGAAGAGTCAGTTTTATTGTACTTAAGTCGGCATTGTGCTTTTTATATTTAATTCCGATGCAATTTCTGTGTTTCATCGTCAATAAGAATGTCAGAGGGATACAGTAAACCTAAAGGGAAGCATCGGAATCTATAACTAGTGTCACATGAATGGTTCAAAACATAGACGGTAAGAAGAGTTAGTTTTCCTGTATTTTAATCAGAATTGTGCCTTCTGTATTTAATTCCGATGCAATTTCTGTGTTTCATCGTCAATAAGAAGGTCAGAGGGATTCAGTAAACCTGAAGTAAAGGATCGGAATCTATAACGAGTGTCACATGAATGGTTCAAAACATAGACAGTAAGAAGAGTTAGTTTTCTTGTACTTAAGTCGGCATTGTGCCTTTTGTATTTAATTCCGATGCAATTTCTGTGTTTCATCGTCAATAAGAAGGTCAGAGGGATACTGTAAACCTGAAGTGAAGCATCGGAATCTATAACTAGTGTCACAGGAATAGTTTAAAACATAGACAGTAAGAAGAGTCAGTTTCCTTGTACATAAGTCGGCATTGTGCCTTTTGTATTTAATTCCGATGCAATTTCAGTGTTTCATCGTTAATAAGAAGGTCAGAGGGATACAGTGAACCTGAAGTGAAGCATTGGAATCTATAACTAGTGTCACAAGAATAGTTCAAAACATAGACAGTAAGATGAGTCAGTTTTCTTAAGTCGGCATTGTGCCTTTCCTATTTAATTCCGATGCAATTTCTGTATTTCGTCGTCAATAAGAAGGTCAAAGGGATACAGTAAAAATGAAGTGAAGCATCGGATTCTATAACTAGTGTCACAGGAATGGTTCAAAACATAGACAGTAAGAAGAGTCAGTTAACTTGTACTTAAGTCGGCGTTGTGCCTTTTGTATTTAATTCCGATGCAATTTCTGTGTTTCATCGTCAATAAGAAGGTCAGAGGGATACAGTAAACCTGAAGTGAAGCATCGGAATCTATAACTAGTGTCACAGGAACTGTTCAAAACATAGACAGTAAGAAGAGTCAGATTTCTTGTACTTAATTCGGCATTGTGCCTTTTGTATTTAATTCCGATGCAATTTCTGTGTTTCATTGTCAATAAGAAGTTTAGTGGGATACAGTAAACCAGAAGTGAAGCATCGGAATCTATACCTAGTGTCACAGGAATGTTCAAAACATAGACAGTAAGAAGAGTCAGTTTTCTTGTACTTAAGTTGGCATTGTGCCTTTTGTATTTAATTCCGATGCAATTTCAGTGTTTCACCGTCAATAAGAAGGTCAGAGGAATACAGTGAACCTGAAGTGAAGCATCGGAATCTATAATCAGTGTAACAGGAATGGTTCAAAACATAGACAGTAAGAAGAGTCAGGTTTCTTGTACTTAAGTCGGCATTGTGCCTTTTGTATTTAATTCCGATGGAATTTCTGTGTTTCATTGTCAATAAGAAGGTCACAGGGATACAGTAAACCTGAAGTGAAGCATCGGAATCTATACCTAGTGTCACAGGAATGTTCAATACATAGACAGTAAGAAGAGTCAGTTTTCTTGTACTTAAGTCGGCATTGTGACTTTGGTATTTAATTCCTATGCAATATCTGTGTTTCATCGTCAATAAGAAGGTCAGAGGGATACAGTAAACCTGAAGTGAAGCATCGGAATCTATAACTAGTGTCACAGGAATGGTTCAAAACATAGACAGTTAGAAGGGTCAGTTTTCTTGTACTTAAGTCGGCATTATACCTTTTGTATTTAATTCCGATGCAATTTCTGAGTTTAATCGTCAATAAGAAAGTCAGAGGGATACAGTAAACCTGAAGTGAAGAATCGGAATCTATAACTAGTGTCACAGGAACTGTTCAAAACATAGACAGTAAGAAGAGTCAGGTTTCTTGTACTTAAGTCGGCATTGTGCCTTTTGTATTTAATTCCGATGCAATTTCTGTGTTTCATTGTCAATAAGAAGTTTAGTGGGATACAGTAAACCAGAAGTGACGCATCGGAATCTATACCTAGTGTCACAGGAATGTTCAAAACATAGACAGTAAGAAGAGTCAGTTTTCTTGTACTTAAGTCGGCATTGTGCCTTTTGTATTTAATTCCGATGCAATTTCAGTGTTTCACCGTCAATAAGAAGGTCAGAGGGATACAGTGAACCTGAAGTGAAGCATCGGAATCTATAACTAGTGTAACAGGAATGGTTCAAAACATAGACAGTAAAAAGAGTCAGGTTTCTTGTACTTAAGTCGGCATTGTGCCTTTTGTATTTAATTCCGATGCAATTTCTGTGTTTCATTGTCAATAAGAAGTTTAGTGGGATACAGTAAACCAGAAGTGAAGCATCGGAATCTATTCCTAGTGTCACAGGAATGTTCAAAACATAGACAGTAAGAAGAGTCAGTTTTCTTGTACTTAAGTGGGCATTGTGCCTTTTGTATTTAATTCCGATGCAATTTCAGTGTTTCACCGTCAATAAGAAGGTCAGAGGAATACAGTGAACCTGAAGTGAAGCATCGGAGTCTATAACTAGTGTAACAGGAATGGTTCAAAACATAGACAGTAAGAAGAGTCAGGTTTCTTGTACTTAAGTCGGCATTGTGCCTTTTGTATTTAATTCCGATGGAATTTCTGTGTTTCATTGTCAATAAGAAGGTCAGAGGGATACAGTAAACCTGAAGTGAAGCATCGGAATCTATATCTAGTTCACAGGAATGTTCAAAACATAGACAGTAAGAAGAGTCAGTTTTCTTGTACTTAAGTCGTCATTGTGACTTTGGTATTTAATTCCGATGCAATATCTGTGTTTCATCGTCAATAAGAAGGTCAGAGGGATACAGTAAACCTGAAGTGAAGCATCGGAATCTATAACTAGTGTCACAGGAATGGTTCAAAACATAGACAGTTAGAAGGGTCAGTTTTCTTGTACTTAAGTCGGCATTGTACCTTTTGTATTTAATTCCGAAGCAATTTCTGAGTTTTATCGTCAATAAGAAAGTCAGAGGGATACAGTAAACCTGAAGTGAAGCATCGGAATCTATAACTAGTGTCACAGGAACTGTTCAAAACATAGACAGTAAGAAGAGTCAGTTTTCTTGTACTTAAGTCGGCATTGTCCCTTTTGTATTTAATTCCGATGCAATATCTGTGTTTCATCGTCAATAAGAAGGTCAGAGGGATACAGTAAACATGAAGTGAAGCATCGGAATCTATAACTAGTGTCACAGGAATTATTCAGAACATAGACTGTAGGAAGAGTCAGTTTTTTTGTACTTAAGTCGGCATTGTGCCTTTTGTATTTAATTCCGATGCAATTTCTGTGTTTCATCGTCAATAAGAAGGTCAGAGGGATACAGTAAACCTAAAGGGAAGCATCGGAATCTATAACTAGTGTCACATGAATGGTTCAAATCATAGACGGTAAGAAGAGTTAGTTTTCTTGTATTTTAATCAGCATTTTGCCTTCTGTATTTAATTCCGATGCAATTTCTGTGTTTCATCGTCAATAACAAGGTCAGAGGGATACAGTGAACCTGAAGTGAAGCATCGGAATCTATAACTAGTGTAACAGGAATGGTTCAAAACATAGACAGTAAAAAGAGTCTGGTTTCTTGTACTTAAGTCGGCATTGTGCCTTTTGTATTTAATTCCGATGCAATTTCTGTGTTTCATCGTCAATATGAAGGTCAGAGGCATACAGTAAACCTGAAGTGAAGCATCGGAATCTATAACTAGTGTCGCAGGAATGGTTCAAAACATAGACAGTAAGAAGAATCAGTTTTCTTGTACTTAGGTCGGCATTGTGCCTTTTGTATTTAATTCCGATGCAATTTCAGTGTTTCATCGGCAATAAGAAGGTCAGAGGGATACAGTGAACCTGAAGTGAAGCATTAGAATCTATAACTAGTGTCACGGGAATGGTTCAAAACATAGACAGTAAGAAGAGTCAGTTTTCACTTGAGTTGGCATTGTGCCTTTTCAATTTAATTCCGATGCAATTTCTGTGTTCATCGTCAATACGATGGTCAGAGGGATACAGTAAACCTGAAGTGAAGCATCGGAATCTATAACTAGTGTCACAGGGATTGTTCAAAACATAGACAGTAAGAAGAGTCAGGTTTCATGTACTTAAGTCGGCATTGTGCCTTTTGTATTTAATTCCGATGCAATTTCTGTGTTTCATTGTCAGTAAGAAGGTTACAGGGATACAGTAACCAGAAGTGAAGCATCGGAATGTATACCTAGTGTCACACGAATGTTGAAAACATAGACAGTAAGAAGAGTCCGTTTTCTTGTACTTAATTCGGCATTGTGCCTTTTGTATTTAATTCCGATGCAATACCTGTGTTTCATCGTCAATAAGATGGTCAGAGGGATACAGTAAACCTGAAGTGAAGCATCGGAATCTATAACTAGTGTCACAGGAATTATTCAAAACATAGACTGTAGGAAGAGTCAGTTTTTTTGTACTTAAGTCGGCATTGTGCCTTTTGTATTTAATTCCGATGCAATTTCTGTGTTTCATCGTCAATAAGAAGGTCAGAGGGATACTTTAAACCTGATGTGAAGCATCGGAATCTATAACTAGTGTCACAGGAATGGTTCAAAACATAGACAGTAAGAATAGTCAGTTGCCTTGTACTTAAGTCGGCATTGTGCATTTTGTATTTAATTCCGATGCAATTTCTGTGTTTCATCGTCAATATGAAGGTCAGAGGCATACAGTAAACCTGAAGTGAAGCATCGGAATCTATAACTAGTGTCGCAGGAATGGTTCAAAACATAGACAGTAAGAAGAATCAGTTTTCTTGTACTTAAGTCGGCATTGTGCCTTTTGTATTTAATTCCGATGCAATTTCAGTGTTTCATCGTCAATAAGAAGGTCAGAGGGATACAGTGATCCTGAAGTGAAGCATTGGAATCTATAACTAGTGTCACGGGAATGGTTCAAAACATAGACAGAAAGAAGAGTCAGTTTTCTTGTACTTGAGTTGGCATTGTGCCTTTTCAATTTAATTCCGATGCAATTTCTGTGTTTCATCGTCAATACGATGGTCAGAGGGATACAGTAAACCTGAAGTGAAGCATCGGAATCTATAACTAGTGTCGCAGGAATGGTTCAAAACATAGACAGTAAGAAGAATCAGTTTTCTTGTACTTAAGTCGGCATTGTGCCTTTTGTATTTAATTCCGATGCAATTTCAGTGTTTCATCGTCAATAAGAAGGTCAGAGGGATACAGTGATCCTGAAGTGAAGCATTGGAATCTATAACTAGTGTCACAGGAATTGTTCAAAACATAGACAGTAAGAAGAGTCAGGTTTCATGTACTTAAGTCGGCATTGTGCCTTTTGTATTTAATTCCGATGCAATTTCTGTGTTTCATTGTCAGTAAGAAGGTTACAGGGATACAGTAACCAGAAGTGAAGCATCGGAATGTATACCTAGTGTCACACGAATGTTCAAAACATAGACAGTAAGAAGAGTCCGTTTTCTTGTACTTAATTCGGCATTGTGCCTTTTGTATTTAATTCCGATGCAATATCTGTGTTTCATCGTCAATAAGAAGGTCATAGGGATACAGTAAACCTGAAGTGATGCAACGGAATCTATAACTAGTGTCACAGGAATGGTTCTAACATAGACAGTAGGAAGAGTCAGTTTTCTTGTACTTAAGTCGGCATTGTGCCTTTTGTATTTAATTCCTATGCAATTTCTGTGTTTCATCGTCAATACGAAGGTCAGAGGGATACAGTAAACCTAAAGTGAAGCATCGGAATCTATAACTAGTGTCACATGAATGGTTCAAAACATAGACAGTAAGAAGAGTCTGTTTTCTTGTACTTAAGTCGGCATTGTGCCTTTGGTTTTTAATTCCGATGCAATATCTGTGTTTCATCGTCAATAAGAAAGTCAGAGGGATACAGTAAACCTGAAGTGAAGCATCGGAATCTATAACTAGTGTCACAGGAATGGTACGAATCATAGACAGTTAGAAGGGTCAGTTTTCTTGTACTTAAGTCGGCATTGTACCTTTTGTATTTCATTCCGATGCAATTTCTGTGTTTCATCGTCAATAAGGTCAGAGGGATACAGTAAACCTGAAGTGAAGCATGGAATCATTAACTAGTGTCACAGGAAATGTTCAAAACATAGACAGTAAGAAGAGTCAGGTTTCTTGTACTTAAGTCGGCATTGTGCCTTTTGTATTTAATTCCGATGCACGTTCTGTGTTTCATTGTCAATAAGAAGGTTAGAGGGATACAGTAAACCAGAAGTGAAGCATCGGAATCTATAACTAGTGTCACATGAATGGTTCAAAACATAGACAGTAAGAAGAGTCAGTTTTCTTGTACTTAAGTCGCCATTGTGCCTTTTGTATTTAATTCCGATGCAATTTCTGTGTTTCATCGTCAATAAGAAGGTCTGAGGGATACTGTAAACCTGATGTGAAGCTTCGGAATCTATAACTAGTGTCACAGGAATGGTTCAAAACATAGACAGTAAGAAGAGTCAGTTTTCTTGTACTTAAGTCGGCATTGTGCCTTTTGTATTAAATTCCGATGCAATTCCTCTGTTTCATCGTCAAAAAGAAGGTCAGAGGGATACAGTGAACCCGAAGTGAAGCATCTGAATCTATACTTAGTGTCACATGAATGGTTCAAAACATAGACAGTAAGAAGAGTCAGTGTTCTTGTACTTAAGTCGGCATTGTGCGTTTTGTATTTAATTCCGATGCAATTTCTGTGTTTCATCGTCAATAAGAAGGTCAGCGGGATACAGTAAACCTGAAGTGAAGCATCGGAATCTGTAACTAGTGTCACAGGAATGGTTCAATACATAGATAGTAAGAAGAGTCAGTTTTCATGTACTTAATCGGCATTGTGCCTTTTCTATTTCATTCCGATGCAATTTCTGTGTTTAATCGTCGATAAGAAGGTCAGAGGGATAATGTAAACCTGAAGTGAAGCATCGGAATGTATAACTAGTGTCACAGGAATGGTTCAAAACATAGAGAGTAAGAAGAGTCAGTTTTCTTGTACTTAAGTCGGCATTGTGCCTTTTCTATTTAATTCCGATGCAATTTCTGTGTCTCATCGTCAATAAGAAGGTCAGTGGGATACAGTAAACCCGAAGGAAGCATCGGAATCTATAACTAGTGTCACAGGAATGGTACAAAACATAGACAGTAGGAAGAGTCAGTTCTCTTGCACTTATGTCGGCATTGTCCTTTTGTATTTAATTCCTATGCAATTTCTGTGTTTCATCGTCAATAAGAAGGTCAGAGGGATACAGTAAACCTGAAGTGAAGCATCGGAATCTATAACTAGTGTCACATGAATGCTTCAAAACATAGACAGTAAGAAGAGTCAGTTTTCTTGTCCTTAAGTCGGCATTGTGCCTTTTCTATTTAATTCTGATACAATTTCTGTGTTTCATCGTGAATAAGAAGGTCAGAGGGATACAGTAAACCCGAAGTGAAGCATCGGAGTCTATAACTAGTGTCACAGTAATGGTTCAAAACATAGACAGTAAGAAGAGCCAGTCTTCTTGTACTTGAGTCGGCATTGTGCCTATATATTTAATTCCGATGCAATTTCTGTGTTTCATCGTGAATAAGAAGGTCAGAGGGATACAGTAAACCTAAAGTGAAGCATCGGAATCTATAACTAGTGTCACATGAATGCTTCAAAACATAGACAGTAAGAAGAGTCAGTTTTCTTGTTCTTAAGTCGGCATTGTGCCTTTTCTATTTAATTCCGATGCAATTTCTCTGTTTCATCGTCAATATGAAGGTCAGAGGCATACAGTAAACCTGAAGTGAAGCATCGGAATCTATAACTAGTGTCACAGGAATGGTACAAAACATAGACAGTAAGAAGAGTCAGTTTTCTTGTACTTAAGTCGGCATTGTGCCTTTTGTATTTAATTCCGATGCAATTTCAGTGTTTCATCGTCAATAAGAAGGTCAGAGGGATACAGTGAACCTGAAGTGAAGCATTGGAATCTATAACTAGTGTCACAGGAATGGTTCAAAACATAGATAGTAAGAAGAGTCAGTTTTCTTGTACTTAAGTCGGCATTGTGCCTTTTCTATTTAATTCCGATGCAATTTCTGTGTCTCATCGTGAATAAGAAGGTCAGAGGGATACAGTAAATCTGAAGTGTAGCATCGGAATCTACAACTAGTGTCACAGGAATGGTTCAAAAGCATAGAAAGTAAGAAGAAGCAGTTTTCTTGTACTTAAGTCGGCATTGTGCTTCTTGTATTTAATTCCGATGCAATTTCTGTGTTTCATCGTCATTAAGAAGGTCAGAGGGATACAGTAAACCTGAAGTGAAGCATCGGAATCTATAACTAGTGTCACATGAATGGTTATAATCATAGACAGTAAGAAGAGTCAGTTTTCTTGTACTTAAGTCGGCATTGTACCTTTTGAATTTATTCCGATGCAATTTCTGTGTTTCATCGTCAATAAGAGGTCAGAGGGATACAGTACACCTGAAGTGAAGCATCGGAATCTATAACTAGTGTCACAGGAATGGCTCAAAACATAGACAGTAGGAAGAATCTGTTTTCTTGTACTTAAGTTGGCATTGTGCCTATTGTATTTAATTCCGATGCAATTTCTGTGTTTCATCGTCAATAAGAAGGTCAGAGTGATACAGTGAACCGGAAGTGAAGCATCGGAATCTATAACTAGTGTCACTGGAATGGTTCGAAACATAGACAGTAAGAAGAGTCAGTTTTCTTGTACTTAAGTGGGCATTGCGCCTTTTGTATTTAATTCCAATACAATTTCTGTGTTTCATCGTCAATATGAAGGTCAGAGGGATACAGCAAACCTGAAGTGAAGCATCGGAATCTATAACTAGTGTCACAGGAAAGGTTCAAAACACAGACAGTAAGAAGAGTCAGTCTTCTTGTACTTAAGTCGGCATTGTGCCTTTTGTATTTAATTCCGATGCTATTTCTGCGTTTCATCGTCAATAAGAAGGTCAGAGGGATACAGTAAACCCGAAGTGAAGAATCGGAATCTATAACTAGTGTCACATGAATGGTTCAAAGTATAGACAGTAAGAAGAGTCAGTTTTCTTGTACTTAAGTCGACATTGTGCATTTTGTATTAAATTCCGATGCAATTTCTCTGTTTCATCGTCAAATAGAAGGTCAGAGGGATACAGTGAACCCGAAGTGAAGCATCTGAATCTATAATTAGTGTCACATGAATGGTTAAAAACATAGACAGTAAGAAGAGTCAGTTTTCTTGTACTTAAGTCGGCATTGTGCGTTTTGTATTTAATTCCGATGCAATTTCTGCGTTTCATCGTCAATAAGAAGGTCAGAGGGAAACAGTAAACCTGAAGTGAAGTATCGGAACCTGTAACTAGTGTCACAGGAATGGTTCAATACATAGATAGTAAGAAGAGTCAGTTTTCATGTACTTAATTGGCATTGTGCCTTTTCTATTTCATTCCGATGCAATTTCTGTGTTTAATCGTCAATAAGAAGGTCAGTGGGATACAGTAAACCTGAAGTGAAGCATCGGATTCTATAACTAGTGTCACAGGAATGGTTCAAAACTTAGACAGTAAGAAGAGTCAGTTCTCTTGTACTTAAGTCGACATTGTGCATTTGTATTTAATTCCGATGCAATTTCTGTGTTTGATCGTCTATAAGAAGGTCAGAGGGATACAGTAAACCTGAAGTGAAGCATCGGAATCTATAACTAGTGTCACGGGAATGGGACAAAACATAGACAGTAAGAAGAGTCAGTTTTCTTGTACTTAAGTCGCCATTGTGCCTTTTCTATTAAATTCCGATGCAATTTTTGTGTTTCATCGTCAATAGGAAGGTCAGAGGGATACAGTAATCCTGAAGTGAAGCATCGGAATCTATAACAAGTGTCACAGGAATGGTTCAAAACATAGACAGTAAGAAGAGCCAGTCTTCTTGTACTTGAGTCGGCATTGTGCCTTTTGTATTTAATTCCGATGCAATTTCTCTGCTTCATCGTCAATAAGAAGGTAAGAGGGATACAGTAAACCAGAAGTGAAGCATCGGAATCTAAAACTAGTGTCACAGGAATGGTTCAAAGCATAGACAGTAAGAAGAGCCAGTCTTCTTGTACTTGAGTCAGCATTGTGCATTTTGTATTTAATTCCGATGCAATTTCTGTGTTTCATCGTCAATAAGAAGGTCAGTGGGATACAGTAAACCCGAAGTGAAGCATCGGAAACTATAACTAGTGTCACAGGAATGGTTCAAAACATAGACAGTAGGAAGAGTCAGTTCTCTTGCACTTAAGTTGGCATTGTCCTTTTGTATTTAATTCCTATGCAATTTCTGTGTTTCATCGTCAATAAGAAGGTCAGAGGGATACAGTAAACCTGAAGTGAAGCATCGGAATCTATAACTAGTGTCACAGGAATGGTTCAAAACATAGACAGTAAGAAGAGCCAGTCTTCTTGTACTTGAGTCGGCATTGTGCCTATATATTTAATTCCGATGCAATTTCTGTGTTTCATCGTCAATAAGACGGTCAGAGGGATACGGTAAACCTGAAGTGAAGCATCGGTATCTGTAACTAGTGTCACAGGCATGGTTAAAACATAGACAGTAGGAAGAGCCAGTCATCTTGTTCTTGAATCGGCATTGTGCCTCTTGTATTTAATTCCGATGCAATTTCTGTGTTTCATCGTCAATAAGAAGGTCAGAGGGATACAGTAAACCTGAATTGAAGCATCGGAATCTATAACTAGTGTCACAGGAATGGTTCAAAACATAGACAGTAAGAAGAGTCAGTTTTCTTGTACTTAAGTCGGCATTGCGCCTTTTGTATTTAATTCCGATGCAATTTCTGTGTTTCATCGTCAATACGAAGGTCAGAGCGATACAGTAAACCTGCACTGAAGCATCGGAATCGATGACTAGTGTCACAGGAATGGTTCAAAACATAGACAGTAAGAAGAGTCAGATTTCTTGAACTTAAGTCGGCCTTGTGCCTTTTGTATTTAATTCCGATGCAATTTCTGTGTTTCATCGTCAATAAGAAGGTCAGAGGGATACAGTAAACCTGAAGTGACGCATCGAAATCTATAACTAGTGTCACAGGAATGATTCAAATCAAGGACAGTAAGAAGAGTCAATTTTCTTCTACTTAAGTCGGCATTTTGCTGTTTGTTTTTAATTCCGCTGCAATTTCTGTGTTTCATCGTCAATAAGAAGGTCAGAGGGATACAGTAAACCGGAAGTGAAGCATCGGAATCTATAACTAGTGTCTCAGGAATGGTTCAAGACATAGACAGTAAGAAGAGTCAGTTTTCTTGTACTTAAGTCGGTATTGTGCTTTTTGTATTTAATTCCGATGCAATATCTGTGTTTCATCGTCAATACGAAGGTCAGAGGGATACAGTAAACCTTAGGTGAAGCATCGGAATCTATAACTAGTGTCACAGGAATGGTTCAAAACATAGACAGTAAGAACAGTCAGTATTCTTGTACTTAAGTCGGCATTGAGCCTTTTGTATTTAATTCCGATACAATTTCTTTGTTTCATCGTCAATAAGAAGGTCTGAGGGATACAGTAAACCTGAAGTGAAGCATCGGAATCTATAACTAGTGTCACAGGAATGGTTCAAAACATAGACAGTAAGAAGAGTCAGTTTTCTTGTTCTGAAGTCGGCATCGTGGCTTTTGTATTTAATTCCGATGCAATTTCTGTGTTTCATCGCTAACAAGAAGGTCAGAGGGATACACTAAACCTGAAGTGAAGCATCGGAATCTAAAACC
Source organism: Schistocerca serialis cubense (assembly GCF_023864345.2). Taxonomy (NCBI): domain Eukaryota; kingdom Metazoa; phylum Arthropoda; class Insecta; order Orthoptera; family Acrididae; genus Schistocerca; species Schistocerca serialis. The sequence goes on along the minus strand of NC_064640.1, from coordinate 1,086,456,761 downwards.
GGTCTCACAGGAAAGTTTCAAAACATAGACAGTAAGAAGAGCCAGTCTTCTTGTACTTGAGTCGGCATTGTGCCTTTTGTATTTAATTCCGATGCTATTTCTGTGTTTCATCGTCAATAGGAAGGTCAGAGGGATACAGTAAACCTGAAGTGAAGCATCGGAATCTATAACTAGTGTCACAGGAATGGTTCAAAACGTAGACACTAAGAAGAGTCAGTTTTCTTGTACTTAATCGGCATTGTGCCTTTTCTATTTAATTCCGATGCAATTTCTGTGTTTCATCGTCAATAAGAAGGTCTGAGGGATACAGTAAACCTGAAGTGACGCATCGAAATCTATAACTAGTGTCACAGGAATGGTTCAAAACAAGGACAGTAAGAAGAGTCAATTTTCTTCTACTTAAGTCGGCATTGTACCTTTTGTATTTACTTCCGATGCAATTTCTGTGTTTCATCGTCAATAAGAAGGTCAGAGGGATACAGTAAACTTGAAGTGAAGCTTCGGAATGTGTAACTAGTGTCACAGGAATGGTTCAAAACATAGACAGTAAGAGGAGTCAGTTTTCTTGTACTTAAGTCGGCATTGTGCCTTTTCTATTTAATTCCGATGCAATTTCTGTGTTTCCCCGTCAACAAGAAGATCCAAGGGAATACAGTATACCTGCAATGAAGCAACGGAATCTAAAACCGGTCTCACAGGAAAGTTTCAAAACATAGACTGTAAGAAGAGCCAGTCTTCTTGTACTTGAGTCGGCATTGTGCCTTTTGTATTTAATTCCGATGCAATATCTGGGTTTCATCGCCAATAAGAAGGTCAGAGAGATATAGTCTACCTGAAGTGAAGCATCGGAATCTATAACTAGTGTCACAGGAATGGTTCAAAACATACGCAGTAAGAAGAGTCAGTTATCTTGTACTTAAGTCCGCATTGTGCCTTTTCTATTTCATTCCGATGCAATTTCTGTGTTTCATCGTCAATAAGAAGGTCCAAGGGATACAGTAAACATATAGTGAAGCATCCGAATCTATAACTAGTGTCACAGGAACGGTTCAAAACATACACAGTAAGAAGAATCAGTTTTCTTGTACTTAAGTCGGCATTGCGCCTTTTGTATTTAATTCCGATGCAATTTCTGTGTTTCATCGTCAATAAGAAGGTCAGATCGATACAGTAAACCTGAACTGAAGCCTCGGAATCGATAACTAGTGTCACAGGAATGGTTCAAAACATAGACAGTAAGAAGAGTCAGATTTCTTTAACTTAAGTCGGCTTTGTGCCTTTTGTATTTAATTCCGATGCAATTTCTGTGTTTCATCGTCAATAAGAAGGTCAGAGGGATACAGTAAACCGGAAGTGAAGCATCGGAATCTATAACTAGTGTCACAGGAATGGTTCAAAACATAGACAGTAAGAAGAGCCAGTCTTCTAGTGCTTGAGTCGGCATTGTGCCTTTTGTATTTAATTCCGATGCAATTTCTGTGTTTCATCGTCTATAAGAAGGTCAGAGGGATACAGTAAACTTGAAGTGAAGCATCGGAATGTGTAACTAGTGTCACAGGAATGGTTCAAAACATACACAGTAAGAAGAGTCAGTTATCTTGTACTTAAGTCCGCATTGTGCCTTTTCTATTTAATTCCGATGCAATTTCTGTGTTTCATCGTCAATAAGAAGGTCCAAGGGATACAGTAAACATATAGTGAAGCATCGGAATCTAAAACTGGTCTCACAGGAAATGTTGAAATCATAGTCAGTAGGGAGAGTCAGTCTTCTTGTACTTAAGTAAGCTTTGTGCCTTTTGTATTTAATTCTCATGCAATTTCTGTGTTTTATCGTCAATAAGAAGGTCCTAGGGATACAGTAAACATATAGTGAAACATCGGAATCTCAAACTGGTCTCACAGGAAATGTTCAAAACATTGTCAGTAAGAAGAGTCAGTCTTCTTGTACTGAAGTCGGCGTTGTGACTTTAGTATTTAATTCCCATGCAATTTCTGTGTTTCATCGTCAATAAGAAGGTCAGAGGGATACAGTAAACCTAAAGTGAAGCATCAGAATCTATAACTGATGTCACATGAATAATTCAGAACATAGACAGTAAGAAGAGTGAGTTTTCTTGTATTTAAATCAGCATTGTCCCTTTTGTAATTAATTCCGATGCAATTTATATGTTTCATCGTCAATAAGAAGGTCAGAGGGATACAGTAACCTGAAGTGAAGCATCGGAATCTACAACTAGTGTCACAGGAATGGTTCAAGGCATAGACAGTAAGAAGAGTCAGTATTCTTGTACTTAAGTCGACATTGTGCCTTTTGTATATAATTCCGATGCAATATCTGTGTTTCATCGTCAATAAGATGGTCAGAGGGATACAGTAAACCGGAAGTGAAGCATCGGAATCTATAACTAGTGTCACAGGAATGGTTCAAAACATAGACAGTAAGAAGAGCCAGTCCTCTTGTACTTGAGTCGGCATTGTGCATTTTGTATTTAGTTCCGATGCAATTTCTGTGTTTCATCGTCAATAAGAAGGTCAGAGGGATACAGTAAACTTGAAGTGAAGCATCGGAATGTGTAACTAGTGTCACAGGATTGGTTCAAAGCATAGACAGTAAGAGGAGTCAGTTTTCTTGTACTTAAGTCGGCATTGTGCCTTTTCTATTTAATTCCGATGCAATTTCTGTGTTTCGTCGTCAACAAGAAGATCCAAGGGAATACAGTATACCTGCAATGAAGCATCGGAATCTAAAACCGGTCTCACAGGAAAGTTTCAAAACATAGACAGTAAGAAGAGCCAGTCTACTTGTACTTGAGTCGGCATTGTGCATTTTGTATTTAATTCCGATGCAATATCTGGGTTTCATCGTCAATAAGAAGGTCAGAGAGATATAGCCTACCTCAAGTGAAGCATCGGAATCTATAACTAGTGTCACAGGAATGGTTCAAAACATACACAGTAAGAAGAGTCAGTTATCTTGTACTGAAGTCGGCGTTGTGACTTTTGTATTTAATTCCCATGCTATTTCTGTGTTTCATCGTCAATAAGAAGGTCAGAGGGATACAGTAAACCTAAAGTGAAGCATCGGAATCTATAACCGATGTCACATGAATAATTCAGAACATAGACAGTAAGAAGAGTGAGTTTTCTTGTATTTAAATCAGCATTGTCCCTTTTGTAATTAATTCCGATGCAATTTCTGTGCTTCATCGTCAATAAGAAGGTCCAAGGGATACAGTAAACATATAGTGAAGCATCGGAATCTAAAACTGGTCTCACAGGAAATGTTGAAATCATAGTCAGTAGGAAGAGTCAGTCTTCTTGTACTTAAGTAAGCTTTGTGCCTTTTGTATTTAATTCTGATGCAATTTCTGTGTTTCATCGTCAATAAGAAGGTCCAAGGGATACAGTAAACATATAGTGAAACATCGGAATCTCAAACTGGTCTCACAGGAAATGTTCAAAACATTGTCAGTAAGAAGAGTCAGTCTTCTTGTACTTAAGTCGGCATTGTGCCTTTTGTATATAATTAAGATGCAATTTCTGTGTTTAATCGTCAATGAGAAGGGCCAAGGGCTACAGTAAACATATAGTGAAGCATCGGAATCTAAAACTTTTATAACAGGAAATGATCAAAGATAGTCAGTAAGAAGAGTAAGTCTTCTTGTACTGAAGTCGGCGTTGTGACTTTTGTATTTAATTCCCATGCTATTTCTGTGTTTCATCGTCAATAAGAAGGTCAGAGGGATACAGTAAACCTAAAGTGAAGCATCGGAATCTATAACCGATGTCACATGAATAATTCAGAACATAGACAGTAAGAAGAGTGAGTTTTCTTGTATTTAAATCAGCATTGTCCCTTTTGTAATTAATTCCGATGCAATTTCTATGTTTCATCGTCAATAAGAAGGTCAGAGGGATACAGTAACCTGAAGTGAGGCAACGGAATCTATAACTAGTGTCACAGGAATGGTTCAAGGCATAGACAGTAAGAAGAGTCAGTATTCTTGTACTTAAGTCGGCATTGCGCCTTTTGTATTTAATTCCGATACAATTTCTTTGTTTCATCGTCAATAAGAAGGTCAGAGGGATACAGTAAACCTGAAGTGAAGCATCGGAATCTATAACTAGTGTCACAGGAGTGGTTCAAAACATAGACAGTAAGAAGAGTCAGTTTTCTTGTTCTTAAGTCGGCATTGTGCCTTTTGTATTTAATTCCGATGCAATTTCTGTGTTTCATCGTCAACAAGAAGTTCAGAGGGATACACTAAACCTGAAGTGAAGCATCGGAATCTAAAACCGGTCTCACAGGAAAGTTTCAAAACATAGGCAGTAAGAAGAGCCAGTCTTCTTGTACTTGAGTCGGCATAGTGCCTTTTGTATTTAATTCCGATGCAATTCCTTTGTTTCATCGTCAATAAGAAGGTCAGAGGGATACAGTAAACCTGAAGTGAAGCATCGGAATCTATAACTAGTGTCACATGAATGGTTCAAAATATAGACAGTAAGAAGAGTCAGTTTTCTTGTACTTAAGTCGGCATTGTGCCTTTTGTATTTAATTCCGATGCAATTTCTGTGTTTCATCGTCAATAAGAACGTCAGAGGGATACACTAAACCTGATGTGAAGCATCGGAATCTATAACTAGTGTAACAGGATTGGTTCAAAACATGGATAGTAAGAAGAATCAGTTTTCATGTACTTAATCGGCATTGTGCCTTTTCTAATTAATTCCGATGCAATTTCTGTGTTTCATCGTCAATAAGAAGGTCAGAGGGATACAGTAAACCTGAAGTGACGCATCGAAATCTATAACTAGTGTCACAGGAATGATTCAAAACAAGGACAGTAAGAAGAGTCAATTTTCTTCTACTTAAGTCGGCATTTTGCTTTTTGTATTTAATTCCGCTGCAATTTCTGTGTTTCATCGTCAATAAGAAGGTCAGAGGGATACAGTAAACCGGAAGTGAAGCATCGGAATCTATAACTAGTGTCACAGGAATGGTTCAAGACATAGACAGTAAGAAGAGTCAGTTTTCTTGTACTTAAGTCGACATTGTGCCTTTTGTATTTAATTCCGATGCAATATCTGTGTTCCATCGTCAATAAGAAGGTCAGAGGGAAACAGTAAACCGGAAGTGAAACATCGGAATCTATAACTAGTGTCACAGGAATGGTTCAAAACATAGACAGTAAGAAGAGCCAGTCTTCTTGTACTTGAGTCGGCATTGTGCCTTTTGTATTTAATTCCGATGCAATTTCTGTGTTTCATCATCAATAAGAAGGTCAGAGGGATACACTAAACCTGAAGTGAAGCATCGGAATCTAAAACCGGTCTCACAGGAAAGTTTCAAAACATAGACAGTAAGAAGAGCCAGTCTTCTTGTACTTAAGTCGGCATTGTGCCTTTTCTATTTAATTCTGATGCAATTTCTGTGTCTCATCGTCAATAGGAAGGTCAGAGGGATACAGTAAACCTGAAGTGAAGCATCGGAATCTATAACTAGTGTCAATGGAATGGTTCAAAGCATAGACAGTAAGAAGAGTCAGTTTTCTTGTACTTAATTTGGTATTGTGACTTTTGTATTTAATTCCGATGCAATTTCTATTTTTCATCGTCAATAAGAGGGTCAGAGCGATACAGAAAACCTGAAGTGAAGCATCGGAATCGATAACTAGTGTCACAGGAATGGTTCAAAGCATAGACAGTAAGATGAGTAAGATTTCTTTTACTTAAGTCGGCATTGTGCCTTTTGTATTTAATTCCGATGCAATTACTGTGTTTCATCGTCAATACGAAGGTCAGAGGGATACAGTAAACCTGATGTGAAGCATCGAAATCTATAACTAGTGTCACAGGAATGGTTCAAAACTAAGACAGTAAGAAGAGTCAGTTTCCTTCTACTTAAGTCGGCATTTTGCTCTTTGTATTTAATTCCGCTGCAATTTCTGTGTTTCATCGTCAGTAAGAAGGTCAGAGGGATACAGTAAAAATGAAGTGAAGCATCGGAATCTATAACTAGTGTCAATGGAAAGGTTCAAAACATAGACAGTAAGAAGCTTCAGTTTTCTTGTACTTAAATCGGCATTGTGCCTCTTGTATTTAATTCCGCTGCAATTTCTGTGTTTCATCGTCAATAAGAAGGTCAGAGGGATACAGTAAATCTGAAGTGAAGCATCGGAATGTGTAACTAGTGTCACAGGAATGGTTCAAAACATAGACAGTAGGAAGAGTCGGTTTTGTTGTACTTAAGTCGGCATTGTGCCTTTTCTATTTAATTCCGGTGCAATTTCTGTGTTTCGTCGTCAACAAGAAGATCCAAGGGATACAGTAAACCTGAAGTGAAGCAACGGAATCTAAAACCGGTCTCACAGGAAAGTTTCAAATCATAGACAGTAAGAAGAGCCTTTCTTCTTGCTCTTGAGTCGGCATTGTGCCTTTTGTATTTGATTCCGATGCAATTTCTGTGTTTCATCGCCAATAAGAAGGTCAGAGAGATATAGTATACCTGAAGTGAAGCAATGGAATCTATAACTAGTGTCACAGGAATGGTTCAAAAGCATACACAGTAAGAAGAGTCACTTTTCTTGTACTTAAGTCCGCATTGTGCCTTTTCTATTTAATTCCGATGAAATTTCTGCGTTTCTTCGTCAATAAGAAGGTCCAAGGGATACAGTAAACATATAGTGAAGCATCGGAAACTAAAACTGGTCTCACAGGAAATGTTGAAATCATACTCAGTAGGAAGAGTCAGTCTTCTTGTACTTAAGTCAGCATTGTGCCTTTTGTATTTTATTCTGATGCAATTTCTGTGTTTCATCGTCAATAAGAAGGTCCAAGGGATACTGTAAACATATAGTGAAGCACTGGAATCTAAAACTGGTCTCACAGGAAATGTTCAAAACATAGTCAGTAAGAAGAGTCAGTCTTCTTGTACTTAAGTCGGCATTGTGCCTTTTGTGATTAATTCCGATGCAATATCTGTGTTTAATCGTCAACAAGAAGGTCCAAGGGATACAGTGAACATATAGTGAAGCATCAGAATCTAAAACTGGTATAACAGGAAGTGTTCAAAAGATAGTCAGTAAGAAGAGTCAGTCTTCTTGTACTTAAGTCGGCGTTGTGGCTTATGTATTTGATTCCGATGCAATTTCTGTGATTCATCGTCAATAAGAAGGTCCAAGGGATACAGTAAACTTATAGTGAAGCATCAGAATCAAAAACGGGTCTCACAGGAAATGTTCAAAACATAGTCAGTAAGGAGAGTCAGTCTTCTTGTACTTAAGTCGGCATTGTGCTTTTTGTAATTAATTCCGTTGCAATTTCTGTGTTTCGTCGTCAATATGAAGGTCCAAGGGATACAGTAAACCTGAAGTGAAGCATCGGACCCTAAAACTGTTCTCACAGGAAAGGTTCAAAACATAGACAGTAAGAAGAGTTAGTTTTCTTGTACTTAAGTCAGCATTGTGCTAATTCTATTTAATTCTAATTCAATTTCTGTGTTTCATCGTCAATAAGAAGGTCAGAGGGATACAGTAAACCTGAAGTGGAGCATCAGAATCTATAACTATTGTCACAGGAATGGTTCAAAACATAGACAGTAAGAAGAGGCAGTTTTCTTGTACTTAAGTCGGCATTGTGCCTTTTGTATTTAATTCCAATGGAATTTCAGTGTTTCATCGTCAATAAGAAGGTCAGAGGTATACAGTGAACCTGAACTGAAACATCGGAATCTATAACTAGTGTCACAAGAATGGTTCAATACATACACAGTAATAAGAATCAGTCTTCTTGTACTTAAGTCGGCATTGTGTCTTTTGTATCTAATTCCGATGCAATTTCTGTGTTTCATCGTCAATAAGAAGGTCAGAGGGATACAGTAAACCTGAAGTGAAGCATCGGAATCTATATCTAGTGTCACAGCAATGATTCAAAACATAGAGAGTAAGAAGAGTCAGTTTTATTTTACTTAAGTCGGCATTGTGCCTATTGTATTTAATTCCGATGGGATTTCAGTGTTTCATCTACAATAAGACGGTCAGAGGGATACAGTGAACCAGAAGTGAAGCATCGGAATCTATAACTAGTGTCACAAGAATGGTTCAAAACATAGACAGTAATAAGAGTCAGTCCTCTCGTACTTAAGTCGGCATTGTGCCTTTCGTATTTAATTCCGATGCAATTTCTGTGTTTCGTCGTCAATAAGAAGATTCAAGGGATACAGTAAACCCTAAGTGAAGCATCGGAATCTAAACCCGTCTCACAGGACAGTTTCAAAACATAGACAGTAAAAGAGCCAGTCTTCTTGTACTTGCGTCGGCATTGTGCCTTTTGTATTTAATTCCGATGCAATTTCTGCGTTTCATCGTCAATAAGAAGGTCAGAGAGATATAGTATACCTGAAGTGAAGCATCGGAATCTATAACTAGTGTCACAGGAATGGTTAAAATATACACAGTAAGAACAGTCAGTTTTCTTGTACTTAAGTCCGCATTGTGCCTTTTCTATTTAATTCCGATGCAATTTCCGTGTTTCATCGTCAATAAGAAGGTCCAAGGGATACAGTAAACATATAGTGAAGCATCGGAATCTAAAACTGGTCTCACAGGAAATGTTCAAATCATAGTCAGTAAGGAGAGTCAGTCTTCTTGTACTTAAATCGGCATTGGGAATTTTGTATTTAATTCCGATCCAATTTCTGTGTTTCATCGTCAATAAGATGGTCCAAGGGATACAGTAAACCTGAAGTGAAGCATCGGACCCTAAAACTGGTCTCACAAGAAAGGATCAAAACATAGACAGTAAGAAGAGTTAGTTCTCTTGTACTTAAGTCACCATTGTGCCTTTTCTATTTAATTCTGATTCAATTTCTGTGTTCATCGTCAATAAGAAGGTCAGAGGGATACAGTAAACCTGAAGTGAAGCATCGGAATCTATAACTAGTGTCACAGGAACGGTTCAAAACATAGACAGTAAGAGGAGTCAGTTTTCTTGTACTTAAGTCGGCATTGTGCCTTATGTATTTAATTCCGATGGAATTTCAGTGATTCATCGTCAATATGAAGGCCAGAGGGATACAGTGAACCTGAAGTGAGCATCGGAATCTATAACTAGTGTCACAGGAATGGTTCAAGACATAGACAGTAAGAAGAGTCAGTTTTCTTGTACTTAAGTCAGCATTGTGCCTTTTGTATTTAATTCTGATGCAATTTCTGTGTTTCATGGTGAATAAGAAGCTCCAAGGGATACAGTAAACATATAGTGAAGCATAGGAATCTAAAACTGGTCTCACAGGAAATGTTCAAAACATAGTCAGTAAGAAGTGTCAGTTTTCTTGTACTTAAATCGGCATTGTGCCTTTTGTATTTAATTCCGATGGAATTTCAGTGATTCATGGTCAATATGAATGTCAGAGGGATACAGTGAACCTGAAGTGAAGCATCGGAATCTATAACTAGTGTCACAAGAATGGTTCAAAACATAGACAGTAATAAGAGTCAGTCTTCTTGTACTTAAGTCGGCATTGTGCCTTTTGTATCTACTTCCGATGCAATTTCTGTGATTCATCGTCAATAAGAAGGTCAGAGGGATACAGTAAACCTGAAGTGAAGCATCGGAAACTATATCTAGTGTCACAGCAGTGGTTCAAAACATAGAGAGTAAGAAGAGTCAGTTTTCTTGTACTTAAGTCGGCATTGTGCCTTTTGTATTTTATTCCGATGGGATTTCAGTGTTTCATCGTCAATAAGACGGTCAGAGGGATACAGTGAAACAGAAGTGAAGCATCGGAATCTTTAACTAGTGTCACAAGAATGGTTCAAAACATAGACAGTAATAAGAGTCAGTTCTCTTGTACTTAAGTCGGCATTGTGCCTTTTGTATTTAATTCCAATGCAATTTCTGTGTTTCGTCGTCAATAAGAAGATCCAAGGGATACCGTAAACATATAGTGAAGCATCGGAATCTAAAACTGATATAACAGGAAATGATCAAAGTTAGTCAGTAAGAAGAGTCAGTCTTCTTGTACTGAAGTCGGCGTTGTGACTTTTGTATTTAATTCCCATTCAATTTCTGTGTTTCATCGTCAATAAGAAGGTCAGAGGGATACAGTAAACCTAAAGTGAAGCATCGGAATCTATAACTGATGTCACATGAATAATTCAGAACATAGACAGTAAGAAGTGTGAGTTTTCTTGTATTTAAATCAGCATTGTCCCTTTTGTAATTAATTCCGATGCAATTTCTATGTTTCATCGTCAATAAGAATGTCAGAGGGATACAGTAAACCTGAAGTGAAGCATCGGAATCTATAACTAGTGTCACAGGAATGGTTCAAAGCATAGACAGTAATAAGAGTCAGTTTTCTTGTACTTAAGTCGGCATTCTGCCTTTTGTATTTAATTCTGATGCAAATTCTGTGTTTCATCGTCAATAAGAAGGTCAGAGGGATACAGTAAACCTGAAGTGAAGCATCGGAATCTATTACTAGTGTCACAGGAATGCTTCAAACCATAGACAGTAAGAAGAGTCAGCTTTATTGTACTTAAGTCGGCATTGTGCCTCTTGTATTTAATTCCGATTCAATTTCTGTGTTTCATCGTCAATAGGAAGGTCAGAGGGATACAGTTAACCGGAAGTGAAGCATCGGAATCTATAACTAGTGTTACAGGAATGGTTCAAAACATAGACAGTAAGAAGAGTCAGTATTCTTGTACTTAAGTCGGCATTGCGCCTTTTGTATTTAATTCCGATACAATTTCTTTGTTTCATCGTCAATAAGAAGGTCAGAGGGATACAGTAAACCTGAAGTGAAGCATCGGAATCTATAACTAGTGTCACAGGAATGGTTCAAAACATAGACAGTAAGAAGAGTCAGTTTTCTTGTTCTTAAGTCGGCATTGTGCCTTTTTTATTTTATTCCGATGCAATTTCTGTGTTTCATCGTCAACAAGAAGTTCAGAGGGATACACTAAACCTTAAGTGAAGCATCGGAATCTAAAACTGGTCTCACAGGAAATGTTCAAAACATAGTCAGTAAGGAGAGTCAGTCTTCTTGTACTTAAATCGGCATTGTGAAATTTGTATTTATTTCCGGTGCAATTTCTGTGTTTCACCGTCAATAAGAAGGTCCGAGGGATACAGTAAACCTGAAGTGAAGTATCGGACCCTAAAACTGGTCTCACAAGAAAGGATCAAAGCATAGACAGTAAGAAGAGTTAGTTTTCATGTAGTTAAGGCACCATTGTGCCTTTTCTATTTAATTCTGATTCAATTTCTGTGTTTCATCGTCAATAAGAAGGTCAGAAGGATACAGTAAACCTGAATTGAAGCATCGGAATCTATAACTAGTGTCACAGGAACGGTTCAAAACATAGACAGTAAGAGGAGTCAGTTTTCTTGTACTTAAGTCGGCTTTGTGCCTTTTGTATTTAATTCCGATGGAATTTCAGTGATTCATCGTCAATATGAAGGTCAGAGGGATACAGTGAACCTGAAGTGAAGCATCGGAATCTATAACTAGTGTCACAAGAATGGTTCACGACATAGACAGTAGGAAGAGTCAGTTTTCTTGTACTTAAGTCAGCATTGTGCCTTTTGTATTTAATTCCGATGCAATTTCTGTGTTTAAACGTCAATAGGAAGGTCCAAGGGGGTACAGTAAACATATAGTGAAGCATCGGAATCTAAAACTGGTATAACAGGAAATGTTCAAAAGATAGTCAGTAAGAAGAGTCAGTCTTTTTGTACTTAAGTCGCCGTTGTGCCTTTTGTATTTAATTCTGATGCAATTTCTGTGTTTCATCGTCAATAAGAAGGTCCAAGGGATACAGTAAACATATAGTGAAGCATCAGAATCTAAAACTGGTCTCACAGGAAATGTTCAAATCATAGTCAGAAAGGAGAGTCAATCTTCTTGTACTTAAGTCGGCATTGTGAATTTTGTATTTAATTCCGATGCAATTTCTGTGTTTCATCGTCAATAAGAAGGTCCAAGGGATACAGTAAACCTGAAGTGAAGCATCGGACCCTAAAACTTGTCTCACAGGAAAGGATCAAAACATAGACAGTAAGAAGAGTTAGTTTTCTTGTACATAAGTCACCATTGTGCCTTTTCTATTTAATTCTGATTCAATTTCTGTGTTTCATCGTCAATAAGAAGGTCAGAGGGATACAGTAAACCTGTAGTGAAGCATCGGAATCTACAACTAGTGTCACAGGAATGGTTCAAATCATAGACAGTAAGAGGAGTCAGTTTTCTTGTACTTAAGTCGGCATTGTGCCTTTTGTATTTAAATCCGATGCTATTTCTGTGTTTCATCGTCAGTAAGAAGGTCAGAGGGATACAGTAAACCTGTAGTGAAGCATCGGAATCTACAACTAGTGTCACAGGAATGGTTCAAATCATAGACAGTAAGAGGAGTCAGTTTTCTTGTACTTAAGTCGGCATTGTGCCTTTTGTATTTAATTCCAATGCAATTTCTGTGTTTCGTCGTCAATAAGAAGATCCAAGGGATACAGTAAACATATAGTGAAGCATCGGAATCTAAAACTGGTATAACAGGAAATGATCAAAGATAGTCAGTAAGAAGAGTCAGTCTTCTTGTACTGAAGTCGGCGTTGTGACTTTTGTATTTAATTCCCATGCAGTTTCTGTGTTTCATCGTCAATAAGAAGGTCAGAGGGATACAGTAAACCTAAAGTGAAGCATCGGAATCTATAACTGATGTCACATGAATAATTCAGAACATAGACAGTAAGAAGAGTGAGTTTTCTTGTATTTAAATCAGCATTGTCCCTTTTGTAATTAATTCCGATGCAATTTCTATGTTTCATCGTCAATAAGAATGTCAGAGGGATACCGTAAACCTGAAGTGAAGCATCGGAATCTATAACTAGTGTTACAGGAATGGTTCAAAGCATAGACAGTAAGAAGAGTCAGTTTTCTTGTACTTAAGTCGGCATTCTGCCTTTTGTAATTAATTCTGATGCAAATTCTGTGTTTCATCGTCAATAAGAAGGTCAGAGGGATACAGTAAACCTGAAGTGAAGCATCGGAATCTATAACTAGTGTCACAGGAGTGGTTCAAAACATAGACAGTAAGAAGAGTCAGTTTTCTTGTTCTTAAGTCGGCATTGTGCCTTTTTTATTTAATTCCGATGCAATTTCTGTGTTTCATCGTCAACAACAAGTTCAGAGGGATACACTAAACCTGAAGTGAAGCATCGGAATCTAAAACTGGTCTCACAGGAAATGTTCAAAACATAGTCAGTAAGGAGAGTCAGTCTTCTTGTACTTAAGTCGGCATTGTGCCTTTTGTATTTAATTCCGATGCAATTTCTGTGTTTAAACGTCAATAGGAAGGTCCAACGGATACAGTAAACATATAGTGAAGCATCGGAATCTAAAAGTGGTATAACAGGAAATGTTCAAAGATAGTCAGTAAGAAGAGTCAGTCTTCTTGTACTGAAGTCGGCGTTGTGACTTTTGTATTTAATTCCCATGCAATTTCTGTGTTTCATCGTCAATAAGAAGGTCAGAGGGATACAGTAAACCTAAAGTGAAGCATCGGAATCTATAACTGATGTCACATGAATAATTCAGAACATAGACAGTAAGAAGAGTGAGTTTTCTTGTATTTAAATCAGCATTGTCCCTTTTGTAATTAATTCCGATGCAATTTCTATGTTTCATCGTCAATAAGAATGTCAGAGGGATACCGTAAACCTGAAGTGAAGCATCGGAATCTATAACTAGTGTTACAGGAATGGTTCAAAGCATAGACAGTAAGAAGAGTTAGTTTTCTTGTAGTTAAGGCACCATTGTGCCTTTTCTATTTAATTCTGATTCAATTTCTGTGTTTCATCGTCAATAAGAAGGTCAGAAGGATACAGTAAACCTGAATTGAAGCATCGGAATCTATAACTAGTGTCACAGGAACGGTTCAAAACATAGACAGTAAGAGGAGTCAGTTTTCTTGTACTTAAGTCGGCTTTGTGCCTTTTGTATTTAATTCCGATGGAATTTCAGTGATTCATCGTCAATATGAAGGTCAGAGGGATACAGTGAACCTGAAGTGAAGCATCGGAATCTATAACTAGTGTCACAAGAATGGTTCACGACATAGACAGTAGGAAGAGTCAGTTTTCTTGTACTTAAGTCAGCATTGTGCCTTTTGTATTTAATTCCGATGCAATTTCTGTGTTTTAACGTCAATAGGCAGGTCCAAGGGGGTACAGTAAACATATAGTGAAGCATCGGAATCTAAAACTGGTATAACAGGAAATGTTCAAAAGATAGTCAGTAAGAAGAGTCAGTCTTTTTGTACTTAAGTCGCCGTTGTGCCTTTTGTATTTAATTCTGATGCAATTTCTGTGTTTCATCGTCAATAAGAAGGTCCAAGGGATACAGTAAACATATAGTGAAGCATCAGAATCTAAAACTGGTCTCACAGGAAATGTTCAAATCATAGTCAGAAAGGAGAGTCAATCTTCTTGTACTTAAGTCGGCATTGTGAATTTTGTATTTAATTCCGATGCAATTTCTGTGTTTCATCGTCAATAAGAAGGTCCAAGGGATACAGTAAACCTGAAGTGAAGCATCGGACCCTAAAACTTGTCTCCCAGGAAAGGATCAAAACATAGACAGTAAGAAGAGTTAGTTTTCTTGTACATAAGTCACCATTGTGCCTTTTCTATTTAATTCTGATTCAATTTCTGTGTTTCATCGTCAATAAGAAGGTCAGAGGGATACAGTAAACCTGTAGTGAAGCATCGGAATCTACAACTAGTGTCACAGGAATGGTTCAAATCATAGACAGTAAGAGGAGTCAGTTTTCTTGTACTTAAGTCGGCATTGTGCCTTTTGTATTTAAATCCGATGCAATTTCTGTGTTTCATCGTCAGTAAGAAGGTCAGAGGGATACAGTAAACCTGTAGTGAAGCATCGGAATCTACAACTAGTGTCACAGGAATGGTTCAAATCATAGACAGTAAGAGGAGTCAGTTTTCTTGTACTTAAGTCGGCATTGTGCCTTTTGTATTTAATTCCAATGCAATTTCTGTGTTTCGTCGTCAATAAGAAGATCCAAGGGATACAGTAAACATATAGTGAAGCATCGGAATCTAAAACTGGTATAACAGGAAATGATCAAAGATAGTCAGTAAGAAGAGTCAGTCTTCTTGTACTGAAGTCGGCGTTGTGACTTTTGTATTTAATTCCCATGCAATTTCTGTGTTTCATCGTCAATAAGAAGGTCAGAGGGATACAGTAAACCTAAAGTGAAGCATCGGAATCTATAACTGATGTCACATGAATAATTCAGAACATAGACAGTAAGAAGAGTGAGTTTTCTTGTATTTAAATCAGCATTGTCCCTTTTGTAATTAATTCCGATGCAATTTCTATGTTTCATCGTCAATAAGAATGTCAGAGGGATACCGTAAACCTGAAGTGAAGCATCGGAATCTATAACTAGTGTTACAGGAATGGTTCAAAGCATAGACAGTAAGAAGAGTCAGTTTTCTTGTACTTAAGTCGGCATTCTGCCTTTTGTAATTAATTCTGATGCAAATTCTGTGTTTCATCGTCAATAAGAAGGTCAGAGGGATACAGTAAACCTGAAGTGAAGCATCGGAATCTATAACTAGTGTCACAGGAGTGGTTCAAAACATAGACAGTAAGAAGAGTCAGTTTTCTTGTTCTTAAGTCGGCATTGTGCCTTTTTTATTTAATTCCGATGCAATTTCTGTGTTTCATCGTCAACAAGAAGTTCAGAGGGATACACTAAACCTGAAGTGAAGCATCGGAATCTAAAACTGGTCTCACAGGAAATGTTCAAAACATAGTCAGTAAGGAGAGTCAGTCTTCTTGTACTTAAGTCGGCATTGTGCCTTTTGTATTTAATTCCGATGCAATTTCTGTGTTTAAACGTCAATAGGAAGGTCCAACGGATACAGTAAATATATAGTGAAGCATCGGAATCTAAAAGTGGTATAACAGGAAATGTTCAAAGATAGTCAGTAAGAAGAGTCAGTCTTCTTGTACTGAAGTCGGCGTTGTGACTTTTGTATTTAATTCCCATGCAATTTCTGTGTTTCATCGTCAATAAGAAGGTCAGAGGGATACAACAAACCTAAAGTGAAGCATCGGAATCTATAACTGATGTCACATGAATAATTCAGAACATAGACAGTAAGAAGAGTGAGTTTTCTTGTATTTAAATCAGCATTGTCCCTTTTGTAATTAATTCCGATGCAATTTCTATGTTTCATCGTCAATAAGAATGTCAGAGGGATACAGTAAACCTGAAGTGAAGCATCGGAATCTATAACTAGTGTCACAGGAATCGTTCAAGGCATAGACAGTAAGAAGAGTCAGTTTTCTTGTACTTAAGTCGGCATTGTGCCTTTTGTATTTAATTCCGATTCAATTTCTGTGTTTCATCGTCAATAAGAAGGTCAGAGGGATACAGTAAACCGGAAGTGAAGCATCGGAATCTATAACTAGTGTCACAGGAATGGTTCAAAACATAGACAGTAAGAAGAATCAGTTTTCTTGTTCTTAAGTCGGCATTGTGCCTTTTTGATTTAATTCCGATGCAATTTCTGTGTTTCATCGTCAACAAGTAGCTAAGAGGGATACACTAAACCTGAAGTGAAGCATCGGAATCTAAAACCGGTCTCACAGGAGAGTTTCAAAACATAGACTGTAAGAAGAGCCAGTCTTCTTGTACTTGAGTCGGTATATGCCTTTTGTATTTAATTCCGATGCAATTTCTTTGTTTCATCGTCAATAAGAAGGTCAGAGGGATACAGTAAACCTGAAGTGAAGCATCGGAATCTATAACTAGTGTCACGGGAATGCTTCAAAACATAGACAGTAAGAAGAGTCAGTTTTCTTGTACTTAAGTCGGCATTGTGCCTTTTCTATTTAATTCTGATGCTATTTCTGTGTTTCACCGTCAATAAGAAGCTCAGAGGGATACAGTAAACCTGAAGTGAAGCATCGGAGTTTGTAACTAGTGTCACAGGAATGGTTCAAAACATAGACAGTAAGAAGAGCCAGTCTTCTTGTACTTGAGTCGGCATTGTGCCTATGTATTTAATTCCGATGCAATTTCTGTGTTTTATCGTCAATAAGACGGTCAGAGGGATACAGTAAACCTGAAGTGAAGCATCGGAATCTATAACTAGTGTCACAGGCATGGTTCAAAACATAGGCAGTAGGAAGAGCCGGTCTTCTTGTCCTTGATTCGGCATTGTGCCTTTTGCATTTAATTCCGATGCAATTTCTGTGTTTCATCGTCAATAAGACGGTCAGAGGGATACAATAAACCTGAAGTGAAGCATCGGAATCTATAACTAGTGTCACAGGAATAGTTCAAATCATAGACAGTAAGAAGAGTCGGTCTTCTTATACTTAAGTCGGCATTGTGCCTTTTGTATATAATTCCGATGCATTCTCTGTGTCTCATCGTCAATAAGAAGGTCAGAGGGATACAGTAAACCTGAAGTGAAGCATCGGAATCTATAACTAGTGTCATAGGAATGGTTCAAAACATAGACAGTAAGATGAGTCAGATTTCTTGTACTTAAGTCCGCATTGTACCTTTTCTATTTAATTCCGATGAAATTTCTGTGTTTCATCGTCAATAAGAAGGTCCAAGGGATACAGTAAACATATAGTGAAGCATCGGAAACTAAAACTGGTCTCACAGGAAATGTTGAAATCATAGTCAGTAGGAAGAGTGAGTCTTCTTGTACTTAAGTCAGCATTGTGCCTTTTGTATTTTATTCTGATGCAATTTCTGTGTTTCATCGTCAATAAGAAGGTCCAAGGGATCCAGTAAACATATAGCGAAGCATTGGAATCTAAAACTGGTCTCACAGGAAATGTTCAAAACATAGTCAGTTAGAAGAGTCAGTCTTCTTGTACTTAAGTCGGCGTTGTGCCTTATGTATTTAATTCCGATGCAATTTCTGTGTTTCATCGTCAATAAGAAGGTCCGAGGGATACAGTAAACATATAGTGAAGCATCAGAATCTAAAACTGGTCTCACAGGAAATAATCAAACCATAGACAGTAAGGAGAGTCAGTCTTCTTGTACTTAAGTCGGCATTGTGCCTTTTGTAATTAATTCCGATGCAATTTCTGTGTTTCATCGTCAATAAGAAGGTCCAAGGGATACAGTAAACCTGAAGTGAAGCATCGCACCCTAAAACTGGTCTCACAGGAAAGGTACAAAACATAGACAATAAGAAGAGTTAGTTTTCTTGTACTTAAGTCAGCATTGTGCTCATTCTATTTAATTCTAATTCAATTTCTGTGTTTCATCGTCAATAAGAAGGTCAGAGGGATACAGTAATCCTGAAGTGGGGCATCGGAATCTATAACTATTGCCACAGGAATGGTTCAAAACATAGACAGTAAGAAGAGGCAGTTTTCTTGTACTTAAGTCGGCATTGTGCCGTTTGTATTTAATTCCGATGGAATTTCAGTGTTTCATCGTCAATAAGAAGGTCAGAGGAATACAGTGAACCTGAAGTGAGACATCGGAATCTATAACTAGTGTCACAAGAACGGTTCAATACATACACAGTAATAAGAGTCAGTCTTCTTGTACTTAAGTCGGCATTGTGCCTATAAATTTAATTCCGATACAATTTCTGTGTTTCATCGTCAATAAGACGGTCAGAGGGATACAGTAAACCTGAAGTGAAGCATCGGAATCTATAACTAGTGTCACAGGCAAGGTTCAAAACATAGACAGTAGGAAGAGCCAGTCTTCTTGTCCTTGATTCGGCATTGTGCCTTGTGCATTTAATTCCGATGCAATTTCTGTGTTTCATCGTCAATAAGACGGTCAGAGGGATACAATAAACCTGAAGTGAAGCATCGGAATCTATAACTAGTGTCACAGGAATAGTTCAAAACATAGACAGTAAGAAGAGTCGGTCTTCTTGTACTTAAGTCGGCATTGTGCCTTTTGTATTTAATTCCGATGCATTCTCTGTGTCTCATCGTCAATAAGAAGGTCAGAGGGATACAGTAAACCTGAAGTGAAGCATCGGAATCTATAACTAGTGTCAATGGAATGTATCAAAACATAGACAGTAAGAAGAGTCAGTTTTCTTGTACTTAATTTGGCATTGTGACTTTCGTATTTAATTCCGATGCAATTTCTTTGTTTCATCGTCAATAAGAAGGTCAGAGCGATACAGTAAACCTGAAGTGAAGCATCGGAATCGATAACTAGGGTCACAGGAATGGTTCAAAACATAGACAGTAAGACGAGTCAGATTTCTTGTACTTAAGACGGCATTGTGCATTTTGTATTTAATTCCGATGCAATTTCTGTGTTTCATCGTCAATAAGAAGGTCAGAGGGATACAGTAAACCTGAAGTGAAGCATCGGAATCTATAACTAGTGTCAATGGAATGTATCAAAACACAGACAGTAAGAAGAGTCAGTTTTCTTGTACTTAATTTGGCATTGTGACTTTCGTATTTAATTCCGATGCAATTTCTTTGTTTCATCGTCAATAAGAAGGTCAGAGCGATACAGTAAACCTGAAGTGAAGCATCGGAATCGATAACTAGTGTCACAGGAATGGTTCAAAACATAGACAGTAAGACGAGTCAGATTTCTAGTACTTAAGTCGGCATTGTGCATTTTGTATTTAATTCCGCTGCAATTTCTGTGTTTCATCGTCAGCAAGAAGGTCAGAGGGATACAGTAAAAATGAAGTGAAGCTTCGGAATCTATAATTAGTGTCAATGGAATGGTTCAAAACATAGACAGTAAGAAGCATCAGTTTTCTTGTACTTAAATCGGTATTGTGCCTCTTGTATTTAATTCCGATGCATTCTCTGTGTTTCATCGTCAATAAGAAGGTCAGAGGGATACAGTAAATCTGAAGTGAAGCATCGGAATGTGTAACTAGTGTCACAGAGTTGGTTCAAAACATAGACAGTAAGAAGAGTCTGTTTTCTTGTACTTAAGTCGGCATTGTGCCTTTTCTATTTAATTCCAATGCAATTTCTGTGTTTCGTCGTCAACAAGAAGATCCAAGGGATACAGTAAACCTGAAGTGAAGTATCGGAATCTAAAACCGGTCTCACAGGAAAGTTTCAAAACATCGACAGTAAGAAGAGCCTTTCTTCTTGCACTTGAGTCGGCATTGTGCCTTTTGTATTTGATTCCGATGGAATTTCTGTGTTTCATCGCCAATAAGAAGGTCAGAGAGATATAGTATACCTGAAGTGAAGCATCGGAATCTATAACTAGTGTCACAGGAATGGTTCAAAACATACACTGTAAGAAGAGTCAGTTTTCTTGTACTTAAGTCCGCATTGTGCCTTTTCTATTTAATTCCGATGAAATTTCTGTGTTTCATCGTCAATAAGAAGGTCCAAGGCATACAGTAAACATATAGTGAAGCATCGGAAACTAAAACTGGTCTCACAGGAAATGTTGAAATCATAGTCAGTAGGAAGAGTCAGTTTTCTTGTACTTACGTCAGCATTGTGCCTTTTGTATTTTATTCTGATGCAATTTCTGTGTTTCATCGTCAATAAGTTGGTCCAAGGGATACAGTAAACATATAGCGAAGCATTGGAATCTAAAACTGGTCTCACAGGAAATGTTCAAAACATAGTCAGTAAGAAGAGTCAGTCTTCTTGTACTTAAGTCGGCATTGTGCCTTTTGTATTTTATTCCGATGCAATATCTGTGTTCAATCGTCAACAAGAAGGTCCAAGGGATACAGTGAACATATAGTGAAGCATCGGAATCTAAAACAGGTATAACAGGAAATGTTCAAAAGATAGTCAGTAAGAAGAGTCAGTCTTCTTGTACTTAAGTCGGCGTTGTGCCTTATGTATTTAATTCCAATGCAATTTCTGTGTTTCATCGTCAATAAGAAGGTCCAAGGGATACAGTAAACATAGTGAAGCATCAGAATCTGAAACTGGTCTCACAGGAAATGTTCATATCATAGTCAGTAAGGAGGGTCCGTCTTCTTCTACTTAAGTCGGCATTGTGCCTTTTGTAATTAATTCCGATGCAATTTCTGTGTTTCATCGTCAATAAGAAGGTCCAAGGGATACAGTAAACCTGAAGTGAAGCATCGGGCTCTAAAACTGGTCTCACAGGAAAGGTTCAAAACATAGACAGTAAGAGGAGTTAGTTTTCTTGTACTTAAGTCGGCATTGTGCCTTTTGTATTTACTTCCCATGCAATTTCTGTGTTTCATCGTCAATAAGAAGGTCAGAGGTATACAGTGAACCTGAAGTGAAACATCGGAATCTATAACTAGTGTCACAAGAATAGTTTAATGCATACACAGTAAGAAGAGTCAGTCTTCTTGTACTTAAGTCGGCATTGTGCCTTTTGTATCTAATTCCGATGCAATTTCTGTGTTTCATCGTCAATAAGAAGGTCAGAGGGATACAGTAAACCTGAAGTGAAGCATCGGAATCTATATCTAGTGTCACAGCAATGGTTCAAACATAGAGAGTAAGAAGAGTCAGTTTTCTTGTACTTAAGTCGGAATTGTGCCTTTAGTATTTATTTCCGATGGGATTTCAGTGTTTCATCGTCAATAAGACGGTCAGAGGGATACAGTGAACCAGAAGTGAAGCATCGGAATCTATAACTAGTGTCACAAGAATGGTTCAAAACATAGACAGTAATAAGAGTCAGTCCTCTTGCACCTAAGTCGGCATTGTGCCTTTTGTATTCAAGTCCGATGCAATTTCTGTGTTTCATCGTCAATAAGAAGGTCAGTGGGATACAGTAAACCCGAAGTGAAGCATCGGAATCTATAACTAGTGTCACAGGAATGGTTCAAAACATAGACAGTAGGAAGATTCAGTTCTCTTGCACTTAAGTCGGCATTGTGCTTTTGTATTTAATTCCGATGCAATTTCTATGTTTCATCGTCAATAAGGAGGTCAGAGGGATACAGTAAACCTGAAGTGAAGCATCGGAATCTATAACTAGTGTCACGGGAATGCTTCAAAACATAGACAGTAAGAAGAGTCAGTTTTCTTGTACTTAAGTCGGCATTGTGCCTATATATTTAATTCCGATACAATTTCTGTGTTTCATAGACAATAAGACGGTCAGAGGGATACAGTAAACCTGAAGTGAAGCATCGGAGTTTATTACTAGTGTCACAGGAATGGTTCAAAACATAGACAGAAGGAAGAGCCAGGCCTCTTGTACTTGAGTCGGCATTGTGCCTGTGTATTTAATTCCGATGCAATTTCTGTGTTCATCGTCAATAAGACGGTCCGAGGGATACAGTAAACCTGAAGTGAAGCATCAGAATCTATAACTAGTGTCACAGGCATGGTTCAAAACATAGACAGTAGGAAGAGCCAGTCTTCTTGTCCTTGATTCGGCATTGTTCCTTTTGCATTTAATTCCGATGCAATATCTGTGTTTCATCGTCAATAAGAAGGTCAGAGCGATACAGTTAACCTGAAGTGAAGCATCGGAATCGATTACTAGTGTCACAGGAATGGTTCAAAACATAGACAGTAAGATGAGTCAGATTTCTTGTACTTAAGTCGGCATTGTGCCTTTTGTATTTAATTCCGATGCAATTTCTGTGTTTCATCGTCAATAAGAAGGTCAGAGGGATACAGTATACCTGAAGTGAAGCATCGGAATGTGTAACTAGTGTCACAGGATTGGTTCAAAACATAGACAGTAAGAAGAGTCAGTTTTCTTGTACTTAAATCGGTATTGTGCTTCTTGTATTTAATTCCGTTGCAATTTCTGTGTTTCATCGTCAATAAGAAGGTCAGAGGGATACAGTAAATCTGAAGTGAAGCATCGGAATCTATAACTAGTGTTACAGGAATGGTTCAAAACATACACAGTAAGAAGAGTCAGATTTGTTGTACTTAAGTCCGCATTGTGCCTTTTCTATTTAATTCCGATGAAAATTCTGTGTTTCTTCGTCAATAAGAAGGTCCAAGGGATACAGTAAACATATAGTGAAGCATCGGAAACTAAAACTGGTCTCACAGGAAATGTTGAAACCATAGTCAGTAGGAAGAGTCAGTCTTCTTGTACTTAAGTCAGCATTGTGCATTTTGTATTTTATTCTGATGCAATTTCTGTGTTTCATCGTCAACAAGAAGGTCCAAGGGATACAGTAAACATATAGCGAAGCATTGGAATCTAAAACTGGTCTCACAGGAAATGTTCAAAACATAGTCAGTAAGAAGAGTCAGTCTTCTCGTACTTAAGTCGGCGTTGTGCCTTATGTATTTAATTCCGATGCAATTTCTGTGTTTCATCGTCAATAAGAAGGTCCGAGGGATACAGTAAACATATAGTGAAGCATCAGAATCTAAAACTGGTCTCACAGGAAATGTTCAAAACATAGTCAGTAAGGAGAGTCAGTCTTCTTGTACTTAAGTCGGCATTGTGCCTTTTGTAATTAATTCCGATGCAATTTCTGTGTTTCATCGTCATTAAGAAGGTCAGAGGGATACAGTAAACCTGAAGTGAAGCATCGGAATCTATAACTAGTGTCAATGGAATGGTTCAAAGCATAGACAGTAAGAAGAGTCAGTTTTCTTGTACTTAATTTGGCATTGTGACTTTCGTATTTAATTCCGTTGCAATTTCTGTGTTTCATCGTCAATAAGAAGGTCAGAGCGATACAGTAAACCTGAAGTGAAGCATCGGAATCGATAACTAGTGTCACAGGAATGGTTCAAAACATAGACAGTAAGATGAGTCAGATTTCTTGTACTTAAGTCGGCATTGTGCATTTTGTATTTAATTCCGATGCAATTTCTGTGTTTCATCGTCAATAAGAAGGTCAGAGGGATACAGTAAACCTGAAGTGAAGCATCGAAATCTATAACTAGTGTCACAGGAATGGTTCATAACAAAGACAGTAAGAAGAGTCAGTTTTCTTCTACTTAAGTCGGCATTTTGCTTTTTGTATTTAATTCCGCTGCAATTTCTGTGTTTCATCGTCAGCAAGAAGGTCAGAGGGATACAGTAAAAATTAAGTGAAGCATCGGAATCTATAACTAGTGTCAATGGAATGGTTCAAACATAGACAGTAAGAAGCATCAGTTTTCTTGTACTTAAATCGCCATTGTGCCTCTTGTATTTAATTCCGCTGCAATTTCTGTGTTTCATCGTCAATAAGAAGGTCAGAGGGATACAGTAAATCTGAAGTGAAGCATCGGAATGTGTAACTAGTGTCACAGGAATGGTTGAAAACATAGACAGTAGGAAGATTCAGTTCTCTTGCACTTAAGTCGGCATTGTGCCTTTTGTATTTAATTCCGATGCAATTTCTGTGTTTCATTGTCAATAAGAAGGTCAGAGGGATACAGTAAACCTGAAGTGAAGCATCGGAATCTATAACTAGTGTCACGGGAATGCTTCAAAACATAGACAGTAAGAAGAATCAGTTTTCTTGTACTTAAGTCGGCATTGTGCCTTTTCTATTTAATTCTGATGCAATTTCTGTGTTTCATCGTCAATAAGAAGATCAGAGGGATACAGTAAACCTGCAGTGAAGCATCGGAGTTTACTATTAGTGTCACAGGAATGGTTTAAAACATAGACAGTAAGAAGAGCCAGTCTTCTTGTGCTTGAGTCGGCATTGTGCCTATGTATTTAATTCCGATGCAATTTCTGTGTTTCATCGTCAATAAGAAGGTCCAAGGGATACAGTAAACATATAGTGAAGCATCAGAATCTAAAACTGGTCTGACAGGAAATGTCCAAATCATAGTCAGTAAGGAGAGTCAGTCTTCTTCTACTTAAGTCGCCATTGTGCCTTTTGTAAATAATTCCGATGCAATTTCTGTGTTTCATCGTCAATAAGAAGGTCCAAGGGATACAGTAAACCTGAAGTGAAGCATCGGAATCATTATCTAGTGTCACAGCAATGGTTCAAAACATAGAGAGTAAGAAGTGTCAGTTTTCTTGTACTTAAGTCGGCATTGTGCCTTTAGTATTTAATTCCGATGGGATTTCAGAGTTTCATCGTCAATAAGACCGTCAGAGGGATACAGTGAAAAAGAAGTGAAGCATCGGAATCTATAACTAGTGTCACAAGAATGGTTCAAAACATAGAAAGTAATATGAGTCAGTCCTCTTGTACTTAAGTCGGCATTGTGCCTTTTGTATTTAATTCCGATGCAATTTCTGTGTTTCATCGTCAATAAGATGGTCAGTGGGATACAGTAAACCCGAAGTGAAGCATCGGAATCTATAACTAGTGTCACAGGAATGGTTCAAAACATGGACAGTAGGAAGATTCCGTTCTCTTGCACTGAAGTCGGCATTGTGCCTTTTGTATTTAATTCCGATGCAATTTCTGTGTTTCATCGTCAATAAGAAGGTCAGAGGGATACAGTAAACCTGAAGTGAAGCATCGGAATCTATAACTAGTGTCACGGGAATGCTTCAAAACATAGACAGTAAGAAGAGTCAGTTTTCTTGTCCTTAAGTCGGCATTGTGCCTTTTCTATTTAATTCTGATGCAATCTCTGTGTTTCATCGTCAATAAGAAGATCAGAGGGATACAGTAAACCTGCAGTGAAGCATCGGAGTTTATTACTAGTGTCACAGGAATGGTTCAAAACATAGACAGTAAGAAGAGCCAGTCTTCTTGTACTTGAGTCGGCATTGTGCCTATGTATTTAATTCCGATGCAATTTCTGTGTTTCATCGTCAATATGACGGTCAGAGGGATACAGTAAACCTGAAGTGAAGCATCGGAATCTATAACTAGTGTCACAGGCATGGTTCAAAACATAGACTGTAGGAAGAGCCAGTCTTCTTGTCCTTGATTCGGCATTGTTCCTTTTGCATTTAATTCCGATGCAATATCTGTGTTTCATCGTCAATAAGAAGGTCAGAGCGATACAGTAAACCTGAAGTGAAGCATCGGAATCGATAACTAGTGTCACAGGAATGGTTCAAAACATAGACAGTAAGATGAGTCAGATTTCTTGTACTTAAGTCGGCATTGTGCCTTTTGTATTTAATTCCGATGCAATTTCTGTGTTTCATCGTCAATAAGAAGGTCAGAGGGATACCGTATACCTGAAGTGAAGCATCGAAATCTGTAACTAGTGTCACAGGAATGGTTCAAAACAAAGACAGTAAGAAGAGTCAGTTTTCTTCTACTTAAGTCGGCATTTTGCTGTAAAGGATGAGCCAGACAATAAGGGATTTTACTTTATTATATGAGCCTCCAACCGGTAACTTCATTTTTCCATTGCGGCCAAGCCACGGCCGGCAGCGTTAGCTGCCTGTAAATTCTTTCGTCCCACGGTTTAGTAACAGGAAGTCAGCACCGATGAAGGGCACCTTGTTCACGCGCCTCTCTCATGTGCTGACGAGGTAACGCCGCCCCAGGCGTCGCTTAGCCGGCAACGCTCTGGAAAGTTCCATGCCGCCCGCACGGTTTGCTCGGTCCTGACCAATCAGGGTGGAGGAAGCCGCGTGGTGCGTCGAACATACCCGGCCGCCCGTCGCCGGGCTCGCTCTCTTGTATTCTTGCTCTCCCGCGAGTCGGATGCGCGCCCTGTAGCATTGAACATCACCCGCTTCTCCCGGTGCTGCGGCACTGTGGACTTAGTTTTGGTAGACAACCACTTTCGGTAGCTTCGCGAACAATGTTCGCCAAATTGTAAGCTCTGGCTCACCCTCACCTCCCTAGGCCTATGTAGCCCCTTTCATCATGCTTTAGCCAATAAATGGCCTTTCTCTACAAATTACACTATTATTCCATAACGCCCACCGCCTGCCCATACCCGCCATCCTGTACAATTGGTGTCAGAAGTTTGGATCCGTTCCCGTAGTGACTTTGTCGCTACACTAAATTTCTCCCGGCAAGACGCCGTACACTTCGCGCATGGAATGCGCCAACCGGCCGCCACGTTTGCTCCACGTGGGCCGTGGCTGCTCCACTAAACACGCACAGGGCGCGCGCTGCAGCGAGGCAGCCCACGCTTGTCAGCCACGTGAGCTGGACGCCACCGCGCTGCCCGCTGCTTGAGTTGGAGGGGCCTGCGCTGCGCTGCGCTGCGCGACGGGGCCGGGGCGCCGTCATCCGCCGTCGCCGCGCCGCCCACCGTCGCCCGCCGCTGTCAACGACGCGCCAGGGGCCTGCCGCCATCGCCGACCGGCCGAGCCAGCGCCGTCCGCCGCCAACACATTTGCCGCCGCCCACGGGTCCGGACGCCGTCGCCGCCGCCCGCCGACCACCGCTCGCCGCCACTGCGCCATGCCGTCGCCGCCACCAATGCGTCGCACCATCGCCATCACCATGTAAGTCGCCGCGATGCTTACAACTATATCTTCGACGATCTTCCGCCGCTGGATTGAGAATCTTTGTGGCCGTCCTTTTTTTGTAACAATCATTACTTTTTTCTGGTCACTAGCGTCCCATAAAATTGTAAACATGCCGATAGGGACACGAGCGACGGAACGGGATACCCCCGTAGAGGCATCTGTCTCGCAAGACCCGCTCGAGGCCATAAATGCACAAATGCGCCAGTTATTCGCACAAAATCAGGAGCTACTTGAGCAAAACCGCGTCTTGAAACAGACGCTGGAAGCTAGTGCGCGAACTTCCGTACCTGTGGCTAGCTCCACCCCTGTAACAAATGCTCAAACAGAGGCAACTAACACTAATTCTGTCTCTAATACAAACGCCACAATTTCTGCTAACATGGCGACTGTAAGCAATTTTCCTGCGGCTGATTTCATTCCCACCTTTTCTGGGAAGTCCCGCGAAAATGTAGCTATGTTCTTACAAAATATTCGTGATGTGGGTCGCACGTGTGCCTGGCCGGATGATCTATTGGTCAATGTAGCCAGACTCAAGTTGACAGGGGAAGCCCGAATGTTCATAGAAACAGTGGACGAATTGCGTGACACGCACGAATTTGAAGTATTGGCCCGCGGATTGACTACGCGTTATTCCGATACCAGAGGTACCGCATATTACAGAGATCAATTATCAACTCTTAGGCAGAAGCCTAATGAGGATTTTGATGCTTTTGCAGATCGCATACGAGCAGTGTCTTGTCGTACCTACAAGCTAGGTGAAAATGCCAGTGAAAACAGAATTTTGCGCTCAGAAGCCGAAGCGCGTGCAATTGATGCATTTGTCCGCGGTATTGACCCCCGCATCGGAGGAGAAGTCAAAGCAGCCTCCCCCACTTCTCTGTTTGAAGCTGTTCGTTTGGCAATGCTTCGCGAAGAGGTGTTGCGTTTTTGCGCTGCCGCCCCGCGCCAATCGGACCCAGTACCGGTCCCAGCAAAAGAAGTATTTTGTCAGCGTTGTGGGAAGCCCAACCATACGTCAATGCGCTGTCGCGCGCCGTATTGCACAATTTGTCAGACAGTAGGTCATGCTAATAATGTTTGCTCCACAAAGTCACCATTTTCAAATCAGATGCGCGGCCACCGCCGCAACGCGGGGTCGAATCAGGGAAACGCTTGGGGGGCAGGTTCCGCCACCCACCCGCGCCCCCGACAAAAATAATACACCCGGTTAGGACCGAAAAATGTAAAGAGGTGGAACACGTTAGTCTATTTGGCGTACTCGGGAACAAATCAGTTAGAATTTTAGTTGATACTGGTGCTCAAGTTAGTGTATTGTTTGTGGAGAAAAATGATCGAAGGGTATTACAGCCACCCCGGTACCATATCAGTGGCCTTGGAGAGGAAGTAATTGTCCCTGCAGGTTCGTGTGTAGTGAACCTGCAAATCGACGAGGGTAAATACAGTCAGATGATGGAGGTAGTAAGGCTAAAGAAGGGTGAATTTGACATCATACTAGGGAATGACTTCCTGCACCGTTATCAGGGGATAGTGGATTATCGAACGCAAACTGTGCAGTTCGGCGAAGCAATTCACCGATTTGGCAGTGCGCACCCCCGTCAGACGCGAGGGAGCTGCGAAAGGCGCCGTTCACTGTCTCCCATAAAACCGCAGATGTGGGCGATAAAAACCACTGACCCTGTGAGGATAAAAGGCGGAAGTGGAAAGATTCTCTGGATAGATGTCAAAAATCAAGAACAGCCTAATACGGACATTCTGGTTGACCCGCTCACCCAGAATGATGTTTTAGATCGTCAGTCAGTACATATAAAGAGAAGTATCTGCCGACCGGAGAGGAGACAGAAGGGTTTTGCGATACCAGTAAGTATAGATAATTTTGGTGTAGAAGATGTTGTGATACCGAAGGGTACTATTGTTGCCAGTGGTCAGGAAATTTTTGAGGAAATAAGAGGAGCTGAGAAGCAGCGAAATAAAGATAAGAAAGGAAGGAAAGGAAAGAAATGTTCAGTTAGAGAAGTGCGATATGTCGCGTCGACGATAAGGAGTCAGTTAGCAGAGAAGTTAGGTCATTTAAATAGTGAGGAGAAAAGGATGTCGCAGCCCGTATTCGAGGAATTTTCGTGGTTGTTTGAAGAGAGGCAGTTTCTACCGGCTACGGATTTGGTTCAGCACGAAATTCCGACCGGAGAAACCGGGCCTATTACGCCAGTAGTTCCACTCAAAAAAGCAAGAAAGAAGGTAATACAACCGCCTAGACAGCAACGTAGATATGCTCTAAGGTCAAATCCCGATGATTTGCGTTCCTGAAAGTAGGTCTGGAATGGTATGTAAACAGTTGGAAAAGTCCTGCATGCAGCAAGAGAATTAATTGAGGGAAAACACCGTAGTTACTATACATTTAATTAAATTGTGCATGTTAGTTATAAGTAGACATAAGAATTGGCAACCATTGGTAATAGAATGTATGATGTCACATGTTAATGGAAGTGACTGAAGTTATGTAATCATTTTGTCTTGTCATTTAACGTCTCCAGTCATGTTATCGTAGCGGTCGAGAATTAAAACCACAAACATTCTTTAATCATGGAATTAAGGGGAAAGTTGTTCTTGTCAAAAGAACACGTAGAGAAAGAATCAGTTAATCTTGTATATTTCAAAGAGATTCACATTTCACTTGTTAATTTAGTGAATAGTGCACGAACACAGGTATTAAAGCTTTACCATAAAAACATGATACTAATACGCCTTCGTAACTGCCAGTAGATCAGTGACTACATGCAGCCGTCTACCTGTACTTTGAAAGACGCCCTATTACATGTATGTTTTGCTAAATGATCACACAACGATAATAACAAGAATAAATACGTCCAAGTTAAACAACAAATAGGCTACTCTAAAGTAAAAGGAGTCTTCCTGAAGTGCTATTTTATTGTTTTCGTGATGCGATGTTGAACAGACAACGAGGTAAGTTTTTTGGTACCACGTATTTCTGTATATTAAATGCCACGGAAGGAGTGCGTAAATACCTCCACTGTGGTCTACAGCTGTTCACATGCGCCGAGTCCCGCCCCTCCCTGTCAGCTGGCGACGCGGCCCCCTCCCCTCCCCATCCACCGGCCTGCCGAGAGAGCGGCCATTGCAGTTCCCCCTTCCCCACCCACCGCCTCTGTCCTTGGTGCGTGCAGCATCTGCACCTCTCCCCTCGCCCCTCCTCACCAGCCCAACCATAGCCCTGCAGGCCACGTGCCTCAGCCACGCTACACATTCGTATATTCGTACGTTGCAGTTTAAACAGCAAACCTAAAGTGATAGTTATAAAAATAAAATCACCAGCTTAATATTGCCCTACAGATTTTATTAGTCTTATCTAAAGACGGGAATCTATGTGTATTGTCTATTTGAATTTTCAGTATGGAACAAAAATCGTGAGAGAGAACTTTTCCTGGTACGCATTGTCTAAACCATCAGGATTAGTAAATGTTGGGATTTCAGATCGATCTCCGGCTATGTTGTATCACCACCACGGTTAATAAACGGATCTATATGGCGTCAAGAAAGCCGGCACTTGCCGCTATATCTGTCCTGTAAACGACCGCTGTGTGGGGAACGCGTTAGCCAAGGAGTTGGGTTTGGAATGCCATTGCAAAATATAGTTTATATAGAAGCCTAACACCTGCCATTTACCTAAATTTTGAAGAACAGAGTGTTTAAGTAAAATAGTTGTAAGCCGATAGTTTTGTGACCTCTAGCGATTGAAGTTATTAGAGTCCTTTAGAAAAGAACATCCTCCATGCATAACTGTCGTGAACAACATAAGACAACTCTGGAAGGAAATTTTGTGACTGTACCGAGAGAGAAACTCCACGCGTAGCAAGAGGACGGACCCAGCGTGAACGCCAGTTCTGCCGCACAGCCAGTGAAACCGGACGCAGCCGTACTGTCAGCTGTGCTGTCAGCAACTTTACAATCTCACGAGCGCGACGCGTGTCGCACCTTAGCACCTCAAGCTGCACTGAATCTTAACACAGAAATTCTTAACCATTATATAACGAACCCTTTGAATAACCTTGCGCACATTTTCAATAGTAAGGAACATACTTTGCTCCCTACACACTCTTTATATGACAGATGAACTCTAATTTTATTAAAAACCAAAGCACCGACAGGTAAGTCATATCGACGTCTTCGAGATGCAACTAGCTTCGTCAAGCCGCCAATATTGATTATATGGAAGCAGGTAAGTGAGAGAATGAACAAAAGGAACAACCAATACACACCGGAACGATTGGTTGGGTGACTGATGATCGTCAATATTTGCAAATACAAATCAACACAGGAAACGGTTTATCGCACGTTTAATAATTTTTGGGCTGTTCATTGAAGGAGACATAAAATCATTTTTCATCAGAATCTTGTTACTGGAAGTATTAACGTGACATTACACTATTCCACAGCATTACACATAACATTGCCATGACGTAACGACAGTTTTCTTCTAGGTAAAAGTACCAAAGACTAATAGTTGGTATGAAGACACAAACGAGAGCATAATGGAATACCAAGGGATGCTTACATTCATTTTGCTACGAAATGTAACTGGAGGATAAGGAAGTTTTGTTTGAAGGAAATAATATTTTAAACTTTTGCTTTTGTTACGGTTTTGCCACCGCTTATATCACTATGACGAGTTGCCAATTACTTATGTCAAATTGCTTGTGTCTAATTGATTACATCCAATTACTTATGTCTAATTACTTGTGTCCAATTACTTAAGTCCATGTATTATTGTTGTTCATTTTGACTGTTTTATTACTACCTATTTAGAGAATTTTGCTAAAGTTTTGCCAGCAACAGTAATTTAGTATTTGTATCAACCTAGTGTTTCCACGTGTCACTGTGCTACTAGATTGGCGAGGATAATAATTTTGTAGGATTTAAAGTATGCTATAGTAAGTTCCCGAGTACTGCCAATTATCTGGTTAATAATAATGATGTCTTAGATGATAAATTGTTTTAGAAGAGTAGTTTAGGATGTAACCATGCTTTATTTTGATTTGTATTTGAATGTTTATCTGGAGGGACATACCACATGCACCACCCGCGAGGGCACGTACCTTACGTGACGCGGCTGGCACCCGCGCGGTCCCTTAGCTGTCTGTGTCGTTTCTTCACTTTTCCGTTCCGCGACATAGTCTGTTCTACCCACTTTCATCTTTCCACTATCAACAGAACAAGCCTTGAAGAGTCATGCTCCACCCGCGAGGGCACGTAACTGACGTGACGCGGTTGGCTCCCGCGCGGACCCTTAGCTGTCTGTGTCGTTTCTTCACTTTTCCGTTTCGCGACATAGTCCGTTCTAACCACTTTCATCTCTCAACTATCAACAGAACAACCCTGAAGGGTCATGCACACCCGCAAGGGCACGTACCTTACGTGACGCGGTTGGCTCCCGCGCGGCCCCTTAGCTGTCTGTGTCGTTTCTTCACTTTTCAGTTTCGCGGCACAGTCCATCCTACCCACTTTGATCTGTCAACTTTCAACAGACACAAAACTATTCAGCCCGACTTTGATCTTCCACCTCGAAGAAGAGTTCACGAGAACAGTGTTCCGTGCTCTCTGACGACAGCTGATCAGGCAACGTCAGACGCGAACCGCGTCTAGCCCGCAGCTAAACGCCAGTAAGCGGAAATCTCTGTTCAAAACCTTGAGCCTTCTTTGTTTCCCCATTATATTTTCCGAAGGAATACCGACTATTGAAGTAGTAGCATTTAACTGTATGACGTGTCCCAGGACACTGCGATATAACCAAGGATAGACGGAGTTTTAAGCAACCAGCTGGGCCCGATATGGCCATCACTACGGAGTTACAGAGACGGCAAGTTTAGTCGCAAAATGTTGAGAGGATGAAGACGGCGAATTTGGTCGCAAAGTAAAGTTAGTCGCAAGATGTTGAGAGGACGAAGACGGCGAATTTGGTCGCAAAGTAAAGTTAGTCGCAAGATGTTGAGAGGATAAAGACGGCGAATTTGGTCGCAAAGTAAAGATTTGTTGCAAGATGTTGAGAGGATAAAGACGGTGAATTTTGTCGCGCAGTAAAGTTTTGTTTTAGGTGAGAGAAGTCGAGTTTGAAGAAGAAGAGGAAGGATGAAGCAGCTATCTTGGAGTCGCAGAATTGTCATTTACACAGTTAAGAAGGCGATAACGTCGTGTCCACGATGCGCCGCGCACTATACCTTCATAAAGGAAAGTCCTTCAGAAATTACGCTCAGATTACTCTTTTCTAATCCAATTCCTTATACTCTCTGTGTCCACTATGGACATCGTCGAGTTTTGTTTCTCTCCTTTCGTTAGCAACAGCGTTGACATCCTACGACACAATCTATGTCCCACTTGCACCAAACTGGTGTCACTTTTCTTCGTCACTCTCACTTAACGGCGTGCAGCAAATATATTGAGTGACGAGAAAATTCTTCTCAAAATGTGAATGTTGTTACACGTAGAGGGTCAGCCCAAAGAGGCACTTAACTTTCTTTGTTTACCGATGTGGAATATGCAGTAAATTTAATATGATATATGTGTACTTCACTTTTACATTTTCATGTTATGAACCAATTTACTGATGCATAATGTAATTTTAAACAGAACCCACTGTAACAGCTCATCTAGCTTTATGTCACGCGCAATCCCACTTCTATTTTGTTGCATTTGACAGTCGGCATTTGACAGTCGTAGACCCCTCAGCTGCCGCGTGCAGCCCCGACGCCGCGCTGGCCTTGGAAATTATCTGCCGCGCGCCTTTCTGACTTAGCGCGAGATTCGGCCTTGCTGTCAGCTGCCACTCTGACGTAGCCTCCGCGCAGATCTTTAGCAAACGGTTCCTGTTGGAACACCACTTATAACCTTTCATGCCACTACGGCTTACTCACGTAGTATTCGCGCCCCTTTAATTATGTTTTTTATACCTGAAAGCTCATTCATGATTCCCTTGTCAGCTAACGTTCGAGTTTTACCTAAAAAATAAAATAATCACATCCTAACGTCAATTGATGATTTGCTAAAACATGAAAAAGGACAAATTTCTTACGTTCGCCTGTTGGCACTTAAATGAATGGTAAACAGCCACAAACTAAACTCAACTATAAAGAGAAAACAAGAACCCATCAGGCATGTGCCCTCCCTTAGTTTTAAGAGTGCAATAGTGATATCAATTATTTTGGAGAAACTAGTGTAGTGTCGTGAAGTGTTCCCTTAGTGATAACTCCCTTCTCAACTGTGTTTAACGTGTGGACCTCCCCTCACACCCCCCTGCGCTGAGTTCCAGTGCACGGACCTGGCCACGGCCACACCCCCTACCCGCCGGCAGCCTGCACGCTGCCCGCTGAGGACAACACACCACGCAGCCTCGTGCCGGTCGCCCTCGCCGTGACTCATCAGTGGTGATATGTTTACATTTTCAACTTATTTTTTTTTAAAAAAAAAGACATTTTTACTCCATCTTAGCAACAAGAACACTTGGCATGTTTACCTAACTCACACTGTTTGTTTTGGTCTAATTTTGTTTTGATACTTTATGATGTTTTGATGTTTTATGATGTTTGATGTTTATGATATTTTGATGTTTTATGATGATTCTTGTATACACACAATATTGTTGACATGTGTAACTCCCCTTGCGACCCTTAGGAGGTCTTTAGAGTCTCTACACCCTCCCATAGGTTAAGACCCCTGCCGTCTTCCGTGAGAGCCATTCTTAATCAAGTAATGTTTACTTTGCTTTACAAGCTAAATTTGATTACATCCAAATAATAATTACATTGAGCGAATTCACGTACGTTCTCCGCTCCCACGGAAGGGGGAGGAATGTAAAGGATGAGCCAGACAATAAGGGATTTTACTTTATTATATGAGCCTCCAACCGGTAACTTCATTTTTCCATTGCGGCCAAGCCACGGCCGGCAGCGTTAGCTGCCTGTAAATTCTTTCGTCCCACGGTTTAGTAACAGGAAGTCAGCACCGATGAAGGGCACCTTGTTCACGCGCCTCTCTCATGTGCTGACGAGGTAACGCCGCCCCAGGCGTCGCTTAGCCGGCAACGCTCTGGAAAGTTCCATGCCGCCCGCACGGTTTGCTCGGTCCTGACCAATCAGGGTGGAGGAAGCCGCGTGGTGCGTCGAACATACCCGGCCGCCCGTCGCCGGGCTCGCTCTCTTGTATTCTTGCTCTCCCGCGAGTCGGATGCGCGCCCTGTAGCATTGAACATCACCCGCTTCTCCCGGTGCTGCGGCACTGTGGACTTAGTTTTGGTAGACAACCACTTTCGGTAGCTTCGCGAACAATGTTCGCCAAATTGTAAGCTCTGGCTCACCCTCACCTCCCTAGGCCTATGTAGCCCCTTTCATCATGCTTTAGCCAATAAATGGCCTTTCTCTACAAATTACACTATTATTCCATAACGCCCACCGCCTGCCCATACCCGCCATCCTGTACATTGCTTTTTGTATTTAATTCCGCTGCAATTTCTGTGTTTCATCGTCAGTAAGAAGGTCAGAGGGATACAGTAAAAATGAAGTGAAGCATCGGAATCTATAACTAGTGTCAAAAGAATGCTTCAAAACATAGACAGTAAGAAGCGTCAGTTTTCTTGTACTTAAATCGGAATTGTGCTTCTTGTATTTAATTCCGCTGCAATTTCTGTGTTTCATCGTCAATAAGAAGGTCAGAGGGATACAGTAAATCTGAAGTGAAGCATCGGAATCTATAACTAGTGTCACAGGAATGGTTCAAAACATACACAGTAAGAAGAGTCAGATTTGTTGTACTTAAGTCCGCATTGTGGCTTTTCTATTTAATTCCGATGAAATTTCTGTGTTTCATCGTCAATAAGAAGGTCCAAGGGATACAGTAAACAAATAGTGAAGCATCGGAAACTAAAACTGGTCTCACAGGAAATGTTGAAATCATAGTCAGTAGGAAGAGTCAGTCTTCTTGTACTTATGTCAGCATTGTGCCTTTTGTATTTTATTCTGATGCAATTTCTGTGTTTCATCGACAATAAGAAGGTCCAAGGGATACAGAAAAAATATAGCGAAGCATTGGAATCTAAAACTGGTCTCACAGGAAATGTTCAAAACATAGTCAGTAAGAAGAGTCAGTCTTCTTGTACTTAAGTCGGCGTTGTGCGTTATGTATTTAATTCCGAAGCAATTTCTGTGTTTCATCGTCAATAAGAAGGTCCGAGGGATACAGTAAACATATAGTGAAGCATCAGAATCTAAAACTGGTCTCACAGGAAATGTTCAAAACATAGTCAGTAAGGAGAGTCAGTCTTCTTGTACTTAAGTCGGCATAGTGCCTTTTGTAATTAATTCCGAAGCAATTTCTGTGTTTCATCGTCAATAAGAAGGTCCAAGGGATACAGTAAACCTGAAGTGAAGCATCGGACCCTAAAACTGGTCTCACAGGAAAGGTTCAAAACATAGACAGTAAGAAGAGTTAGTTTTCTTGTAGTTAAGTCAGCATTGTGCTTATTGTACTTAATTCTAATTCAATTTCTGTGTTTCATCGTCAATAAGAAGGTCAGAGGGATACAGTAAACCCGAAGTGGAGCATCGGAATCTATAACTATTGTCACAGGAATGGTTCAAAACATAGACAGTAGGAAGAGCCAGTCTTCTTGTCCTTGATGCGGCATTGTGCTTTGTGCATTTAATTCCGATGCAATTTCTGTGTTTCATCGTCAATAAGACGGTCAGAGGGATACAATAAACCTGAAGTGAAGCATCGGAATCTATAACTAGTGTCACAGGAATAGTTCAAAACATAGACAGTAAGAAGAGTCGGTCTTCTTGTACTTAAGTCGGCATTGTGCCTTTTGTATTTAATTCCGATGCATTCTCTGTGTCTCGTCGTCAATAAGAAGGTCAGAGGGATACAGTAAACCTGAAGTGAAGCATCGGAATCTATAACTAGTGTCAATGGAATGGTTCAGAACATAGACAGTAAGAAGAGTCAGTTTTCTTGTACTTAATTTGGCATTGTGACTTTTGTATTTAATTCCGATGCAATTTCTGTGTTTCATCGTCAATAAGAAGGTCAGAGCGATACAGTGAAGCTGAAGTGAAGCATCGAAATCGATAACTAGTGTCACAAGAATGGTTTAATGCATACACAGTAATAAGAGTCAGTCTTCTTGTACTTAAGTCGTCATTGTGCCTTTTGTATCTAATTCCGATGCAATTTCTGTGTTTCATCGTCAATAAGAAGGTCAGAGGAATACAGTAAACCTGAAGTGAAGCATCGGAATCAATATCTAGTGTCACAGCAATGGTTCAAAACATAGAGATTAAGAAGAGTCAGTTTTCTTGTACTTAAGTCGGCATT
This sequence comes from Schistocerca serialis cubense, assembly GCF_023864345.2. Lineage (NCBI taxonomy): Eukaryota > Metazoa > Arthropoda > Insecta > Orthoptera > Acrididae > Schistocerca > Schistocerca serialis. The sequence goes on along the minus strand of NC_064640.1, from coordinate 1,086,419,037 downwards.
GTGCCTTTAGTATTTAATTCCGATGGGATTTCAGTGTTTTTATCGTCAATAAGACGGTCAGAGGGATACAGTGAACCAGAAGTGAAGCATCGGAATCTATAACTAGTGTCACAAGAATGGTTCAAAACATAGACAGTAATAAGAGTCAGTCCTCTTGTACTTAAGTCGGCATTGTGCCTTTTGTATTTAGTTCCGATGCAATTTCTGTGTTTCATCGTCAATAAGAAGGTCAGTGGGATACAGTAAACCCAAAGTGAAGCATCGGAAACTATAACTAGTGTCACAGGAATGGTTCAAAACATAGACAGTAAGAAGATTCAGTTCTCTTGCACTTAAGTCGGCATTGTGCTTTTGTATTTAATTCCGATGCAATTTCTGTGTTTCATCGTCAATAAGAAGGTCAGAGGGATACAGTAAACCTGAAGTGAAGCATCGGAATCTATAACTAGTGTCACGGGAATGCTTCAAAACATAGACAGTAAGAAGAGTCAGTTTTCTTGTACTTAAGTCGGCATTGTGCCTTTTCTATTTAATTCTGATGCAATTTCTGTGTTTCATCGTCAATAAGAAGATCAGAGGGATACAGTAAACTTGCAGTGAAGCATCGGAGTTTATTACTAGTGTCACAGGAATGGTTCAAAACATAGACAGTAAGAAGAGCCAGTCTTCTTGTACTTGAGTCGGCATTGTGCCTGTGTATTTAATTCCGATGCAATTTCTGTGTTTCATCGTCAATATGACGGTCAGAGGGATACAGTAAACCTGAAGTGAAGCATCGGAATCTATAACTAGTGTCACAGGCATGGTTCAAAACATAGACAGTAGGAAGAGCCAGTCTTCTTGTCCTTGATGCGGCATTGTTCCTTTTGCATTTAATCCCGATGCAATATCTGTGTTTCATCGTCAATAAGAAGGTCAGAGCGATACAGTAAACCTGAAGTGAAGCATCGGAATCGATAACTAGTGTCACAGGAATGGTTCCAAACATAGACAGTAAGATGAGTCAGATTTCTTGTACTTAAGTCGGCATTGTGCCCTTTGTATTTAATTCCAATGCAATTTCTGTGTTTCATCGTCAATAAGAAGGTCAGAGGGATACAGTATACCTGAAGTGAAGCATCGAAATCTATAACTAGTGTCACAGGAAAGGTTCAAAACAAAGACAGTAAGAAGAGTCAGTTTTCTTCTACTTAAGTCGGAATTTTGCTTTTTGTATTTAATTCCGCTGCAATTTCTGTGTTTCATCGTCAGTAAGAAGGTCAGAGGGATACAGTAAAAATGAAGTGAAGCATCGGAATGTGTAACTAGTGACACAGGAATGGTTCAAAACATACACCGTAAGAAGAGTCAGTTTTCTTGTACTTAAGTCCGCATTGTGCCTTTTCTATTTAATTCCGATGAAATTTCTGTGTTTCATCGTCAATAAGATGGTCCAAGGGATAAAGTAAACATATAGTGAAGCATCGGAAACTAAAACTGGTCTCACAGGAAATGTTGAAATCATAGTCAGTAGGAAGAGTCAGTCTTCTTGTACTTAAGTCAGCATTGTGCCTTTTGTATTTTATTCTGATGCAATATCTGTGTTTCATCGTCAATAAGAAGGTCCAAGGGATACAGTAAACATATAGCGAAGCATTGGAATCTAAAACTGGTCTCACAGGAAATGTTCAAATCATAGTCAGTAAGAAGAGTCAGTCTTCTTGTACTTAAGTCGGCATTGTGCCATTTGTATTTAATTCCGATGCAATATCAGTGTTTAATCGTCAACAAGAAGGTCCAAGGGATACAGTGAACATACAGTGAAGCATCGGAATCTAAAACTGGTATAACAGCAAATGTTCAAAGATAGTCAGTAAGAATAGTCAGTCTTCTTGTACTAAAGTCGGCGTTGTGCCTTATGTATTTAATTCCGATGCAATTTCTGTGTTTCATCGTCAATAAGAAGGTCCAAGGGATACAGTAAACATATAGTGAAGCATCAGAATCTAAAACTGGTCTCACAGGAAATGTTCAAAACATAGTCAGTAAGGAGAGTCAGTCATCTTCTACTTAAGTCGGCATTGTGCCTTTTGTAATTAATTCCAATGCAATTTCTGTGTTTCATCGTCAATAAGAAGGTCCAAGGGATACAGTAAACCTGAAGTGAAGCATCGGGCCCTAAAACTGGTCTCACAGGAAAGGTTCAAAACATAGACAGTAAGAAGAGTTAGTTTTCTTGTACTTAAGTTAGCATTGTGCTTATTCTATTTAATTCTAATTCAATTTCTGTGTTTCATCGTCAATAAGAAGGTCAGAGGGATACAGTAAACCTGAAGTGGACCATCGGAATCTATAACTATTGTCACAGGAATGGTTCAAATCATAGACAGTAAGAGGAGGCAGTTTTCTTGTACTTAAGTCGGCATTGTGCCTTTTGTATTAAATTCCGATGGAATTCCAGTGTTTTATCGTCAATAAGAAGGTCAGAGGGATACAGTGAACCTGAAGTGAAACATCGGAATCTATAACTAGTGTCACAAGAATGGTTTAATGCATACACAGTAATAAGAGTCAGTCTTCTTGTACTTAAGTCGGCATTGTGCCTTTTGTATCTAATTCCGATGCAATTTCTGTGTTTCATCGTCAATAAGAAGGTCAGAGGGATACAGTAAACCTGAAGTGAAGCATCGGAATCTATATCTAGTGTCACAGCAATGGTTCAAAACATAGAGAGTATGAAGAGTCAGTTTTCTTGTACTTAAGTCGGCATTGTGCCCTTAGTATTTAATTCCGATGGGATTTCAGTGTTTCATCGTCAATAAGACGGTCAGAGGGATACAGTGAACCAGAAGTGAAGCATCGGAATCTATAACTATTGTCACAGGAATGGTTCAAATCATAGACAGTAAGAGGAGTCAGTTTACTTGTACTTAAGTCGGTATTGTGCCTTTTATATTTAATTCCGATGGAATTTCAGTGATTCATCGTCAATATGAAGATCTGAGGGATACAGTGAACCTGAAGTGAAGCATCAGAATCTATAACTAGTGTCACAAGAATGGTTCAAAACATAGACAGTAATAAGAGTCAGTCTTCTTGTACTTAAGTCGGCATTGTGCCTTTTGTATTTATATCCGATGCAATTTCTGTGTTTCATCGTCAATAGGAAGGCCAGAGGGATACAGTAATCCTGAAGTGAAGCATCGGAATCTATAACTAGTGTCACAGGAATGGTTCAAAACATAGACAGTAAGAAGAGTCAGTTTTCTTGTACTTAAGTCGGCATTGTGCCTTTTGTATTTAATTCCGATGCAAATTCTGTGTTTCATCGTCAATAAGGTCAGAGGGATACAGTAAACCTGAAGTGAAGCAACGGAATCTATAACTAGAGTCACAGGAATGGTTCAAAACATAGACTGAAAGAAGAGTCAGTTTTCTTGTACTTAAGTCGGCATTGTGCCTTTTGAATTGAATTCCGATGGAATTTCAGTGATTCATCGTCAATAAGAAGGTCAGAGGGATACAGTGAACCTGAAGTGAAGCATCGGAATCTATAACTAGTATCACAGCAATGGTTAAAACATAGACAGTGGGAAGAGTCAGTTTTCTTGTACTTAAGTCGGCATTGTGCCTTTTGTATTTAATTCCAATGCAATTTCTGTGTTTCATCGCCAATAAGACGGTCAGAGGGATACAGTAAACCTGAAGTGAAGCATCGGAATCTATAACTAGTGTCACAGGCATGGTTCAAAACATAGACAGTTGGAGGAGCCAGTCTTCTTGTCCTTGCCTCGGCATTGTGGCTTGTGCATTTAATTCCGAAGCAATTTCTGTGTTTCATCGTCAATAAGACGGTCAGAGGGATACAATAAACCTGAAGTGAAGCATCGGAATCTATAACTAGTGTCACAGGAATAGTTCAAAACATAGACAGTAAGAAGAGTCGGTCTTCTTGTACTTAAGTCGGCATTGTGCCTTTTGTATTTAATTCCGATGCATTCTCTGTGTCTCATTGTCAATAAGAAGGTCAGAGGGATACAGTAAACCTGAAGTGAAGCATCGGAATCTATAACTAGTATCAATGGAATGGTTCAAAACATATACAGTAAGAAGAGTCAGCTTTCTTGAACTTAATTTGGCATTGTGACTTATGTATTTAATTCCGATGCAATTTCTGTGTTTCATCGTCAATAAGAAGGTCAGAGCGATAAAGGGAAGCTGAAGTGAAGCATCGGAATCGATAACTAGTGTCACAGGAATGGTTCAAAACAAAGACAGTAAGATGAGTCAGATTTCTTGTACTTAAGTCGGCATTGTGCATTTTTTATTTAATTCCGATGCAATTTCTGTGTTTCATCGTAAATAAGAAGGTCAGAGGGATACAGTAAACCTGAAGTGAAGCATCGAAATCTATAACTAGTGTCGCAGGAATGGTTCAAAACAAAGACAGTAAGAAGAGTCAGTTTTCTTCTACTTAAGTCGGCATTTTGCTTTTTGTATTTGATTCCGCTGCAATTTCTGTGTTTCATCGTCAGTAAGAAGGTCAGAGGGATACAGTAAAAATGAAGTGAAGCATCGGAATCTATAACTAGTGTCAATGGAATGGTTCAAAACATAGACAGTAAGAAGCATCAGTTTTCTTGTACTTAAATCGGCATTGTGCCTCTTGTATTTAATTTCGCTGCAATTTCTGTGTTTCATCGTCAATAAGAAGGTCAGAGGGATACAGTAAATCTGAAGTGAAGCATCGGAATGTGTAACTAGTGTCACAGGAATGGTTCAAAACATAGACAGTAAGAAGAGTCAGTTTTCTTGTACTTAAGTCGGCATTGTGCCTTTTGTATTTGATTCCGATGCAATTGCTGTGTTTCATCGCCAATAAGAAGGTCAGAGAGATATGGTATACCTGAAGTGAAGCATCGGAATCTATAACTAGTGTCACAGGAATGGTTCAAGACATAGACAGTAAGAAGAGTCAGTTTTCTTGTACTTAAGTCCGCATTGTGCCTTTTCTATTTAATTCCGATGAAATTTCTGAGTTTCATCGTCAATAAGAAGGTCAAGGGATACAGTAAACATATAGTGAAGCATCGGAAACTAAAACTGGTCTCACAGGAAATGTTGAAATCATTGTCAGTAGGAAGAGTCAGTCTTCTTGTACTTAAGTCAGCATTGTGCCTTTTGTATTTTATTCTGATGCAATTTCTGTGTTTCATCGTCAATAAGAAGGTCCAAGGGATACAGTAAACATATAGCGAAGCATTGGAATCTAAAACTGGTCTCACAGGAAATGTTCAAAACATAGTCAGTAAGAAGAGTCAGTCTTCTTGTACTTAAGTCGGCATTGTGCCATTTGTATTTAATTCCGATGCAATATCTGTGTTTAATCGTCAACAAGAAGGTCCAAGGGATACAGTGAACATAAAGTGAAGCATCGGAATATCAAACTGGTATAACAGGAAATGTTCAAAGATAGTCAGTAAGAAGAGTCAGTCTTCTTGTACTTAAGTCGGCGTTGTGCCTTATGTATTTAATTCCGATGCAATTTCTGTGTTTCATCGTCAATAAGAAGGTCCAAGGGATACAGTAAACATATAATGAAGCATCAGAATCTAAAACTGGTCCCACAGGAAATGTTCATAACATAGTCAGTAAGGAGAGTCAGTCTTCTTCTACTTAAGTCGGCATTGTGCCTTTTGTAATTAATTCAGAAGCAATTTCTGTGTTTCATCGTCAATAAGAAGGTCCAAGGGATGCAGTAAACCTGAAGTGAAGCATCGGGCCCTAAAACTGGTCTCACAGGAAAGGTTCAGAACATAGACAGTAAGAAGAGTTAGTTTTCTTGTACTTAAGTCAGCATTGTGCTTATTCTATTGAATTCTAATTCAATTTCTTAGTTTCATCGTCAATAAGAAGGTCAGAGGGATACAGTAAACCTGAAGTGGAGCATCGGAATCTATAACTATTGTCACAGGAATGGTTCAAAACATAGCCAGTAAGAAGAGGCAGTTTTCTTGTACTTAAGTTGGCATTGTGCCTTTTGTATTTAATTCCGATGGAATTTCAGTGTTTCATCGTCAATAAGAAGGTCAGAGGTATACAGTGAACCTGAAGTGAAACATCGGAATCCATAACTAGTGTCACAAGAATGGTTCAATACATACTCAGTAATAAGAGTCAGTCTTCTTGTACTTAAGTCGGCATTGTGCCTATGTATTTAATTCCGATACAATTTCTGTGTTTCATCGTCAATAAGACGGTCAGAGGGATACAGTAAACCTGAAGTGAAGCATCGGCATCTATAACTAGTGTCACAGGCATGGTTCAAAACATAGACAGTTGGAGGAGCCAGTCTTCTTGTCCTTGACTCGGCATTGTGCCTTGTGCATTTAATTCCGAAGCAATTTCTGTGTTTCATCGTAAATAAGACGGTCAGAGGGATACAATAAACCTGAAGTGAAGCATCGGAATCTATAACTAGTGTCACAGGAATAGTTCAAAACATAGACAGTAAGAAGAGTCGGTCTTCATGTACTTAAGTCGGCATTGTGCCTTTTGTATTTAATTCCGATGCATTCTCTGTGTCTCATCGTCAATAAGAAGGTCAGAGGGATACAGTAAACCTGAAGTGAAGCATCGGAGTCTATAACTAGTGTCAATGGAATGGTTCAAAACATAGACAGTAAGAAGAGTCAGTTTTCTTGAACTTAATTTGGCATTGTGACTTATGTATTTAATTCCGATGCAATTTCTGTGTTTCATCGTCAATAAGAAGGTCAGAGCGATAAAGTGAAGCTGAAGTGAAGCATCGGAATCGATAACTAGTGTCACAGGAATAGTTCAAAACAAAGACAGTAAGATGAGTCAGATTTCTTGTACTTAAGTCGGCATTGTGCATTTTTTATTTAATTCCGATGCAATTTCTGTGTTTCATCGTCAATAAGAAGGTCAGAGGGATACAGTAAACCTGAAGTGAAGCATCGAAATCTATAACTAGTGTCACAGGAATGGTTCAAAGCAAAGACAGTAAGAAGCATCAGTTTTCTTGTACTTAAATCGGCATTGTGCCTCTTGTATTTAATTTCGCTGCAATTTCTGTGTTTCATCGTCAATAAGAAGGTCAGAGGGATACAGTAAATCTGAAGTGAAGCATCGGAATGTGTAACTAGTGTCACAGGAATGGTTCAAAACATAGACAGTAAGAAGAGTCAGTTTTCTTGTACTTAAGTCGGCATTGTGCCTTTTCTATTTAATTCCGATGCAATTTCTGTGTTTCGTCGTCAACAAGAAGATCCAAGGGATACAGTAAACCTGAAGTGAAGCATCGGAATCTAAAACCGGTCTCACAGGAAAGTTTCAAATCATCGACAGTAAGAAGAGCCTTTCTTCTTACACTTGAGTCGGCATTGTGCCTTTTGTATTTGATTCCGATGCAATTGCTGTGTTTCATCGCCAATAAGAAGGTCAGAGAGATATAGTATACCTGAAGTGAAGCATCGGAATCTATAACTAGTGTCACAGGAATGGTTCAAGACATAGACAGTAAGAAGAGTCAGTTTTCTTGTACTTAAGTCCGCATTGTGCCTTTTCTATTTAATTCCGATGAAATTTCTGTGTTTCATCGTCAATAAGAAGGTCCAAGGGTTACAGTAAACATATAGTGAAGCATCGGAAACTAAAACTGGTCTCACAGGAAATGTTGAAATCATAGTCAGTAGGAAGAGTCAGTCTTCTTGTACTTAAGTCAGCATTGTGCCTTTTGTAATTTATTCTGATGCAATTTCTGTGTTTCATCGTCAATAAGAAGGTCCAAGGGATACAGTAAACATATAGCGAAGCATTGGAATCTAAAACTGGTCTCACAGGAAATGTTCAAAACATAGTCAGTAAGAAGAGTCAGTTTTCTTGTACTTAAGTCGGCATTGTGCCATTTGTATTTAATTCCGATGCAATATCTGTGTTTAATCGTCAACAAGAAGGTCCAAGGGATACAGTGAACATATAGTGAAGCATCGGAATCTCAAACTGGTATAACAGGAAATGTTCAAAGATAGTCAGTAAGAAGAGTCAGTCTTCTTGTACTTAAGTCGGCGTTGTGCCTTATGTATTTAATTCCGATGCAATTTCTGTGTTTCATCGTCAATAAGAAGGTCCAAGGGATACAGTAAACATATAATGAAGCATCAGAATCTAAAACTGGTCCCACAGGAAATGTTCATAACATAGTCAGTAAGGAGAGTCAGTCTTCTTCTACTTAAGTCGGCATTGTGCCTTTTGTAATTAATTCAGAAGCAATTTCTGTGTTTCATCGTCAATAAGAAGGTCCAAGGGATACAGTAAACCTGAAGTGAAGCATCGGGCCCTAAAACTGGTCTCACAGGAAAGGTTCAAAACATAGACAGTAAGAACAGTTAGTTTTCTTGTACTTAAGTTAGCATTGTGCTTATTCTATTTAATTCTAATTCAATTTCTGTGTTTCATCGTCAATAAGAAGGTCAGAGGGATACAGGAAACCTGAAGTGGAGCATCGGAATCTATAACTATTGTCACAGGAATGGTTCAAAACATAGAGAGTAAGAAGAGGCAGTTTTCTTCTACTTAAGTCGGCATTGTGCCTTTTGTATTTAATTCCGATGGAATTTCAGTGTTTCATCGTCAATAAGAAGGTCAGAGGTATACAGTGAACCTGAAGTGAAACATCGGAATCTATAACTAGTGTCACAAGAATGGTTTAATGCATACACAGTAATATGAGTCAGTCTTCTTGTACTTAAGTCGGCATTGTGCCTTTTGTATCTAATTCCGATGCAATTTCTGTGTTTCATCGTCAATAAGAAGGTCAGAGGGATACAGTAAACCTGAAGTGAAGCATCGGAATCTATATCTAGTGTCACAGCAATGGTTCAAAACATAGAGAGTAAGAAGAGTCAGTTTTCTTGTACTTAAGTCGGCATTGTGCCCTTAGTATTTAATCCCGATGGGATTTCAGTGTTTCATCGTCAATAAGACGGTCAGGGGGATACAGTGAACCTGAAGTGAAGCATCGCAATCTATGACTAGTGTCACAGCAATGGTTAAAACATAGACAGTAAGAAGAGTCAGTATTCTTGTACTTAAGTCGGCATTGTGAATTTTGTATTTAATTCCGATGCAATTTCTGTGTTTCATCGTCAATAAGAAGGTCCAAGGGATACAGTAAACCTGAAGTGAAGCATCGGACCCTAAAACTGGTCTTACAGGAAAGGATCAAAACATAGACAGTAAGAAGAGTTAGTTTTCTTGTACTTAAGTCACCATTTTCCTTTTTCTATTTAATTCTGATTCAATTTCTGTGTTTCATCGTCAATAAGAAGGTCAGAGGGATACAGTAAACCTGAAGTGAAGCATCGGAATCCATAACTAGTGTCACAGGAATGGTTCAAAACACAGACAGTAAGAGGAGTCAGTTTTCTTGTACTTAAGACGGCATTGTGCCTTTTGTATTTAATTCCGATGGAATTTCAGTTATTCATCGTCAATATGAAGATCAGAGGGATACAGTGAACCTGAAGTGAAGCATGAGAATCTATAACTAGTGTCTCAAGAATGGTTCGAAACATAGACAGTAATAAGAGTCAGTCTTCTTGTACTTAAGTCGGCATTGTGCCTTTTGTATTTATATCCGATGCAATTTCTGTGTTTCATCGTCAATAGGAAGGTCAGAGGGATACAGTAAACCTGAAGTGAAGCATCGGAATCTATAACTAGTGTCACAGGAATGCTTCAAAACATAGACAGTAAGAAGAGTCAGTTTTCTTGTACTTAAGTCGGCATTGTGCCTTTTGTATTTAATTCCGATGCAAATTCTGTGTTTCATCGTCAATAAGGTCAGAGGGATACAGTAAACCAGAAGTGAAGCATCGGAATCTATAACTAGTGTCACAGGAATGGTTCAAAACATAGACTGAAAGAAGAGTCAGTTTTCTTGTACTTAAGTCGGCATTGTGCCTTTTGAATTGTATTCCGATGGAATTTCAGTGATTCATCGTCAATAAGAAGGTCAGAGGGATACAGTGAACCTGAAGTGAAGCATCGGAATCTATAACTAGTGTCACAGCAATGGTTAAAACATAGACAGTAAGAAGAGTCAGTTTTCTTGTACTTTAGTCGTCATTGTGCCTTTTGTATTTAATTCCGATGCAATTTCTGTGTTTCATCGTCAATAAGACGGTCAGAGGGATACAGTAAACCTGAAGTGAAGCATCGGAATCTACAACTAGTGTCACATAGTGGTTCAAAACATAGACGGTAAGAAGAGTCAGTTTTCTTGTACTTAAGTCGGCATTGTGCCTTTTGTATTTAATTCCGATACAATTTCTGCGTTTCATCGTCAATAAGAAGGTCAGAGGGATACAGTAAACCTGAAGTGAAGCATCGGAAACTATAACTAGTGTCACAGGAATGGTTCAAAACAAAGACAGTAAGAAGAGTCAGTTTTCTTCCACTTAAGTCGGCATTTTGCTATTTGTATTTAATTCCGCTGCAATTTCTGTGTTTCATCGTCAGTAAGAAGGTCAGAGGGATACAGTAAAAATGAAGTGAAGCATCGGAATCTATAACTAGTGTCAATGGAATGGTTCAAAACATAGACAGTAAGAAGCATCAGTTTCCTTGTACTTAAATCGGCATTGTGCCTCTTGTATTTAATTCCACTGCAATTTCTGTGTTTCATCGTCAATAAGAAGGTCAGAGGGATACAGTAAATCTGAAGTGAAGCATCGGAATGTGTAACTAGTGTCACAGGAATAGTTCAAAACATAGACAGTAAGAAGAGTCAGTTTTCTTGTACTTAAGTCACCATTGTGCCATTTCTATTTAATTCCGATGCAATTTCTGTGTTTCGTCCTCAACAAGAAGATCCAAGGGATACAGTAAACCTGAAGTGTTGCATCGGAATCTAAAACCGGTCTCACAGGAAAGTTTCAAAACATCGACAGTAAGAAGAGCCTTTCTTCTTGCACTTGAGTCGGCATTGTGCCTTTTGTATTTGATTCCGATGCAATTTCTGTGTTTCATCGCCAATAAGAAGGTCTGAGAGATATAGTATACCTGAAGTGAAGCATCGGAATCTATAACTAGTGTCACAGGAATGGTTCAAAACATACACAGTAAGAAGAGTCAGTTTTCTTGTACTTAAGTCCGCATTGTGCCTTTTCTATTTAATTCCGATGAAATTTCTGTGTTTCATCGTCAATAAGAAGGTCCAAGGGATACAGTAAACATATAGTGAAGCATCGGAAACTAAAACTGGTCTCACAGGAAATGTTGAAATCATAGTCAGTAGAAAGAGTCAGTCTTCTTGTACTTAAGTCAGCATTGTGCCTTTTGTATTTTATTCTGATGCATTTTCTGTGTTTCATCGTCAATAAGAAGGTCCAAGGGATACAGTACACATATGGCGAAGCATTGGAATCTAAAACTGGCCTCACAGGAAATGTTCAAAACATAGTCAGTAAGAAGAGTCAGTCTTCTTGTACTTAAGTCGGCATTGTGCCATTTGTATTTAATTCCGATGCAATATCTGTGTTTAATCGTCAATAAGAAGGTCAGAGGTATACAGTGAACCTGAAGTGAAACATCGGAATCTATAACTAGTGTCACAAGAATGGTTTAATGCATACACAGTAATAAGAGTCAGTCTTCTTGTACTTAAGTCGGCATTGTGCCTTTTCTACCTAATTCCGATGCAATTTCTGTGTTTCATCGTCAATAAGAAAGTCAGAGGGATACAGTAAACCTGAAGTGAAGCATCGGGCCCTAAAACTGGTCTCACAGAAAAGGTTCAAAACATTGATAGTAAGAAGAGTTAGTTTTCTTGTACTTAAGTAAGCATTGTGCTTATTCTATTTAATTCTAATTCAATTTCTGTGTTTCATCGTCAATAAGAAGGTCCGAGGGATACAGTAACCTGAAGTGGAGCATCGGAATCTATAACTATTGTCACAGGAATGGTTCAAAACATAGACAGTAGGAAGAGGCAGTTTTCTTGTACTTAAGTCGGCATTGTACCTTTTGTATTTAATTCCGATGGAATTTCAGTGTTTTATCGTCAATAAGAAGGTCAGAGGTATACAGTGAACCTGAAGTTAAACATCGGAATCTATAACTAGTGTCACAAGAATGGTTTAATGCATACACAGTAATAAGAGTCAGTCTTCTTGTACTTAAGTCGGCATTGTGCCTTTTGTATCTAATTCCGATGCAATTTCTGTGTTTCATCGTCAATAAGAAGGTCAGAGGGATACAGTAAACCTGAAGTGAAGCATCGGAATCTATATCTAGTGTCACAGCAATGGTTCAAAACATAGAGAGTAAGAAGAGTCAGTTTTCTTGTACTTAAGTCGGCATTGTGCCCTTAGTATTTAATTCCGATTGGATTTCAGTGTTCATCGTCAATAAGACGGTCAGAGGGATACAGTGAACCAGAAGTGAAGCATCGGAATCTATAACTAGTGTCACAAGAATGGTTCAAAACATAGACAGTAATAATAGTCAGTCCACTTGTACTTAAGTCGGCATTGTGCCTTTTGTATTTAATTCCGATGGAATTTCAGTGTTTCATCGTAAATAAGAAGGTCAGAGGTTTTTAGTGAACCTGAAGTGAAACATCGGAATCTATAACTAGTGTCACAAGAATGGTTTAATGCATTCACAGTAATAAGAGTCAGTCTTCTTGTACTTAAGTCTGCATTGTGCCTTTTGTATCTAATTCCGATGCAATTTCTGTGTTTCATCGTCAATAAGAAGGTCAGAGGGATACAGTAAACCTGAATTGAAGCATCAGAATCTATATCTAGTGTCACAGCAATGGTTCAAAACATAGAGAGTAAGAAGAGTCAGTCTTCTTGTTCTTAAATCGGCATTGTGAATTTTGTATTTAATTCCGAAGCAATTTCTGTGTTTCATCGTCAATAAGAAGGTCCAAGGGATACAGTAAACCTGAAGTGAAGCATCAGACCCTAAAAATGGTCTCACAAGAAAGGATCAAAACATAGACTGTAAGAAGAGTTAGTTTTCTTGTAATTAAGTCAGCATTGTACCTTTTGTATTTAATTCTGATGCAATTTCTGTGTTTCATCGTCAATAAGAAGGTCCAAGGGATACAGTAAACATATAGTGAGGCATAGGAATCTAAAACTGGTGTCACAAGAAATGTTCAATCATAGTCAGTAAGAAGAGTCAGTCTTCTTGTACTTAAGTCGGCTTTGTGCCTTTTGTATTTAATTCCGATGCAATTTCTGTGTTTAAACGTCAATAGGAAGGTCGAAGGGATACAGTAAACATATAGTGAAGCATCGGAATCAAAAAGTGGTATAACAGGAAATGTTCAAAAGATAGTCGGTAAGAAGAATCAGTCTTCTTGTACTTAAGTCGGCGTTGTGCCTTTTGTATTTAATTCCGATGCAATTTCTTTGTTTCATCGTCAATAAGAAGGTCCAAGGGATACAGTAAACATATAGTGAAGCATCAGAATCTAAAACTGGTCTCACAGGAAATGTTCAAATCATAGTCAGAAAGGAGAGTCAGTCTACTTGTACTTAAGTCGGCATTGTGAATTTTGTATTTAATTCCGATGAAATTTCTGTGTTTCATCGTCAATAAGAAGGTCCAAGGGATACAGTAAACCTGAAGTGAAGCATCGGACCCTAAAACTGGTCTCACAGGAAAGGATCAAAACATAGACAGTAAGAAGAGTTAGTTTTCTTGTACTTAAGTCACCATTTTCCTTTTTCTATTTAATTCTGATTCAATTTCTGTGTTTCATCGTCAATAAGAAGGTCAGAGGGATACAGTAAACCTGAAGTGAAGCATCGGAATCTATAACTAGTGTCACAGGAATGGTTCAAAACATACACAGTAAGAGGAGTCAGTTTTCTTGTACTTAAGACGGCATTGTGCCATTTGTATATAATTCCGATGGAATTTCAGTGATTCATCGTCAATATGAAGATCAGAGGGATACAGTAAACCTGAAGTGAAGCATCGGAATCTAAAACCGGTCTCACAGGAAAGTTTCAAAACATCGACAGTAAGAAGAGCCTTTCTTTTTGCACTTGAGTCGGCATTGTGCCTTTTGTATTTAATTCCGATGCAATTTCTGTGTTTCATCGCCAATAAGAAGGTCAGAGAGATATAGTATACCTGAAGTGAAGCATCGGAATCTATAACTAGTGTCACAGGAATGGTTCAAAACATACACAGTAAGAAGAGTCAGTTTTCTTGTACTTAAGTCCGCATTGTGCCTTTTCTATTTAATTCCGATAAAATTTCTGTGTTTCATCGTCAATAAGAAGGTCCAAGGGATACAGTAAACATATAGTGAAGCATCGGAAACTAAAACTGGTCTCACAGGAAATGTTGAAATCATAGTCAGTAGGAAGAGTCAGTCTTCTTGTACTTAAGTCAGCATTGTGCCTTTTGTATTTTATTCTGATGCAATTTCTGTGTTTCATCGTCAATAAGAAGGTCCAAGGGATACAGTACACAGATAGCGAAGCATTGGAATCTAAAACTGGTCTCACAGGAAATGTTCAAAACATAGTCAGTAAGAAGAGTCAGTCTTCTTGTACTTAAGTCGGCATTGTGCCATTTGTATTTAATTCCGATGCAATATCTGTGTTTAATCGTCAACAAGAAGGTCCAAGGGATACAGTGAACATATAGTGAAGCATCGGAATCTAAAACTGGTATAACAGGAAATGTTCAAAGATAGTCAGTAAGAAGAGTCAGTCTTCTTGTACTTAAGTCGGCGTTGTGCTTTATGTATTTAATTCCGATGCAATTTCTGTGTTTCATCGTCAATAAGAAGGTCCAAGGGATACAGTAAACATATAGTGAAGCATCAGAATCTAAAACTGGTCTCACAGGAAATGTTCATAACATAGTCAGTAAGGAGAGTCAGTCTTCTTCTACTTAAGTCGGCATCGTGCCTTTTGTAATTAATTCCGATGCAATTTCTGTGTATCATCGTCAATAAGAAGGTCCAAGGGATTCAGTAAACCTGAAGTGAAGGATCGGGCCCTAAAACTGGTCTCACAGGAAAGGTTCAAAACATAGACAGTAAGAAGAGTTAGTTTTCTTGTACTTAAGTTAGCATTGTTTTTTATTCTATTTAATTCTAATTCAATTTCTGTGTTTCATCGTCAATAAGAAGGTCAGAGGGATACAGTAACCTGAAGTGGAGCATCGGAATCTATAACTATTGTCACAGGAATGGTTCAAAACATAGACAGTAAGAAGAGGCAGTTTTCTTGTACTTAAGTCGGCATTGTGCCTTTTGTATTTACTTCCGATGGAATTTCAGTGTTTTATCGTCAATAAGAAGGTCAGAGGTATACAGTGAACCTGAAGTGAAATATCGGAATCTATAACTAGTGTCACAAGAATGGTTTAATGCATAGACAGTAATAAGAGTGAGTCTTCTTGTACTTAAGTCGGCATTGTGCCTTTTGTATCTAATTCCGATGCAATTTCTGTGTTTCATCGTCAATAAGAAGGTCAGAGGGATACAGTAAACCTGAAGTGAAGCATCGGAATCTATATCTAGTGTCACAGCAATGGTTCAAAACATAGAGAGTAAGAAGAGTCAGTTTTCTTGTACTTAAGTCGGCATTGTGCCCTTAGTATTTAATTCCGATGGGATTTCAGTGTTTCATCGTCAATAAGACGGTCAGAGGGATACAGTGAACCAGAAGTGAAGCATCGGAATCTATAACTAGTGTCACAAGAATGGTTCAAAACATAGACAGTAATAAGAGTCAGTCCTCATGTACTTAAGTCGGCATTGTGCCTTTTGTATTTAATTCCGATGGAATTTCAGTGTTTCATCGTCAATAAGAAGGTCAGAGGGATACAGTGAACCTGAAGTGAAGCATCGGAATCTATAACTAGTGTCACAGCAATGGTTAAAACATAGACAGTAAGAAGAGTCAGTTTTCTTGTACTTAAGTCGGCATTGTGCCTTTTGTATTTAATTCCGATGCAATTTCTGTGTTTAATCGTCAATAGGAAGGTCCAAGGGATACAGTAAACATATAGTGAGGCATAGGAATCTAAAACTGGTCTCACAAGAAATGTTCTAAACATAGTCAGTAAGAAGAGTCAGTCTTCTTGTACTTAAGTCGGCATTGTGCCATTTGTATTTAATTCCGATGCAATTTCTGTGTTTAAACGTCAATAGGAAGGTCCAAGGGATACAGTAAACATATAGTGAAGCATCGGAATCTAAAAGTGGTATAACAGGAAATGTTCAAAAGATAGTCGGTAAGAAGAGTCAGTCTTCTTGTACTTAAGTTGGCGTTGTGCCTTTTGTATTTAATTCCGATGCAATGTCTGTGTTTCATCGTCAATAAGAAGGTCCAAGGGATACAGTAAACATATAGTGAAGCATCAGAATCTAAAACTGGTCTCACAGGAAATGTTCAAATCATAGTCAGAAAGGAGGGTCAGTTTTCTTGTCCTTAAGTCGGCATTGTGAATTTTGTATTTAATTCCGATGAAATTTCTGTGTTTCATCGTCAATAAGAAGGTCCAAGGGATACAGTAACCCTGAAGTGAAGCATCGGACCCTAAAACTGGTCTCACAGGAAAGGATCAAAACATAGACAGTAAGAAGAGTTAGTTTTCTTGTACTTAAGTCACCATTTTCCTTTTTCTTTTTAATTCTGATTCAATTTCTGTGTTTCATCGTCAATAAGAAGGTCAGAGGGATACAGTAAACCTGAAGTGAAGCATCGGAATCTATAACTAGTGTAACAGGAATGGTTCAAAACATAGACAGTAAGAGGAGTCAGTTTTCTTGTACTTAAGACGGCATTGTGCCTTTTGTATTTAATTCCGATGGAATTTCAGTGATTCATCGTCAATATGAAGATCAGAGGGATACAGTGAACCTGAAGTGAAGCATCAGAATCTATAACTAGTGTCACGAGAATGGTTCAAAACATAGACAGTAATAAGAGTCAGTATTCTTGTACTTAAGTCGGCATTGTGCCTTTTGTATTTATATCCGATGCAATTTCTGTGTTTCATCGTCAATAGGAAGGTCAGAGGGATACAGTAAACCTGAAGTGAAGCATCGGAATCTATAACTAGTGTCACAGAAATGCTTCAAAACATAGACAGTAAGAAGAGTCAGTTTTCTTGTACTTAAGTCGGCATTGTGCCTTTTGTATTTAATTCCGATGCAATTTCTGTGTTTCATCGTCAATAAGAAGGTCCAAGGGATACAGTAAACATATAGTGAGGCATTTGAATCTAAAACTGGTCTCACAAGAAATGTTCAAAACATAGTTAGTAAGAAGAGTCAGTCTTCTTGTACTTAAGTCGGCATTGTGCCTTTTGTATTTAATTCCGATGCAATTTCTGTGTTTAAACGTCAATAGGAAGGTCCAAGGGATACAGTAAACATATAGTGAAGCATCGGAATCTAAAAGTGGTATAACACGAAATGTTCAAAAGATAGTCGGTAAGAAGAGTCAGTCTTCTTGTACTTAAGTCGGCATTGTGCCTTTTGTATTTAATTCCGATGCAATTTCTGTGTTTCATCGTCAATAAGAAGGTCCAAGGGATACAGTAAACATATAGTGAAGCATCAGAATCTAAAACTGGTCTCACAGGAAATGTTCAAATCATAGTCAGAAAGGAGAGTCAGTCTTCTTGTACTTAAGTCGGCATTGTGAATTTTGTATTTAATTCCGATGCAATTTCTGTGTTTAATCGTCAACAAGAAGGTCCAAGGGATACAGTGAACATATAGTGAAGCATCGGAATCTAAAACTGGTATAACAGGAAATGTTCAAAGATAGTCAGTAAGAAGAGTCAGTCTTCTTGTACTTAAGTCGGCGTTGTGCCTTATGTATTTAATTCCGATGCAATTTCTGTGTTTCATCGTCAATAAGAAGGTCCAAGGGATACAGTAAACATATAGTGAAGCATCAGAATCTAAAACTGGTCTCACAGGAAATGTTCATAACATAGTCAGTAAGGAGAGTCAGTCTTCTTCTACTTAAGTCGGCATTGTGCCTTTTGTATTTAATTCCGATGGAATTTCAGTGTTTTATCGTCAATAAGAAAGTCAGAGGTATACTGTGAACCTAAAGTGAAACATCGGAATCTATAACTAGTGTCACAAGAATGGTTTAATGCATACACAGTAATAAGAGTCAGTCTTCTTGTACTTAAGTCAGCATTGTGCCTTTTGTATCTAATTCCGATGCAATTTCTGTGTTTCATCGTCAATAAGAAGGTCAGAGGGATACAGTAAACCTGAAGTGAAGCATTGGAATCTATATCTAGTGTCACAGCAATGGTTCAAAACATAGAGAGTAAGAAGAGTCAGTCTTCTTGTACTTAAGTCGGCATTGTGCCTTTTTGTACTTAATTCCGATGCAATTTCTGTGTTTAATCGTGAATAGGAAGGTCCAAGGGATACAGTAAACATATAGTGAAGCATCAGAATCTAAAACTGGTCTCACAGGAAAAGTTCAAAACATAGTCAGTAAGGAGAGTCAGTCTTCTTGTACTTAAATCGGCATTGTGAATTTTGTATTTAATTCCGATGCAATTTCTGTGTTTCATCGTCAATAAGAAGGTCCAAGGGATACAGTAAACCTGAAGTGAAGCATCAGACCCTAAAAATGGTCTCACAAGAAAGGATCAAAACATAGACTGTAAGAAGAGTTAGTTTTCTTGTACTTAAGTCACCATTGTGCCTTTTCTATTTAATTCTGATTCAATTTCTGTGTTTCATCGGCAATATGAAGGTCAGAGGGATACAGTGAACCTGAAGTGAAGCATCGGAATCTATAACTAGTGTCACAGGAATGGTTCAATACATAGACAGTAAGAAGAGTCAGTTTTCTTGTACTTAAGTCAGCATTGTGCCTTTTCTATTTAATTCTGATGCAATTTCTGTGTTTCATCGTCAATAAGAAAGTCCAAGGGATACAGTAAACATATAGTGAGGCATAGGAATCTAAAACTGGTCTCACAAGAAATGTTCAAAACATAGTTAGTAAGAAGAGTCAGTCTTCTTGTACTTAAGTCGGCATTGTGCCTTTTGTATTTAATTCCGATGCAATTTCTGTGTTTAAACGTCAATAGGAAGGTCCAAGGGATACAGTAAACATATAGTGAAGCATCGGAATCTAAAAGTGGTATAACACGAAATGTTCAAAAGATAGTCGGTAAGAAGAGTCAGTCTTCTTGTACTTAAGTCGGCATTGTGCCTTTTGTATTTAATTCCGATGCAATTTCTGTGTTTCATCGTCAATAAGAAGGTCCAAGGGATACAGTAAACATATAGTGAAGCATCAGAATCTAAAACTGGTCTCACAGGAAATGTTCAAATCATAGTCAGAAAGGAGAGTCAGTCTTCTTGTACTTAAGTCGGCATTGTGAATTTTGTATTTAATTCCGATGCAATTTCTGTGTTTCATCGTCAATAAGAAGGTCCAAGGGATACAGTAAACCTGAAGTGAAGCATCGGACCATAAAACTGGTCTCACAGGAAAGGCTCAAAGCATAGACAGTAAGAAGAGTTAGTTTTCTTGTACTTAAGTCACCATTTTCCTTTTTCTTTTTAATTCTGATTCAATTTCTGTGTTTCATCGTCAATAAGAAGGTCAGAGGGATACAGTAAACCTGAAGTGAAGCATCGGAATCTATAACTAGTGTCACAGGAATGGTTCAAAACATACACAGTAAGAGGAGTCAGTTTTCTTGTACTTAAGACGGCATTGTGCCTTTTGTATATAATTCCGATGGAATTTCAGTGATTCATCGTCAATATGAAGATCAGAGGGATACAGTAAACCTGAAGTGAAGCATCGGAATCTAAAACCGGTCTCACAGGAAAGTTTCAAAACATCGACAGTAAGAAGAGCCTTTCTTCTTGCACTTGAGTCGGCATTGTGCCTTTTGTATTTGATTCCGATGCAATTTCTGTGTTTCATCGCCAATAAGAAGGTCAGAGAGATATAGTATACCTGAAGTGAAGCATCGGAATCTATAACTAGTGTCACAGGAATGGTTCAAAACATACACAGTAAGAAGAGTCAGTTTTCTTGTACTTAAGTCCGCATTGTGCCTTTTCTATTTAATTCCGATAAAATTTCTGTGTTTCATCGTCAATAAGAAGGTCCAAGGGATACAGTAAACATATAGTGAAGCATCGGAAACTAAAACTGGTCTCACAGGAAATGTTGAAATCATAGTCAGTAGGAAGAGTCAGTCTTCTTGTACTTAAGTCAGCATTGTGCCTTTTGTATTTTATTCTGATGCAATTTCTGTGTTTCATCGTCAATAAGAAGGTCCAAGGGATACAGTACACAGATAGCGAAGCATTGGAATCTAAAACTGGTCTCACAGGAAATGTTCAAAACATAGTCAGTAAGAAGAGTCAGTCTTCTTGTACTTAAGTCGGCATTGTGCCATTTGTATTTAATTCCGATGCAATATCTGTGTTTAATCGTCAACAAGAAGGTCCAAGGGATACAGTGAACATATAGTGAAGCATCGGAATCTAAAACTGGTATAACAGGAAATGTTCAAAGATAGTCAGTAAGAAGAGTCAGTCTTCTTGTACTTAAGTCGGCGTTGTGCTTTATGTATTTAATTCCGATGCAATTTCTGTGTTTCATCGTCAATAAGAAGGTCCAAGGGATACAGTAAACATATAGTGAAGCATCAGAATCTAAAACTGGTCTCACAGGAAATGTTCATAACATAGTCAGTAAGGAGAGTCAGTCTTCCTCTACTTAAGTCGGCATCGTGCCTTTTGTAATTAATTCCGATGCAATTTCTGTGTATCATCGTCAATAAGAAGGTCCAAGGGATTCAGTAAACCTGAAGTGAAGGATCGGGCCCTAAAACTGGTCTCACAGGAAAGGTTCAAAACATAGACAGTAAGAAGAGTTAGTTTTCTTGTACTTAAGTTAGCATTGTTTTTTATTCTATTTAATTCTAATTCAATTTCTGTGTTTCATCGTCAATAAGAAGGTCAGAGGGATACAGTAACCTGAAGTGGAGCATCGGAATCTATAACTATTGTCACAGGAATGGTTCAAAACATAGACAGTAAGAAGAGGCAGTTATCTTGTACTTAAGTCGGCATTGTGCCTTTTGTATTTACTTCCGATGGAATTTCAGTGTTTTATCGTCAATAAGAAGGTCAGAGGTATACAGTGAACCTGAAGTGAAATATCGGAATCTATAACTAGTGTCACAAGAATGGTTTAATGCATAGACAGTAATAAGAGTCAGTCTTCTTGTACTTAAGTCGGCATTGTGCCTTTTGTATCTAATTCCGATGCAATTTCTGTGTTTCATCGTCAATAAGAAGGTCAGAGGGATACAGTAAAACTGAAGTGAAGCATCGGAATCTATATCTAGTGTCACAGCAATGGTTCAAAACATAGAGAGTAAGAAGAGTCAGTTTTCTTGTACTTAAGTCGGCATTGTGCCCTTAGTATTTAATTCCGATGGGATTTCAGTGTTTCATCGTCAATAAGACGGTCAGAGGGATACAGTGAACCAGAAGTGAAGCATCGGAATCTATAACTAGTGTCACAAGAATGGTTCAAAACATAGACAGTAATAAGAGTCAGTCCTCATGTACTTAAGTCGGCATTGTGCCTTTTGTATTTAATTCCGATGGAATTTCAGTGTTTCATCGTCAATAAGAAGGTCAGAGGGATACAGTGAACCTGAAGTGAAGCATCGGAATCTATAACTAGTGTCACAGCAATGGTTAAAACATAGACAGTAAGAAGAGTCAGTTTTCTTGTACTTAAGTCGGCATTGTGCCTTTTGTATTTAATTCCGATGCAATTTCTGTGTTTAATCGTCAATAGGAAGGTCCAAGGGATACAGTAAACATATAGTGAGGCATAGGAATCTAAAACTGGTCTCACAAGAAATGTTCTAAACATAGTCAGTAAGAAGAGTCAGTCTTCTTGTACTTAAGTCGGCATTGTGCCATTTGTATTTAATTCCGATGCAATTTCTGTGTTTAAACGTCAATAGGAAGGTCCAAGGGATACAGTAAACATATAGTGAAGCATCGGAATCTAAAAGTGGTATAACAGGAAATGTTCAAAAGATAGTCGGTAAGAAGAGTCAGTCTTCTTGTACTTAAGTTGGCGTTGTGCCTTTTGTATTTAATTCCGATGCAATGTCTGTGTTTCATCGTCAATAAGAAGGTCCAAGGGATACAGTAAACATATAGTGAAGCATCAGAATCTAAAACTGGTCTCACAGGAAATGTTCAAATCATAGTCAGAAAGGAGAGTCAGTCTTCTTGTCCTTAAGTCGGCATTGTGAATTTTGTATTTAATTCCGATGAAATTTCTGTGTTTCATCGTCAATAAGAAGGTCCAAGGGATACAGTAACCCTGAAGTGAAGCATCGGACCCTAAAACTGGTCTCACAGGAAAGGATCAAAACATAGACAGTAAGAAGAGTTAGTTTTCTTGTACTTAAGTCACCATTTTCCATTTTCTTTTTAATTCTGATTCAATTTCTGTGTTTCATCGTCAATAAGAAGGTCAGAGGGATACAGTAAACCTGAAGTGAAGCATCGGAATCTATAACTAGTGTAACAGGAATGGTTCAAAACATAGACAGTAAGAGGAGTCAGTTTTCTTGTACTTAAGACGGCATTGTGCCTTTTGTATTTAATTCCGATGGAATTTCAGTGATTCATCGTCAATATGAAGATCAGAGGGATACAGTGAACCTGAAGTGAAGCATCAGAATCTATAACTAGTGTCACGAGAATGGTTCAAAACATAGACAGTAATAAGAGTCAGTATTCTTGTACTTAAGTCGGCATTGTGCCTTTTGTATTTATATCCGATGCAATTTCTGTGTTTCATCGTCAATAGGAAGGTCAGAGGGATACAGTAAACCTGAAGTGAAGCATCGGAATCTATAACTAGTGTCACAGAAATGCTTCAAAACATAGACAGTAAGAAGAGTCAGTTTTCTTGTACTTAAGTCGGCATTGTGCCTTTTGTATTTAATTCCGATGCAATTTCTGTGTTTCATCGTCAATAAGAAGGTCCAAGGGATACAGTAAACATATAGTGAGGCATTTGAATCTAAAACTGGTCTCACAAGAAATGTTCAAAACATAGTTAGTAAGAAGAGTCAGTCTTCTTGTACTTAAGTCGGCATTGTGCCTTTTGTATTTAATTCCGATGCAATTTCTGTGTTTAAACGTCAATAGGAAGGTCCAAGGGATACAGTAAACATATAGTGAAGCATCGGAATCTAAAAGTGGTATAACACGAAATGTTCAAAAGATAGTCGGTAAGAAGAGTCAGTCTTCTTGTACTTAAGTCGGCATTGTGCCTTTTGTATTTAATTCCGATGCAATTTCTGTGTTTCATCGTCAATAAGAAGGTCCAAGGGATACAGTAAACATATAGTGAAGCATCAGAATCTAAAACTGGTCTCACAGGAAATGTTCAAATCATAGTCAGAAAGGAGAGTCAGTCTTCTTGTACTTAAGTCGGCATTGTGAATTTTGTATTTAATTCCGATGCAATTTCTGTGTTTAATCGTCAACAAGAAGGTCCAAGGGATACAGTGAACATATAGTGAAGCATCGGAATCTAAAACTGGTATAACAGGAAATGTTCAAAGATAGTCAGTAAGAAGAGTCAGTCTTCTTGTACTTAAGTCGGCGTTGTGCCTTATGTATTTAATTCCGATGCAATTTCTGTGTTTCATCGTCAATAAGAAGGTCCAAGGGATACAGTAAACATATAGTGATGCATCAGAATCTAAAACTGGTCTCACAGGAAATGTTCAAATCATAGTCAGAAAGGAGAGTCAGTCTTCTTGTACTTAAGTCGGCATTGTGAATTTTGTATTTTATTCCGATGCAATTTCTGTGTTTCATCGTCAATAAGAAGGTCCAAGGGATACAGTAAACCTGAAGTGAAGCATCGGACCCTAAAACTGGTCTCACAGGAAAGGATCAAAACATAGACAGTAAGAAGAGTTAGTTTTCTTGTACTTAAGTCACCATTTTTCTTTTTCAATTTAATTCTGATTCAATTTCTGTGTTTCATCGTCACTAAGATGGTCAGAGGGATACAGTAAACCTGAAGTGAAGCATCGGAATCTATAACTAGTGTCACAGGAATGGTTCAAAACATAGACAGTAAGAGGAGTAAGTTTTCTTCTACTCAAGTCGGCATTGTGCCTTTTGTATTTATTTCCGATGGAATTTCAGTGTTTTATCGTCAATAAGAAAGTCAGAGGTATACAGTGAACCTGAAGTGAAACATCGGAATCTATAACTAGTGTCACAAGAATGGTTTAATGCATACACAGTAATAAGAGTCAGTCTTCTTGTACTTAAGTCGGCATTGTGCCTTTTGTATCTAATTCCGATGCAATTTCTGTGTTTCATCGTCAATAAGAAGGTCAGAGGGATACAGTAAACCTCAAGTGAAGCATTGGAATCTATATCTAGTGTCACAGCAATGGTTCAAAACATAGAGAGTAAGAGGAGTCACTCTTCTTGTACTTAAGTCGGCATTGTGCCTTTTTGTATTTAATTCCGATGCAATTTCTGTGTTTAATCGTCAATAGGAAGGTCCAAGGGATACAGTAAACATATAGAGAAGCATCAGAATCTAAAACTGGTCTCACAGGAAAAGTTCAAAACATAGTCAGTAAGGAGAGTCAGTCTTCTTGTACTTAAATCGGCATTGTGAATTTTGTATTTAATTCCGATGCAATTTCTGTGTTTCATCGTCAATAAGAAGGTCCAAGGGATACAGTAAACCTGAAGTGAAGCATCAGACCCTAAAAATGGTCTCACAAGAAAGGATCAAAACATAGACTGTAAGACGAGTTAGTTTTCTTGTACTTAAGTCACCATTGTGCCTTTTCTATTTAATTCTGATTCAATTTCTGTGTTTCATCGGCAATATGAAGGTCAGAGGGATACAGTGAACCTGAAGTGAAGCATCGGAATCTATAACTAGTGTCACAGGAATGGTTCAAAACATAGACTGTAAGAAGAGTCAGTTTTCTTGTACTTAAGTCAGCATTGTGCCTTTTGTATTTAATTCTGATGCAATTTCTGTGTTTCATCGTCAATAAGAAGGTCCAAGGGATACAGTAAACATATAGTGAGGCATATGAATCTAAAACTGGTCTCACAAGAAATGTTCAAAACTTAGTTAGTAAGAAGAGTCAGTCTTCTTGTACTTAAGTCGGCATTGTGCCTTTTGTATTTAATTCCGATGCAATTTCTGTGTTTAAACGTCAATAGGAAGGTCCAAGGGATACAGTAAACATATAGTGAAGCATCGGAATCTAAAAGTGGTATAACACGAAATGTTCAAAAGATAGTCGGTAAGAAGAGTCAGTCTTCTTGTACTTAAGTCGGCATTGTGCCTTTTGTATTTAATTCCGATGCAATTTCTGTGTTTCATCGTCAATAAGAAGGTCCAAGGGATACAGTAAACTTATAGTGAAGCATCAGAATCTAAAACTGGTCTCACAGGAAATGTTCAAATCATAGTCAGAAAGGAGAGTCAGTCTTCTTGTACTTAAGTCGGCATTGTGCCTTTTGTATTTAATTCCGATGCAATTTCTGTGTTTCATCGTCAATAAGAAGGTCAGAGGTATACAGTGAACCTGAAGTGAAGCATCGGAATCTATAACTAGTGTCACAGCAATGGTTAAAACATAGACAGTAAGAAGAGTCAGTTTTCTTGTACTTAAATCGGCATTGTGCCTTTTGTATTTAATTCCGGTACAATTTCTGCGTTTCATCGTCAATAAGAAGGTCAGAGGGATACAGTAAACCTGAAGTGAAGCATCGGAAACTATAACTAGTGTCACATGAATGATTCAAAACATAGACAGTAGGAAGAGTCAGTTTTCTTGTACTTAAGTCGGCATTGTGCTTTTTCTATTTAATTCCGATGCAATTTCTGTGTTTCATCGTCAATAAGAAGGTCAGAGGTATACAGTGAACCTGAAGTGAAGCATCGGAATCTATAACTAGTGCCACAGCAATGGTTAAAACATAGACAGTAAGAGGAGTCAGTTTTCTTGTACTTTAGTCGTCATTGTGCCTTTTGTATTTAATTCCGATGCAATTTTTTGTGTTTCATCGTCAATAAGAAGATCAGAGGTATACAGTGAACCTGAAGTGAAGCATCGGAATCTATAACTAGTGTCACAGCAATGGTTAAAACATAGACAGTAGGAAGAGTCAGTTTTCTTGTCCTTAAGTCCGCATTGTGCCTTTTCTATTTAATTCTGATGCAATTTCTGTGCTTCATCGTCAATAAGAACGTCCAAGGGATACAGTAAACATATAGTGAAGCATCGGAATCTAAAACTGGTCTCACAGGAAATGTTGAAATCATAGTCAGTAGGAAGAGTCATTCTTCTTGTACTTAAGTCAGCATTGTGCCTTTTTTATTTAATTCTGATGCAATTTCTGTGTTTCATGGTAAAAAAGAAGGTCCAAGAGATACAGTAAACATATAGTGAAGCATAGGAATCTAGAACTGGTCTCACAGGAAATGTTCAAAACATATTCAGTAAGAAAAGTCAGTCTTCTTGTAATTAAGTCGGCATTGTGCCTTTTTGTATTTAATTCCGATGCAATTTTTGTGTTTAATCGTCAATAGGAAGGTCCAAGGGATACAGTAAACATATAGTGAGGCATCGGAAACCAAAAGTGGTATAACAGGAAATGTTCAAAAGATAGTCAGTAAGAAGAGTCAGTCTTCTTGTACTTAAGTCGGCGTTGTGCCTTTTGTATTTAATTCCCATGCAATTTCTGTGTTTCATCGTCAATAAGAAAGTCCAAGGGATACAGTAAACATATAGTGAAGCATCAGAATCTAAAACTGGTCTCACAGGAAAAGTTCAAAACGTAGCCAGTAAGGAGAGTCAGTCTTCTTGTACTTAAATCGGCATTGTGAATTTTGTATTTAATTCCGATGCAATTTCTGTGTTTCATCGTCAATAAGAAGTTCCAAGGGATACAGTAAACCTGAAGTGAAGCATCGGACCCTAAAAATGGTCTCACAAGAAAGGATCAAAAGATAGACAGTAAGAAGAGTTAGTTTTCTTGTACTTAAGTCACCATTGTGCCTTTTCTATTTAATTCTGATTCAATTTCTGTGTTTCATCGTCAATATGAAGGTCAGAGGGATACAGTGAACCTGAAGTGAAGCATCGGAATCTATAACTAGTGTCACAGGAATGGTTCAAAACATAGACAGTAAGAAGAGTCAGTTTTCTCGTACTTAAGTCAGCATTGTGCCTTTTGTAATTAATTCTGATGCAATTTCTGTGTGTCATGGTAAATAAGAAGGTCCAAGGGATACAGTAAACATATAGTGAAGCATAGGAATCTAAAACTGGTCTCACAAGAAATGTTCAAAACATAGTCAGTAAGAAGAGTCAGTCTTCTTGTACTTAAGTCGGCATTGTGCCTTTTGCATTTAGTCCGATGCAATTTCTGTGTTTAAACGTCAATAGGAAGGTCCAAGGGATACAGTAAACATATAGTGAAGCATCGGAATCTAAAAGTGGTATAACAGGAAATGTTCAAAAGATAGTCAGTAAGAAGAGTCAGTCTTCTTGTACTTAAGTCGGCATTGTGAATTTTGTATTTAATTCCGATGCAATTTCTGTGTTTAATCGTCAACAAGAAGGTCCAAGGGATACAGTGAACATATAGTGAAGCATCGGAATCTAAAACTGGTATAACAGGAAATGTTCAAAGATAGTCAGTAAGAAGAGTCAGTCTTCTTGTACTTAAGTCGGCGTTGTGCCTTATGTATTTAATTCCGATGCAATTTCTGTGTTTCATCGTCAATAAGAAGGTCCAAGGGATACAGTAAACCTGAAGTGAAGCATCGGACCCTAAAACTGGTCTCACAGGAAAGGTTCAAAACATAGACAGTAAGATGAGTTAGTTTTCTTGTACTTAAGTCAGCATTGTGCTTATTCTATTTAATTCTAATTCAATTTCTGTGTTTCATCGTCAATAAGAAGACCTGAGGGATACAGTAAACCTGTAGTGGAGCATCGGAATCTATAACTATTGTCACAGGAATGGTTCAAAACATAGACAGTAAGAAGATTCAGTTTTCTTGTACTTAAGTCGGCATTGTGCCTTTTGTATTTAATTCCGATGGAATTTCAGTGTTTCATCGTCAATAAGAAGGTCAGAGGTATACAGTGAACCTGAAGTGAAACATCGGAATCTATAACTAGTGTCACAAGAATGGTTCAATACATACACAGTAATAAGAGTCAGTCTTCTTGTACTTAAGTCGGCATTGTGCCTTTTGTATCTAATTCCGATGCAATTTCTGTGTTTCATCGTCAATAAGAAGGTCAGAGGGATACAGTAAACCTGAAGTGAAGCATCGGAATCTATATCTAGTGTCACAGCAATGGTTCAAAACATAGAGAGTAAGAAGAGTCAGTTTTCTTGTACTTAAGTAGGCATTGTGCCTTTTGTATTTAATTCCGATGGGATTTCAGTGTTTCATCGTCAATAAGACGGTCAGAGGGATACAGTGAACCAGAAGTGACGCATCGGAAACTATAACTAGTGTCACATGGATGATTCAAATCATAGACAGTAGGAAGAGTCAGTTTTCTTGTACTTAAGTCGGCATTGTGACTTTTGTATTTAATTCCGATGCAATTTCTGTGTTTCATCGTCAATAAGAAGGTCAGAGGTATACAGTAAACCTGAAGTGAAGCATCGGAATCTATAACTAGTGTCACAGGTATGGTTCAAAACATAGACAGTAAGAAGAAATAGTTTTCGTGTACTTAAGTCGGCATTTTGACTTTTGGATTTACTTCCGATGCAATTTCTGTGTTTCATCGCCAATAAGAAGGTCAGAGGTGTACAGTAAACCTAAAGTGAAGCATCGTAATCAATAACTAGTATCACAGGATTGGTTCAGAACGTAGACAGTAAGAAGAGTTAGTTTTCTTGTACTTAAGTCACCATTTTTCTTTTTCAATTTAATTCTGATTCAATTTCTGTGTTTCATCGTCACTAAGAAGGTCAGAGGGATACAGTAAACCTGAAGTGAAGCATCGGAATCTATAACTAGTGTCACAGGAATGGTTCAAAACATAGACAGTAAGAGGAGTCAGTTTTCTTCTACTTAAGTCGGCATTGTGCCTTTTGTATTTAATTCCGATGGAATTTCAGTGATTCATCGTCAATATGAAGATCAGAGGGATACAGTGAACCTGAAGTGAAGCATCAGAATCTATAACTAGTGACACAAGAATGGTTCAAAACATAGACAGTAATAAGAGTCAGTCTTCTTGTACTTAAGTCGGCATTGTGCCTTTTGTATTTATATCCGATGCAATTTTGTGTTTAATCGTCAATAACAAGGTCAGAGGGATACAGTAAACCTGAAGTGAAGCATCGGAATCTATAACTAGTGTCACAGGAATGGTTCAAATCATAGACAGTAAGAAGAGTCAGTTTTCTTGTACTTAAGTCGGCATTGTGCCTTTTGTATTTAATTCCGATGCAATTTCTGCGTTTCATCGTCAATAAGATGGTCAGAGGGATACAGTAAACCTGAAGTGAAGCATCGGAAACTATAACTAGTGTCACATGGATGATTCAAATCATAGACAGTAGGAAGAGTCAGTTTTCTTGTACTTAAGTCGGCATTGTGACTTTTGTATTTAATTCCGATGCAATTTCTGTGTTTCATCGTCAATAAGAAGGTCAGAGGTATACAGTAAACCTGAAGTGAAGCATCGGAATCTATAACTAGTGTCACAGGTATGGTTCAAAACATAGACAGTAAGAAGAAATAGTTTTCGTGTACTTAAGTCGGCATTTTGACTTTTGGATTTACTTCCGATGCAATTTCTGTGTTTCATCGCCAATAAGAAGGTCAGAGGTGTACAGTAAACCTAAAGTGAAGCATCGTAATCAATAACTAGTATCACAGGATTGGTTCAGAACGTAGACAGTAAGAAGAGTCAGTTTTCTTGTACTTAAGTCGGCATTGTGCCTTATGTATTTAATTCCGATGCAATTTCTGTGTTTCATCGTCAATAAGAAGGTCTAAGGGATACAGTAAACATATAGTGAAGCATCAGAATCAAAAACTGGTCTCACCGGAAATGTTCAAAACATAGTCAGTAAGGAGAGTCGGTCTTCTTGTACTTAAGTCGGCATTGTGCCTTTTGTAATTAATTCCGATGCAATTTCTGTGTTTCATCGTCAATAAGAAGGTCCAAGGGATACAGTAAACCTGAAGTGAAGCATCGGACCCTAAAACTGGTCTCACAGGAAAGGTTCAAAACATAGACAGTAAGATGAGTTAGTTTTCTTGTACTTAAGTCAGCATTGTGCTTATTCTATTTAATTCTAATTCAATTTCTGTGTTTCATCGTCAATAAGAAGACCTGAGGGATACAGTAAACCTGTAGTGGAGCATCGGAATCTATAACTATTGTCACAGGAATGGTTCAAAACATAGACAGTAAGAAGATTCAGTTTTCTTGTACTTAAGTCGGCATTGTGCCTTTTGTATTTAATTCCGATGGAATTTCAGTGTTTCATCGTCAATAAGAAGGTCAGAGGTATACAGTGAACCTGAAGTGAAACATCGGAATCTATAACTAGTGTCACAAGAATGGTTCAATACATACACAGTAATAAGAGTCAGTCTTCTTGTACTTAAGTCGGCATTGTGCCTTTTGTATCTAATTCCGATGCAATTTCTGTGTTTCATCGTCAATAAGAAGGTCAGAGGGATACAGTAAACCTGAAGTGAAGCATCGGAATCTATATCTAGTGTCACAGCAATGGTTCAAAACATAGAGAGTAAGAAGAGTCAGTTTTCTTGTACTTAAGTAGGCATTGTGCCTTTTGTATTTAATTCCGATGGGATTTCAGTGTTTCATCGTCAATAAGACGGTCAGAGGGATACAGTGAACCAGAAGTGACGCATCGGAATCTATAACTAGTGTCACAAGAATGGTTCAAAACATAGACAGTAATAAGAGTCAGTCCTCTTGTACTTAAGTCGGCATTGTGCCTTTTGTATTTAATTCCGATGGAATTTCTGTGTTTCATCGTCAATAAGACGGTCAGAGGGATACAGTAAACCTGAAGTGAAGCATCGGAATCTATAACTAGTGTCACAGGAATGGTTTAAAACATACACAGTAAGAACAGTCAGTTTTCTTGTACTTAAGTCCGCATTGTGCCTTTTCTATTTAAGTCCGATGCAATTTCTGTGCTTCATCGTCAATAAGAAGGTCCAAGGGATACAGTAAACATATAGTGAAGCATAGGAATCTAAAACTGGTCTCACAGGAAATGTTCAAAACATAGTCAGTAAAAAGAGTCAGTCTTCTTGTACTTAAGTCGGCATTGTGCCCTTTGTATTTAATTCCTATGCAATTTCTGTGTTTAATCGTCAATAGGAAGGTACACGGGTTACAGTAAACATATAGTGAAGCATCGGAATCTAAAAGTGGTATAACAGGAAATGTTCAAAAGATAGTCAGTAAGAAGAGTCAGTCTTCTTGTACTTAAGTCTGCGTTGTGCCTTTTGTATTTAATTCCGATGCAATTTCTGTGTTTAAACGTCAATAGGATGGTCCAAGGGATACAGTAAACATATAGTGAAGCATCGGAATCTAAAAGTGGTATAACAGGAAATGTTCAAATACAGTCAGTAAGAAGAGTCAGTCTTCTTGTACTTAAGTCGGCGTTGTGCCTTTTGTATTGAATTCCGATGCAATTTCTGTATTTCATCGTCAATAAGAAGGTCCAAGGGATACAGTAAACATATAGTGAAGCATCAGAATCTAAAACTGGCCTCACAGGAAACGTTCAAATCATAGTCAGAAAGGAGAGTCAGTCTTCTTGTACTTAAGCCGGCATTGTGAATTTTGTATTTAATTCCGACGCAATTTCTGTGTTTCATCGTCAATAAGAAGGTCAGAGGGATACAGTAAACCTGAAGTGAAGCATCGGAATCTATATCTAGTGTCACAGCAATGGTTCAAAACATAGAGAGTAAGAAGAGTCAGTTTTCTTGTACTTAAGTAGGCATTGTGCCTTTTGTATTTAATTCCGATGGGATTTCAGTGTTTCATCGTCAATAAGACGGTCAGAGGGATACAGTGAACCAGAAGTGAAGCATCGGAATCTATAACTAGTGTCACAAGAATGGTTCAAAACATAGACAGTAATAAGAGTCAGTCTTCTTGTACTTAGGTCGGCATTGTGCCTTTTGTTTTTATATCCGATGCAATTTCTGTGTTTCATCGTCAATAAGAAGGTCAGAGGGATACAGTAAACCTGAAGTGAAGCATCGGAATCTATGACTAGTGTCACAGGAATGGTTCAAAACATAGACAGTAAGAAGAGTCAGTTATCTTGTACTTAAATCGGCATTGTGCCTTTTGTATTTAATTCCGATGCAAATTCTGTGTTTCATCGTCAATAAGAAGGTCCGAGGGATACAGTAAACCTGAAGTGAAGCATCGGAATCTATAACTAGTGTCACAGGAATGTTTCAAAACATAGACTGAAAGAAGAGTCAGTTTCTTGTACTTAAGTCGGCATTGTGCCTTTTGTATTTAATTCCGATGGAATATCAGTGTTTCATCGTCAATAAGAAGGTCAGAGGGATACAATGAACCTGAAATGAAGCATCGGAATCTATAACTACTGTCACAGCAATGGTTAAAACATAGACAGTAAGAAGAGTCAGTTTTCTTGTACTTAAGTCGTCATTGTGCCTTTTGTATTTAATTCCGATGCTATTTCTGTGTTTCATCGTCAATAAGACGGTCAGCGGGATACAGTAAACCTTAAGTGAAGCATCGGAATCTATAACTAGTGTCACATAATGGTTCAAAACATAGACAGTAGGAAGAGTCAGTTATCTTGTACTTAAGTCGGCATTGTGCCTTTTGTATTTAATTCCGATGCTATTTCTGTGTTTCATCGTCAATAAGAAGGTCAGAGGTATACAGTTAACCTGAAGTGAAGCATCGGAATCTATAACTAGTGTCACAGGTATGGTTCAAAACATAGACTGTAAGAAGAGTTAGTTTTCTTGTACTTAAGTCGGCATTTTGACTTTTGTATTTACTTCCGATGCAATTTCTGTGTTTCATCGCCAATAAGAAGGTCAGAGGTGTACAGTAAACCTAAAGTGAAGCATGGGAATCAATAACTAGTATCACAGGAAAGGTTCAGAACGTAGACAGTAAGAAGAGTCAGTTTTCTTGTACTTAAGTCGGCATTGTGCCTTTTGTATTTAATTCCGATGCAATTTCTGTGTTTCATCGTCAATAAGAAGGTCAGAGGGATACAGTAAACCTGAAGTTAAACATCGGAAGCTACAACTAGTGTCACAGGAATGGTTCTAAACATAGACAGTAAGAAGAGTCAGTTTTCTTGTACATAAGTCGGCATTGTGCCTTTTGTATTTAATTCAGATGCAATTTCTGTGTTTCATCGCAAATAAGAAGGTCAGAGGGATACAGTAAACCTGAAGTGAAGCATCGTAATCTGTAACTAGTGTTACAGGAATGGTTCAAAACATAGACAGTAAGAAGGGTCAGTTTCCTTCTACTTCAGTCGGCATTGTGCCTTTTGTATTTAATTCCGATGCAGTTTCTGTGTTTCATCGTCAATAAGAAGGACAGAGGGATAGAGTGAACATGGAGTGAAGCACCGGTATCTATAACTAGTGTCACAGGAATGGTTCAAAACATAGAAAGTAAGAAGAGTCAGTTTTCTTGTACTTAAGTCGGAATTGTGCCTCTTGTATTTAATTCCGATGCAATATCTGTGATTCATCGTCAATAAGAAGGTCAGAGGGATACAGTAAACCCGAAGTGAAGCATCGGAATCTATAACTAGTGTCACATTAATGGTCCAAAACATTGAAAGTAAGAAGAGTCAGTTTTCTTGTACTTAAGTCGGCATTGCGCCTTTAGTATTTAATTCCGATGCAATTTCTGTGTTTCATGGTCAATAAGAATGTCAGAGGTATACAGTAAACCGGAAGTGAAGCATCGGAATCTACAACTAGTGTCACAGGAATGGTTCAAATTATAGACAGTAAGAAGAGTCAGTTTTCTTGTACTTAAGTCGGCATTGTGCCTTTTCTATTTAATTTCGATTCAATTTCTGTGTTTCATCGTCAATAAGAAGGTCAGCGGGATACAGTAAACCTGAAGTGAAGCATCGGAATCTACAACTAGTGTCACAGGAATGGTTCTAAACATAGACAGTAAGAAGAGTCAGTTTTCTTGTACTTAAGTCGGCATTGTGCCTTTTGTATTTAATTCCGATGCAATTCCTGTGTTTCATCGTCAATAAGAAGGTCAGAGGGATACAGTAAACCTGAAGTGAAGCATCGGAATCTAGAACTAGTGTCACAGGTATGGTTCAAAACATAGACAGTAAGAAGAGTCAGTTTTCTTCTACCTAAGTCGACAATGTGCCTTTTGAAATTCATTCCTATGCAATTTCTGTGTTTCATCGTCAATAAGAAGGTCAGAGGGATACAGTGAACCTGAAGTGAAGCATCGGAATCTATAACTAGTGTCACAGGAATGGTTCAAAGCATAGAAGGTAAGAAGAGTCAGTTTTCTTGTACGTATGTCGGCATTAGGCCCCTTGTATTTAATTCCGATGCAATTTCTGTGTTTTATCATCAATAAGAAGGTCAGAGGGATACAGTAAACCTGAAGTGAAGCATCGGAATCTATAACTAGTGTCACATGAATGGTCCAAGACTTAGACAGTAAGGAGAGTCA
This sequence comes from Schistocerca serialis cubense, assembly GCF_023864345.2. NCBI lineage: Eukaryota > Metazoa > Arthropoda > Insecta > Orthoptera > Acrididae > Schistocerca > Schistocerca serialis. The sequence goes on along the minus strand of NC_064640.1, from coordinate 1,086,384,177 downwards.
GTTTTCTTGTACTTAAGTCGGCATTGTGCCTTTTGTATTTAATTCCGATGCAATTTCTGTGTTTCATCGTCAATAAGAAGGTCAGAGGTATACAGTATACCTGAAGTGAAGCATCGGAATCTAAAACCGGTCTCGCAGGAAAGTTTCAAAACATAGACAGTAAGAAGAGCCAGTCTTCTTGTACTAGAGTCGGCATTGTCCCTTTTGTATTAAAATCCGATGCAATTTCTGTGTTTCATCGTCAATAATGAGGTCACTGGGATACAGTAAACCAGAAGTGAAGTATCGGAATCTATAACTAGTGTCACAGGAATGGTTCAAAGCATAGACAGTAATAAGAGTCAGTTCTCTTGTACTTAAGTCGGCATTGTGCTTTTGTATTTAATTCCGATGCAATTTCTGAGTTTCATCGTCAATAAGAAAGTCAGAGGGATACAGTACACCTGAAGTGAAGCATCGAAATTTATAACTAGTGTCACAGGAATGGATCAAAACATAGACAGTAAGAAGAGCCAGTCTTCTAGTACTTGAGTCGGCAATGTGCCTATGTATTTAATTCCGATGCAATATCTGTGTTTCATCGTCAACAAGACGGTCAGAGGGATACAGCAAACCTGAAGTTAAGCATAGGAATCTATAACTAGTGTCACAGGAATGGTTCAAAACATAGACAGTACGAAGAGCCAGTCTTCTTGTACTAGATTCGGCATTGGGCCTTTTGTATTTAATTCCGATGCAATTTCTGTGTTTCATCGTCAATAAGAAGGTCAGAGGGATACAATAAAACTGACGTGAAGCTTCGGAATCTATAACTAGTGTCACAGGAATAGTTCAAATCATAGACAGTAAGAAGAGTCAGATTTCTTGTACTTAAGTCGGCATTGTGCCTTTTGTATTTAATTCCGATGCAATTTCTGTGTTTAATCGTCAATAAGAATGTCCAAGGGATACAGTAAACATATAGTGAGGCATCGGAATCTAAAACTGGCCTCACAGGAAATTTTCAAAAAATGTTCAGTAAGAAGAATCAGTTTTCTTGTACTTAAGCCCGCATTGTGCCTTTTCTATTAAATTCCGATGCAATTTTTGTGTTTCATCGTCAATAAGAAGGTCCAAGGGATGCAGTAAACATATAGTGAAGCAGCAGAATCTAAAACTGTTCTCACAGGAAATGATCAAAACATAGTCAGTTAGAAGAGTCAGTGTTCTTGTACTTATGTCGGCATTGTGCATTGTGTATTTAATTCAGATGCAATTTCTGTGTTTCACCGTCAATAAGAAGGTCAGAGGGATACAGTAAACCGCAAGTGAAGTATCGGAATCTATAACTCGTGTCACAGGAATGGTTCAAAGCATAGACAGTAAGAAGAGTCAGTCTTCTAGTACTTTAGTCGGCATTGTGCCTTTTGTATTTAATTCCGATGCAATTTCTGTGTTTCATCGTCAATAAGAAGGTCAGAGGGATACAGTAAACCGGAAGTGAAGCATCGTAATCTATAACTAGTGTCACAGGAATGGTTCAAAACATAGAGGGTAAGAAGAGTCAGATTTCTTGTACTTAAGACGGCATTGTGCCTTTTGTATTTAATTCCGATACAATTTCTGTGTTTCATCGACAATAAGAAGGTCAGAGGGAAACAGTAAACCTGAAGTGAAGGATCGGAATCTATAAATAGTGTCACAGGCATGGTTCGAAACATAGCCAGTAAGAAGAGTCAGTTTTCTTGTAGTTAAGTCTTCATTGTGCCTTTTGTATTTAATTCCGATGGAATTTCAGTGTTTCATCGTCAATAAGAAGGTCAGAGGGATACAGTAAACCTGAAGTGAAGCATCGGAATCTAAAACCGGTCTCGCAGGAATGTTTCAAAACATAGACAGTAAGAAGAGCCAGTCTTCTTGTACTTGAGACGGCATTGTCCCTTTTGTATTAAATTCCGATGCAATTTCTGTGTTTCATCGTCAATAAGAAGGTCAGAGGGATACAGTAAACCTGAAGTGAAGCGTCGGAATCTATAACTAGTGTCACAGGAATGGTTCGAAACATAGACAGTAAGAAGAGACAGTCTTCTTGCACTTGAGTCGGCATTGTGCTTTTTGTATTTAATTCCGATGCAATTTCTGTGTTTCATCGTCAATACGAAGGTCAGAGGGATACAATAAAAGTAAAGTGAAGCATTGGAATCTATAACTAGTGTCACAGGAATAGTTCAAAACATAGACAGTAGAAGAGTCAGACTTCTTGTACTTAAGTCGGCATTGTGCCTTTTGTATTTAATTCCGATGCAATTTCTGTGTTTCACCTTTAATAAGAACGTCTGAGGCATACAGTAAACCTGAAGTGAAGCATCGAAATCTATAACTAGTGTCACAGGAATGGTTCAAAAGAAAAACAGTAAGAAGTGTCAGTTTTCCCGTACTTAAGTCGGCATTTTGCTTTTATGTATTTAAATCTGCTGCAATTTCTGTGTTTCATCGTCAATAAGAAAGTCAGAGGGATACAGTAAACTTGAAGTGAGGCATCGGAATGTGTAACTAGTGTCACAGGAATGGTTCAAAACATAGACAGTAAGAAGAGTCAGTTTTCTTGTACTTAAGTCGGCATTGTGCCTTTTCTCTTTAATTCCGATGCAATTTCTGTGTTACGTCGTCAATAAGAAGATCCAAGGGATACAGTAAACCTGAAGTGAAGCATCGGAATCTAAAACCGGCCTCACAGGAAAGTTTCTAACCATAGACAGTAAGAAGAGCCAGTCTTCTTGTACTTGAGTCGGCATTGTGCCTTTAGTATTTGATTCCGATGCAATTTCTGTGTTTCATCGTCAATAAGAAGGTCAGAGGGATACAGTAAACCTGAAGTGAAGCCTCGGAATCTATAACTAGTGTCAAAGGAATGGTTCAAAACATAGACAGTAAGTAGAGTCAGTCTTCTTGGTCTTAGGTCGGCATTGTGCCTTTTCTATTTAATTCCATGCAATTTCTGTGTTTCATCGGCAATAAGAAGGTCAGAGGGATACAGTAAACCTGAAGTGAAGCATCGGAATCTATAACTAGTCTCACAGGAATGGTTCAAAACATAGACAGTAGGAAGAGTCAGTCTTCTTGTACTTAAGTCGGCATTGTGCCTTTTCTATTTAATTCAGATGCAATTTCTGTGTTTCATCGTCAATGAGAAGGTCCAAGGGAGACAGTAAACCTGAAGTGAAGCATCGGAATCTATAACTAGGGTCAGAGGAATGGTTCACAACACAGACAGTAAGAAGAGCCAGTCTTCTTGTACTTGAGTCGGCATTGTGCCTATGTATTCAATTCCGATGCAATCTCTGTGTTACATCGTCAATAAGAAGGTCAGAGAGATACAGTAAACCTGATGTGAAGCATCGGAATCTGTAACTAGTGTCACAGGAATGGTTCAAAACATAGACAGTAAGAAGAGTCACTCTTCTTGTACTTAAGTCGGCATTGTGCCTTTTGTATTTAATTCCGATGCAATTTCTGTGTTTCATCGTCAATAAGACGGTCAGAGGGTTACAGTAAACCTGCAGTGATGCATCGGAATCTATGACTAGTGTCATAGGAATGGTTCAAACATAGACAGTAAGAAGAGTCAGGTTTCTTGTACCTAATTCGGCATTGTGCATTTTGTATTTAATTCCGATGCAATTTCTGTGTTTCATCGTCAATAAGAAAGTCAGAGGGATACAGTAAATCTGAAGTGAAGCATCGGAATCTATAACTAGTGTCAGGGGAATGGTTCAAATCATAGACAGTAAGAAGAGTCAGTTTTCTTGTACTTAAGTCGGCATTGTGCCTTTTCTATTTAATTCCGATGCAATTTCTGTGTCTCATCGTCTATAAGAAGGTCAGAGGGATACAGTTAACCTGAAGTGAAGCATCGGAATCTATAACTAGTGTCACAGGAATGGTTCAAAACATAGACAGTAAGAAGAGCCAGTCTTCTTGTACTTGAGTCACAATTGTGCCTATGTATTTAATTCCGATGCAATTTCTGTGTTTCATCGTCAATAAGAAGGCCAGCGGGATACAGTAAACCTGAAGTGAATCATCTGAATCTATAACTAGTGTCACAGGAATGGTTCGAAACATAGACAGTAAGAAGAGCCAGTCTACTTGTACTTGTGTTGGCATTGTGCCTATGTATTTAATACCGATGCAATTTCTGTGTTTCATCGTCAATAAGAAGGTCAGAGGGATACAGTAAATCTGAAGTGAAGCATCGGAATCAGTAACTAGTGTCACAGGAATGGTTCAAAACATAGACAGTAGGAAGAGCCAGTCTTCTTGTACTTAAGTCGGCATTGTGCGTTTTTTATTTAATTCCGATGCAATTTCTGTGTTTCATCGTCAATAAGAAGATCAGAGAGATACAGTAAACCTGAAGTGAAGCATTGGAATCTATAACTAGTGTCACAGGAATGGTTCAAAACATAGACGGTAAGAAGAGTCAGTTTTCGTGTACTTAAATCGGCATTGTGCATTTTGTATTTAATTCCGATGCAATTTCTGTGTTTCATCGTCAATAAGAAGGTCAGAGCGATACAGTAAACCTGAAGTGAAGAATCGGAATCGATAACTAAAGTCACAGGAATGGTTCAAAACAGAG